>NC_137982.1:53100384-53372700 GCF_963924665.1 Micromys minutus | reverse complement strand
TTGCTGAGCCAAAAAGATCAAAAGTGAGACTGTTAGAGGAAAAGGAAAGTCAGCTTCTTTTGTAATCCAATTGTGCAAGTAGCATGCCTTCGTCTGTGCCAGTTACTGTGGAATAGAAGATTATAGATTAAATAAAACAATGAAAAGCATAATGCTCATGTCATGTGGAGTATCCTTTTTCTTTTTTTTATTGGATATTCTCTGCGTTTACATTTTAGTTATTATCCATTCACCCTAATCACATACTCCCTCCCATTACTTCCATGAAGGTGCTCCCTCTCCTAACCACCCTCTCCTACCTCAGTGACTTGGCATTCCCCTACATTGGGAAAATGAGCCTTCCCTGGACCAAAGGCCTCTCCTCACACTGATGTCAGAAAATGCCTCCTCTGCTGCATATGCACCTGGGGCCTTGGGTTTCTGTAGATTGTCCTGAAGCTGTTTGTATTTTAAAGTAAATTCCACTTCCGAAAGAAGCCCAGTCAATTACTCAAGAGGTGACCTTCCCATTGTAATTAGTAAAATAAAGGAAAGCCAGTGATTGGTTGGAGTGATGGACAAGGAGAGAAGGGAGGGCTAAGAGGTGAGAAGACCAGAGATAAGAGGAGGAGGGTGTAGGACTAGGCAACATCGAGTTTTCTAAGAACCAGCTAGACCCAGGTGGGATTGATTGTTGTTAAAAAGCTATGAACATTAAGGGTTTAATAGATTTAATATCTCACATAGAAGGGCAGTTTGTATTTTTGTCTATTTGATGCAATCTTGTTGTGTAAAGGGTTTGTGGATTAAGAGTTTAATATATAAACCTGAATGAAAAGCTATCGGCTGTTGAGTTGTATTTATGTGGGATTTTGGAGTAGAGAAACACACAGAGGACAGAGGCAGAGACCGGACGGTAGAAAACCGCCAGGGAAGAGAGTTTTCTGAACAAGTTGGGTCGTGGGGACAGCTCGGACCGGGTACCAGAGGTGTGTGGACTCCATATCAGGGTCAGGCCTGAGGAGTGAGACCTGAAATAAACATTAGTTTTTTTAAAATATTTACTGCAACAGGTTTCTCCATGTGTCCTCACTGGTTGGTGTTTTAGTCCCTGAGAGCTGTGATGGAATTGATTAGTTAATAATTTTGCTCTTCCCATCGGATTGCACACCCTTTAAACTCCTTCAATCCTTTCTCTAGCTCTTTCATTGGGGTCCTTGTGATCAGTTTGATGGTTGGCTGCAAGCATCGTCCTCTGTATCAGTATGGCTCTGGCAGAATCTTTGAGGAGTCATCCATATCAGGTTCTTGCCAGTAAGCATTACTTGGCATCATCAATAGTGCGTGCTTTTAGAGGCTGCACATGGAGTGGATCCCCAGGTGAGTCAGTCTTTGCATGATCTTTTCTCCAATTCCTGCTCCTTTATTTGTCCATTTATTTTCTCCCATGAACTTTTTGTTCTTCCAGCCAGAAGCTAGAAAGAACCCAAATGTCCTTCAACAGATGAATGGATACAGAAATTGTGGTATATTTACACAATCGAGTACTTACTACTTGGCTCTTAAAAACAATGAATTCATGAAATTCCTAAGCAAATGGATGAAACTTGAAGCTATCATCCTGAATGAGGTAACACAGTCACAAAAGAACACTCGTGGTATGCACTTACTTATAAGGGGACAGTAGCCCAAAATGCTTGGAATACTCAAGAAACCATCCATAGAACTTAAGAAGCTAAAAGAGACGAAAGACCAGATTGTGGGCTATCTTAGGAGCATTCTCTCCATTTATCAGTAAAATCAACACACATAGTCCATCTACATAAACATATTATCTGTTAGTAAGTATTCTTTAGTTAATTTTATAATGTGTGCCTTACTCTCATGCCAATACCTTGATGTGTGTATTATGAATTCTTGTGATATAAATTAAGACTTAGAATTAGGTCACATATAGTAAAGAATGAATCAGTCTCTCTGTGTCTCTGTCTCTGTCTGTTTCTGCCTCTCTCTCTATCTCTCTATCTCTCTTCTTCCTGTGTGGAAACACCTAACTGAAAACTGAGAATTTCGTTTTATCTGAAAATATGTGTGTAAAGAATTTAAATCATAAAGATAAATTCACACAGTAAACATATCTTTATCCATCTATTTATTATTATCTTCTGGCCTAAGTCTATTCTTACATATATATTTTTCAACATTAGCTCAAAGGCATTGTTTTCTACTGATTTGTAAAGTTTTTTTTTAATTAATGTCCATTTTTTATACTTTCTGATACAGAATAAATGAGGGCTCATTCTCTATCTTAATTTTTTATAGGGTACATAGTGATTTTTGCATATTTCTTACAACTTTCTTATAGTAATAGTGTTATTATATAATAAAATATTCAGTTTCAAAATGTACATGTAATTTATGATTTTGAATATACTCTCCAGTACAGAGTTAATCTAAGTATAAACATAAATATAACCATTATTCTCCTGAAGCAATTGTCATCTCAGAGGCTTACTGCCTCTGTCTGCTTACCTAGGCCTAGTTCTGGAAGCTTCTAGCCTCCACAAATTCTTCTCTAGGCCTAGAATATTTTCAGCTTTTTACACTTAACTGCTGAATAAGTTCACCCTTGTTAGCACTTTCTGAACTCTGGATGGCTGGTTCAACTCAGATATTCTGGTTTAAACCCCTTTCCAAGCTGACTGAGTCAAATTGGCTTCTTACTCAGCTTTGCCTGATTTGTTCTTCTTGTTCTTATACTAAACATATCAATATGTTCTAATCTTCTGGCTTTTTCTCATTCTCTGGCTTGTTCTGTGTCTAGCCTGTTCTCTCTTCAACCTGACTCTGTAAAACTGTCTCCTTGAAACTGCCTCCTCTGTCTCTCCCTCTGCGCTTTCCCCTCTGACGCTCTTTCCTCTCTATTCTCCTGAGAGCTGGGCACATCTTACTGTGTCAAATATTTCTTATTCATCAGTTTATCTGCCTCTAAACTAGACATCACTTTCTTTTTTTTTCCCTCAAACATGGGTGTTTACTTCTACAAACTAAGTGTACCTTCATTGTTGGGAACTAAGGACAAGCCTGCATATTACACAGATCTGAAAAGTCTTTGGATGTCATCAGAGTAATTTAACGTTGTTAATCCTATTTTTATTTGTTATTTTATTTATGTAGATTTCAAATGTTGCCCTCCTCTCAGTTTCCCCTCACAAAGTTCTATTTCCCCTTTTCCTTTGCCTCTGACAGAGCAACCCCTGTATCCTCACTACCCTACATCATCGAGTCTATAGTGTTAGGCACATCAGTCCCAGACAAGGCAGTCCTCTGATACCTATGTGCTGGGGTCCTTGGATTAGCCCATATATGCTCTTTTGTTAGGGATTGAGTCTATGGGAAATCCCAGAGATCCAAGTTAGTTGACACTGTTGGTCTACCTATGGGGTTGCCATACCCTTCCATACCTTCAACCCTTCCCTTACATATTCCATAGGGATCCCTAACTGTCCCCTATGCTTGGCTGTATGCATGTGCATCTGCCTCAGTCAGCTGCTAGTAGAGCCTCTCAGAGAGTACCATACTAGGCTCTTGTCTGTAAGCACAACATAGCATCAATAAGAGTGTGTTGGGGTTTTGAGCCTTTCCACGGGACGGATCCCAGTTTGGGCCAGTCACTGGTCAGCCATTTATTCAGTCTCTACTCCATTTCTGTCCCTGCATTTCTTTTAGAGAAGAACAATTTTAAGTAAAAGAATCTGAAGGTGGATTGGGGTCCCCAACTCTCCACTGAAGGTCCTGTCTAACTACTAGAGGTGGTCTCTTGAGTTTCTATACATCCCCTGTTGGAAATTTTAGCTAATGTCACCCACATTGAGTGCTGGGAACCTTCCTTATGACAGGCTTCTGGGAATTTCTAGAGGTACCTCCACCCCTACTCCAGGAAGCAGCATATTTCCCTTGATTTTCCTGATACTCAGAGCCTCTCTCCTATCTCCACTCCTGCCCCCTTTTCTCCTTCCCCATTCCCTTTCCCACCCAAGTTCCTTGCTTCCCCTGTCTCACATGATTATTTTGATTCACCTCATAAGTGGGATTGAAGAATACTTACTTGGGTCTTCCTTCTTGTTTAACTTCTTAGGGTCTATGAGGTGCATCATGACTATTCTATACTATTTTTTTTTTTTTGCTAATATTCACTTACCATGCATGTCCTTGTGGGTCTGGATTATCTCACTCAGGTTAATATTTTCTAGTTTCATCCATTTGCTTGCAAAATTCATGATATCCTTGTTTTTAGTAGCTGAATACTATTCCATTGTGTAAACAAAGCACATTTTATTCATCTATTCTTTGGTTGAGGTTCATCTGGGTTGCTTCCAGGTTCTGGCTATTCCAAGTAAGGTTATTATAAACATCACTTGTCCTTGTGATGGGTGGAAGATCTTTTTGCTATATGCTCTGGAGCAGTTTATCTGGGTCTTCAGGTAAAATATTTCCAATTTTCAAAATTGATGTCCAGAGTGGTTATACAAGTTTGTTATCCCACTAGCAATGCAGGAGTATTCCTTTTCTTCACATATATGGCAGGACATGCTGTTCCTTGATTTTTTTTTTTTAATTTTAATCACTCTGATTAGTATAAGGTGGAATCTCAGTGTTGTTTTAATTTGCATTTCTCTGATGATTAAGAATGTTGAAAATGTCTTTAATTATTTTTCAGCCATTAAGGAATTATCTATTCTGTATATATTTTCCATTTCTGTTGTGTTTAGGCTTTTGTAATAAAACCCAATTTTCTAAGCTTCCTCAGTTTCTCTTGTTATATCTCCTTTTTCATTTCTGATTTTGTTAATTTGGATACTGTCTCTTTGCCTTTCAATTAATTTGGCTAATGGTTTATTTATGTTGTTGATTTTTTCAAAGAACCAGCTTTTGGTTTTGTTAATCTTTGTATTATTTCTTTTGTTTTAATTTGTTGACTTCAGCCCTGAGTTTGACTCTTTCCTGTGGTCTACTCTTTTTGGTGACACAAAAGGGTGATGAGGCTCTATCAGGGTGAGCAAGATCCCTTGTCTGCTGGGCTTTCTGTGGTCCAAGTTGGTATGGGTATTGGGGTAAGGGTCTCAACTGTATCCCTGGTTAAAGCTGTTCTCCTGAGGGACAGGCATGTTTATTGGGTGGGGGTCAGCCTGCTTTCTTTTAGGACACAGGGCCACTAACCCAAAGATGGCACCAGGCTAAGTGGACTTGGCTATCCCCATCAATCACTAATTAAGAAAATGGTCTATAGCCAGGTCTTTTGGATGTATTTTCTCAACTGAGTTTCCACCTTTCAGATAATTTCAGCTTGAGTTAAGTTTAAATAAAATTATTCAGTAAACTCTTCATTGTTCTATGAAACATCTTGTTTTTCTTTAATTTATTTTCTTCTTAAGAATTTTATGTATGAGTTCTATATTTCTACCCCTTCCTCTATTCTTTCTGACTTTTCCAATGTTTTTTCTCATTACTCAAATTATTCATTAATTATTTTGTATCATATATGTATGCATCTTGTTTTGTTTATGGGAGGTTTTTAATCAAAAATGAACAAAAACTCCAGAGTCGAAAATATCAGTACTCTGACAATAAAATGACACACAGTGATGTACTACTGTACCCAAAATATCAGTGCTTTCTTCAAACCACATAGAAGTTTCTTCATACATTACATAAGAAACAGCACAGAGACCCGTATCTAAAAAATGCTTAGAGAATGAGAGGTTTGGAACCACTTGTCAATAAATGAGATGTCCTCATCAGACAAAACACCTCAAGACTCAGGGATTAATGTGGAAAGGGAGGCCAATGAATTTTGAGACCCAAAGGTGGTGGATGATCCCAAGGAAACAGCTTCTTTTAGACACAATAGAACAAATACATAAATGAACTTCCAAAGACTGTTGCATTATGCACAAGACCCACAGGTCCAAACACTGAGTAGGAAAGAGAACATGGATCCTCACTCTAATGGAAAAGTATCTGAAAGTAAAACCTACTAGCAAAGGTAAGAGGCAGTCTTACGAGATGGAGTCTCACTGAGAGTTGTTCACAAGGCAGGCCAGTCTGCATGCACAGGAGTCGTTGGTCAACACAAAATAAAAAAGTTATTTTTGTAGACTGTTTTGTTTCATTTTGCTTTATTGACAGCCTATCATCATGGCAGAATGCATGAGAGCACGCAGGCTGACATGGTGCTGGAGAAGGAGCAGACAGTTCTGCATTTCTCACTTTATTATTATGTAAAATTGTTATCCTTTATTTGTAGATATGATTAGTGATTCATATTGCATAGAATTCACTTTTATTATGGAATATCATTGTCTCATTTCCCTTACCTCCCTGATTTGCTTTCTTATTTCAGTTGCTACTATTGGGTTATTTATTACAATGTTTACAATTTTTTCAACCCTGTGTGATCTTCTGTTAATCTTACCCATCATACACAGACAAAAATCATCATTTCAGCTAGATTGTTATTCATTTTGTCTGCCCCTCATTTAAATACCACTTTCATACATGGCTTTGCTCTACATACATGGTTTTGTTTTACAAAGTAAATATACCTTAAATGTGTATACCGAGGGCATAGCTGTTCTAACCAGAGGAATTAGTGATCTATATTCCTGCCAGATAACACAGATCTAGGTTTTTGTATCTGATCCCTTGCCAAAGCAACCATGTTTCTAAACTTCGCTATTAAAAACAATGGCTTACGTGAATTTCTTAGGCAGATGGATGAATCTGGAAAATATCATCCTGAGTGAGGTAACACAACCACACACACACACACACACACACACACACACACACACACACAAATCCATTACATCCAATCACTGATAACTGAATATTAGTCCAAAAGCTCAGGATACCCAAGTTACAATCACAGTCCACATGAAGTTCAAAAAGAAGGAACACCAAAGTGTGGGTACTTCAGTCCTTCTTAGAAGCAAGAACAAAAATATTCTCAGGAGAAAAGATGGAGACAAAGTTTGGAGCAAAGACTGAAGGAAATGCCATCCATAAACTGCCCCACCTGGGGATCCAGACCATATACAGCCACCAAACCCAGACAATATTGTTGATGCCTTGAAGTTCATATGAAGAGGAGCCTGACATAGCTGTCTTCTGAGAGACTCTGACAGATCATGACAAATACAGAGGTGAATGCTCACAGCCAACCATTGAACTGAGAAAGGGGTCCCCAATAGAGGAGTTAGAGAAAAAATTAAAGGAATTTAAGGTGTTTCCAACACCATAATAACAACAATACCAACAACCCAGAGCTCCCAGGGACTAAGCCACCATCCAAAGAGTTCACCTAGACATACCCATGGCTTCAGCTGCACATGTAGCAGAAGATAGTCTAATTGGGCATCAATGGAAAAAGAAGCTCTTTGTCTGCCAAGACCCTATGCCTAAGTGTAGAGGAATGTGGGCAGGGGTGAGGGTGTGGGTAGGTGAACACCCTCATAGAAAGAAGTGGGGGGAAGGATGATGAGATAGGAGACATGGAGGAAAAACTGGGAAAGGATATAACATTTGAAATGTAAATAAAATATATCCAATAAAAAAGGAAAAGAAAAAAATCCTCTATAGTAGGGTGCTAATCAGGAATAATTGGTGTCTGTCTTAGGGTTTCTATTGCTGTAAGAAATACCGTTACCAAAACAACTTTTATGAAGGACATTTACTTGGGGATGACTTATAGCTTTAGAAGTTCAGAGCATTATCATCATGGCAGGAAGCAATGCACCATTCAGGTAGACATAGTACTGAAGAAGAAGCTAAGAGTTCTATATTTTGTTCCAACTGCAGTCAGGAGAGGACCGCTCCCAGGCATTTAGGAGGAGGGTCTCAAAACCTACCTCATAATGACACACTTCCCACAACAATGCCATCCCTACTCCAATGCCATAGGTCCACTCCCTGGGCCAATTATTTTCAAACCACCACAGTGTCATTATAAAAATAGGGAACTAAATAAATGTCTTCTGCTCCCTCCATACAGTTAAAGACTATGTAAGGACACAGTCTTCTTAAGGAGTCAAAGGGAAAAAGGAGCAAGACTGGAGGAGGATCTCTTAGCAGAAATTTAATTTGCTGCTAATTCAAAAGATAGCTTAAAAAATAAATGTTTGATTAAGCCATGTATCCTGTGAGGTTTGTAAATGTTTGGTTTGATTTGGTTCAGTTTTTCGTTAGTATGACATCTTGAGCAGAGCAATACATATATTGTCAACTTTGTCTTTGTTTCTACAGAGGATTTTCTTACTGACATTCAATAGGAATTAGCTTGATCTCACACCTTGCTAATGCTGTCACTGTCTGAATGACAGGAACTAGTAAGATTTTCTCTTAGATTTGTTTTCATAAATTGGGATTTAAACTTCAGTAAGTTGTACAAACTCTCAAAAGGACTCTTATTCATATTCCTGGATTTCTTTCTTTACACAACTTTCTGGGTTCCTTATGTTTCCTGTTCAATTCTTCCTCCCTCCCTTCCTTCCTCCCTTTCTCCCTCCTCCCTCTCTTCTCTTTCTTTCTTTCTTTCTTTCTTTCTTTCTTTCTTTCTTTCTTTCTTTCTCCCTTCCTTCCTTTCTTCCTTCCTTTCTCTCCTTCTTTCTATCTCTGTTCTTTGTGAATTTTATATCATATACTGAATCTCAATTACCACAGTCCCTTCACATTCTTCCTCCACCCTTGCAATATACCCTCTAAAAGAAAAAATACAGTTTTCTTCTAGAAGTTGTAAAGTGTCGCATCGTGTCCCACAGTATGTCATTCTGTTTATGTGTTTTTACTTGCAAATGTTCATTGCAATTAGTCATTGGTATGGTTTTAGGGCTTCTGCTACACTACCAGCCCATGTTCCTCAACATAATTCCTTGTAGCTATCCTAACATTACAGTTTGTCTTGGAGATCATGGGTGTGTGGGTCTGCAGGACCAGCACCTTCGTGCATTTCAGCAGTTTCTAGTGCAGTAGATGTTGTGCTGGGCCCATTCCAAGGCCTGTGTAGTAGCTGACTGGTCAGCTTAGCAGCTCTCCAGTGTCCATAGAACAAAGGTCAGTTCTTCCCCCAATGCTGCAGCTGACAAGGGCTCGCTTTTCCCATTCTCCTGTCCTCCAGGCTGGCTGAACAGCAACCTTGCCACCAGGGCCAGTTATATTGTTCTGACCAGGTGAAAGAGAGAGCTCGCCCAAGTACTGTAACCCTGTGAGGAGAAGAACTAGTTCTCCCATGTCCCTCATGTCCTGAGGCCAGCTCTCCCTCTGGCCACTGGTGTCAAAGGGCAGGGTCTGGGTGTCAGATATCTTTCCAGGCACACAAGTAGCAAGTTGGGGAAGCCAACTCTGATTTCCTCTTCATTTCTAGCATCTTTGTTATCTCTTAAATCTGATTAAAGTGTAGAATTCTTTGTCTCTGCCTCAAAGTTTGAAGATTGACTCCAGCAGAGAGCTATGAGAACCACAATTCTCATTTCATTTACTTCCCTCTTTCAGGGATTATCGTTCTGTTCTCTCTACTGGGCACATTTTCTGAACAGGTGTTGCATATGTGTTGCACTAGTTTACATCTGGTAAGGTGAGAATGGCAAGCTTGTTTTGAAATCAAGAGCATCATTAGATGGAAAGGATGTGTCCATTAGGAGTCCTTCCTCCTGAGAATCCTTTGCTTTTAATGTTGACCCTAGAAAAGGTTTTCAAAACCAAATATTTTTCAGTAAAGGGTTAGGCATTATATCCCGGTTGTCTTTTATAACTAATATATGCGAAGCCAATTTGTTAACAAGTCTCTTTTGAACAACACCCAATACCTGCAGGTATCAGACAGTCATCTTATTTCACATGCTCACAAACATAAACTGTGCTTTCATATTAATGAAATGTTATTTCATATTTGTTATATTTACTGCTCCATTGAAATGATTATTATGACAAAGGAGAGAAACGTATATCCATATAACTTGCAAAATGAAAGTAAATCACATGCAAATATGAAGTGATTGATGTAGACAGACATTTTATCGCTAGTTTTAACACATTAGTAGATCTCTTTGTTTACATTTTTATCTTTCATCATTTGCTTCCTTAATAGTATCCTATACTCAGTGTTCTTCAAAGCTGTGTTATAATTTCCATGCTGTAGAAATCTTAGCATCCCATAATAACAAAGTGCTCAGTGCAAAGAAGAGCCTAACTATACGTTGTGGAAATGCACCAATAAGACTGTATATTGTTATTATAAGCTGAATTACCTAGCCCCTTTGCTCTCAATTAACGTGTTATAGATCTATCTTCCAATAAATGGGAAAATCATTTTATCGACACAAACAAAAGTAAATGAAGATATAGGGATGGACATTAATTGTAAATGGGATGGTTTTATAAACAGGTATAAAGAAATATATTGGAACCTTTCTCATACTGCAAAATAAAAGAACTCAAATGAAGACAGGGTGGAACACAGCATTAAATATGGCAGCCTTTTATTTCTCTTGAGAGATACAAAGCACACAGGTCTTCTCACCTCAGAAACGGACAAATGACAGACCAAATGAATGACTGCACCAGTGTTTAACTTAGTTAGCCAATGAGTTTTATGTGGGTACTTGGATATGTTTGGGTGAGAGGTTTCAGATGCAGACACCACCCAAAGAAAGTTGTATTCCCAAAGCCTACCCCAGCCTGGTTGACAGATCCAAAGCTGGCAACCTGGAGCACGTTATGAAATAGTATGTGATGGATTTTGGTAAGGCAGATGGAATCTGGAAAAAGGACGAGGCATGCCACACTCACCACATTTGAGAAAACCAGAGCCCCATCACATTTTACAGCCAAAGAAAACAGTATTTTTCCGGTGGCTCAGCTGGTATGAGATTCCTCCAGCACCTACCTCAGCTGGTCTCTGCTTCTGCTTAGTGGCTGCTCTGGTCTGGGAGACTTGTGTGGCTTGGTTTCCCTGAAAGGTACTTTCCAAAGTCTGTATACACTGGGGAGCCAGGGATTTACTGAATTGCAAGGACTTCTTGGAGATTGAGATTTTTGTTCTTGCCTTACTGAGCTTCCCTGAAGGATGGGCTCTTTTCATTTCAGAAGAAACTGCTATATAACAGGGTTATGTAAAAATAGGAGGCCTCTTCAGAAACCAACGCTGACTCTGAACATTATCCAGAACCAAGAAAATATTAACTATCATTTGGTTAACCTAGCCAGACTCCAGTATGTGGTAGCCGTGGAATTATACTGCCAACCTTTAAAAAATTATGTGTTTTTTAACTTCAGAGGAATTATACTAATTATATGGAAAAATGTACAAATGCTCATTCTCTCATAGTTAGTAGTTATTTTGTGCTGATTTCCTCTTATATTTGTGGACAAATTACCTATGTAAAAGTAATGCGAATAATAATAATGCCTCTCCAGTCCTCCATACACTGTGCTGCAATGTGTTTGTGTGCTACTTAAATTCTGTGTGCTATAAAGAAAACAAAACAAACCATTTACCTCTTTACATTGAATTGCTTATAACCTCCACTTTCACTTAATTTCTTAACTATGAGAAGCACAGACTAACAGAATAATGGTGTCCCAAACATTGGCTATGACATGGCACAGCAATTTGATTTTAAAATCTCTAAAGAACAAGACCAATAAATCTTCACATAAGAAAATGGAAAAAAAAACATACAAATCCTGAAATAATGAACCAAGGGCAAAAAAACTATTATTTTTCTGACTAGATTTCATATTTTAAAATAAAACCCTCAATGACTGTGACAATTACAAGGCAAAGTGTGGATCTTCGGGAGAGCTGTATGTTTAAGAGTGACGTCAGGCCAGGAATGTCTATGTATGGCTTAGTGTTCTGGCAGAGCAAAGAGTATTATTATTTCATTCCTGTCCATTATTGTAAAGACTGTGATCAATTGTAGTATTTGCTATGGCTATTACAATTATAAAATTACACATTTCTCCTTCAAAAACAAATCTATAAATCAATGGAAGCAATAACCCAGATGTACTTTCAAGATAGATAAACCAAAGCCAACTTTAAACTTCTACAGTCAGTAGATATAAAAATTATATTTGAAGTGTATTTATATTTATAGTACTGCTAAGAAGACTTGGTTCACTGAAATAAAACTATTCTTTAAACAGATCTCTTTTAAAGATTGATTTGAGCTCATGTCATGCAAAGTTGTGTCATGGTGTCTTATAGGGGCATTGTTGCCCAGGAATTCTATTTGGACTTTTTTTTCTGTAATAGTGAGTTCCCTCATGATTTCTTTCAAAACATTGTTAGAGACAGTTATAAATTCCCATATTATATAACTTCCCATATTATGAGAATTGTTAGAGACAGTAATAACTTCCCATATCTGCCCTTCCCCTCCTCTTCATAGAAGAATAGCTGTATGTATATGATTACAGTGTACACTTCTTTGAACTAGATAAACAATTCAGGGTTCTTCCCTAAGAAAGACTATTTCATTTTCTCTCAACATTCCTTTCTCACTGATGTTCTTTTTTTATAGTAATATCTTTATTGGATATTTTATATATTTACACTTCAAAAGTTATCCTCTATTCCAGTTACCCCCTCCCATCAAACTTCCCCCTGCTTATATGAGGATGCTCCCCCTCCCACCCACTTACTCTCTCCTTATCCCCCTCCCCTTACATTTCCCTACACTAAAGAAAGGAGCCTTCACAGGACCAAGGTCTTCTCCTCCTATTGATGCCAGATAAGGCCATCCTTTGCTACATATGCGGTTGGAGCCGTGGATCTCTCTATGTGTACTCTTTGTGTACTCTTTGGTTGGTAGTTAGTTCCTAGGAACTCTGGGGTGGGGGGAGATTGTTGGTTGCTTTTGTTGTTTTTCCTATGGGGTTGCAAACCCCTTCAACTCCTTCAGTCCTTTCCCTAACTCCTCCATTGGTGTCCCTGTGCTCAGTCTGCTGGTTAGCAGTAAGCATCCTTATATTTCATGGAGTTACTGCTTTTAATAACTGAGTCATACTCTATTGTGTAAATGTACCACATCTTCTGTTTCTATTTTTTTGTTGTTGAAGCACACCTAGATTGTTTATAGCTTCTGTCTATTATAAATAAGGCTGCCATGAACATAGTAAAGCATGTGTTCTTCTTATATGCTGGAACATCTTTGTCTTTATGCCCAGGAGTAATATAGCTGGGTCTGGGTTTTCAGGTAGTACTATGTTCAATTTTCTGAGGAGACACCAGATTGATTTCCAGAGATTTTGTACCCCCTTAAAATCCCACCAACAATGGAGAAGTGTTTTTTTATATGGTACCGTGGTTTTGTGAACTTTCTGTTCCACATTAGGATATCTATTGGTGTCATCTTTCTACAGGTTTTGTTTAGGCAAACATTGATAAGACGTCATGTGCATATCTTCTGTAAATATTTCCAGGGACAAAATTCCACAGCAAAAATTCTGTTTTATTGGCTATTACAATCTACCTGCCCTTTTTCTTTTATAATCAATGAACCCAAGGTGAAGGAGTTGTATTGTAGAAATATCAGTTGAGGCTCACTGACTTTAATGTATCAGGCTCCTGATCAGAAAATACTTCCCTGTTCCAATCTGTAAAACTGTTTTCTCTACTTATGTTTAGAACTCAGGACATAAGACAGATGGTGATGTTCTTGATCACTTAAAATGTATTTCTTTTTTATTTAAAGCAAATTGAAATATATGGTTCCAATTACATACTTTTGTAGAGAGCTGTCATGTTGACCAGTGGCAATTGTTGATAATGCTATCTCATCTCCAACCTGTACTAGTGGCCTCCTTGACCAAAATCTTATTCCCACATGGGTCCATACAAATACTTCTCCATCTATTTGTTCTATAGATGCTTATTTATAAAGGATATTGGTCCAAAGAATTGTATAAAGAGCAGCCCCCATGAGACACCATTAAAGCAAAATGAAGAGCTTTTCTAGACTGCTTTGACATTATAAATGGTTCCTCAGTCTTGAACATGATAATAACTTTAAATATCATATATGATGGGAATATAGTTTAGAAACTTGGTATTTATAATTCCTTTTGTACAAAGTCACCCTATTTTGAATATTTTTCTCAATAGATTATCTTGAATTTAGTAAAGTTTTTGGTAATAATGCTTGAAATAAATAAGTTACTGTCAACTATATATTTCCAGTATGTGACTGTGTGTCCTGGCCATTTCTATTTCCCTAACACATGAAAATGGCATTTATATAAAGGCATTTTTAAATATCTTCTTGGAACAGAGAGTAAATGTTAGAAATATGATAGAAATGAGATTTTCGTGTCTCCTTAAACGTTAATAAAAAACTAAGAATCCATTCACATTAGAGATTATAGAGGTAACAGTAACATACATCTTAAAATAAACAACAGTCTCTTTTAAAACAAGGAAGGCACAAAACATGAACATGTTCCCTGGGTTCTAACACTTAAGAATTAAATGTGTGCTGTGCTTGTTGTCATTACTGTTGTTTTATACTTATTTTTATTTGGGAACAGATTTTATTGTGCATCTCAGGCTGGTCTGGAATATGTAGACCATTCTAGCTTAAAAATAAGAGAAATTATGCACATTTGTTTCAGAGTACAGAGTTTCAAGGCATGTACCACTTTCATGCACAACTTAAATGGGATTTTATTTTATTTTATTATTTTAGGACATCATCCAGATCTTATTTATTTTTTGTTTTTGTTTTTGGCATTTGTTGTAGAAGAAGTTAGATAAGTTGTCATTGTAGATGTCATTATTTTGGCTATTTTTCTTTCAAGATGTAAAGCTATCTATCTACTCAGAGCCCTTAAGAACATGAAACAAATTTTCTGCAACTTTCTTCCATTAAAAACATCTCCTGTTAGGCATGTATTAATGAATCCTGTTTCTATACAGATCTCAAATACCAAAGGTAACAGAATGCAAACAAACATTACTGGGTGCTACCTATATTGAATATATGGTACACTAAGAATAATAGACATTAATCAAGTAGTAAGATGTTTTAAATAAATTACATGATACGAAAAAGAAGAGTTCTTAAAAATATTACTAACCCTGAGATTCCACCTTACACCAGTCAGATTGGCCAAGTTCCAAAACTCAGATGACAGCAGATGCTGGCGAGGTTGCGGAGAAAGAGGAACACTTCTCCACTGTTGGTGGGGTTGCAAGCTAATACAACCACTCTGGAAATCAGTCTGACGATACCTCAGAAAATTGGACATAGTACTACCTGAAGACCCAGCTATTCCACTTCTGGGCATATACCCCAGAGACACTCCAGTATACAACAAAGATACATGCACCACAATGTTCATAGCAGCTCTATTCATAATAGCCAGAAGCTGGAAAGAACCCAGATGTCCTTCAGTAGATGAATGAATACAAAAATTGTGGTACATTTACACAATGGAGTACGACTCAGCCACCAGAAACAATGACTTAACCAAATTCTTAAGAAAATGGCTGCATCTAGAGAATATCATCCTGAGTGAGATAACCCAGTCACAAAAGAACAGACATAATATGCAGTCACTGATAATGGGATACTAACCCCAGAAAGCTCTGAACACCCCAGAAACAACTCACAGACTGCGTGAATTTCAAGAAAAAAGAAAAGAAAGAAGAGAAAAGAAAAGAAAAGAAAAGAAAAATCATTATGCTCAATTCTTACACACCAAGAAAACTTTGACTAATTCTGGGTTACATCTTGCTTTACATGTAATTTATGCTCATTGTAACTGGTAAGACCTTAATGCACACTATCAAACATTTGAAAACAAAAAACAAAACAAAAAAAAAAAAAAAAAAACCAAGCACTGACAAAAATGTATTTGTATACTTTTATGCAAAAATGCTTAAAATTTGTTCATTTATCTTTGTTTTTTTAAAATAAAGTTGTTCAAAAATATTATTGCAATTAGAAAATTGCCTTAACCTTTTAGAAAAAAATAAAAACTTTATAAGATTAAATAATAAAAAATTCTCTGTACATACATATGAATGTATGGGCATAATATTCTAGTCACAAAACAGAAGATCTGATATTTTTGTCTCAAAACTTCTGGCAAAATTGTATCTGTGTAATGCATGACAAACATTTTCTTATATAAAACCACTTTTGTTTGTTTTGTGTGTCTTCCTATATGCCTACTTGCATGTAGATTTATGTATGTAATTTTGCTGTGGAAATGAATCATTATTGCTATTACATCCCACCCACCTTAGATTTCTGTCTGTTAGCCGTGATATTCAGAACACATTCAAGAGACTTAAGTAATGAGTTAAAAAGGAAGTTTAAATTTTCTGACTTTCAAAATTTAACTTTTGATTATTTTACATTTTTCATGAGGTACAATGTGTTTGAGATCATTTAAAAAGTGATTTATTCCATGAGTCATAAGATAGCTCAATGTTAAGAGTTCTTGTTCCTCAAAGATATGGATTTAAGTTTCAATCTCTAGCTCCCAAGTGAAAAACTGGACTTGGCTGAATATGTCTTGAGAATCCATTGGTCAACTAACATAAGCTTGAAGAATAACAGAAAAAAAAGTACCACATATTCTGATCTGGCCAATGCAAATGCATTTAAAATACTTGCACACACACACACACACACACACAGAGAGAGAGAGAGAGAGAGAGAGAGATAGAGAGAGAGAGAGAGAGAGAGAGAGAGAGAGAGAGAGAGAGAGAAGGAGGGAGGGAGGGTGGAATAGATCACAGAGTGAAAGGGGGAATTTAGAAGTCATTAGGAATTTAAATAATTGTTTAAAAAACATGTTTTGGCTTTTTATGATTTTTGTCCTTTTACCAAAGTTAAAGCAAACAAAATATAACAGGGAGAGGAATTTGGTCACACAATCTCAAGCAAAGTATCGATAACCTTCCTATATGATCATCTTTCTTCTGGTGGACAAAGCCAAGAGTGGACTCTTCCTGTTTCAGTGGAGAATAAAACAGTTTGAGATATCAAAAGCTTATGCCAAATGACATCCGTAGGATATGCAATGAAGAATTTTTGAAGACTTTCAAGTATTTCAGCATTCTTTGGTACAGTAAAATGAGAAGTTTTACAACCTCCATAATGTAAACAAAGAACAGAAGCACAGTCTTAAGGAGTTGGCAATATAATAAAAATGAAGGAATTCATCTTTTCTGATGGTCTAGAAATTCCTTCATCATGTTGGTCTGGAAGGTACTTGCCTTGCTTTAGAGTCACTACAGTGAATCAAAGGCAAGAAGGGATGAGGAGAGAGGTTGCTGTTCTGAACTTATTTCCAACCACAAGAAACCCGATTGGCGGGAAATTTGACATAACATAGAACCTGGAAGAAATTCAGTTTGAACATGTAAGATTTATTTATGTTATAGGCACATGCTTAGACTGAATCAAACATACACCTTTTATAAAGAAATGTTTCCTTTTACATTATAAATGACACATAAAGAGAAAGGTACTTTCTGATGTCGAATTCACAAGGTAATCCAGATTCATTTACAGAAGTATCATGAGAAATAATAGATTGGTTTCAGGAATAACATTTTGAAGATGCCAATATTCCTCCGCTATAAAAAGAGTAGAGGGTAAAGTTATTGATATAAAATATACATGATATTCGTGAAACCTAAAACAATGAAATTTTAATCTAAGATAATATAAGAAACCTACATTATATTAGTTTGCATTTTCTAAGCAAATAGAACTAATAGAATAGAAAGATAGAGAGAAAAGTAGATAAATATAGAATTATCCATATAAATATACATCATATCAGCAGATCTCAGTTTTACTTACATGATGTGGTTTTGTAATATCTTCAACTTGAAAAGCTAAAATGTCAGTAGTTGCTGACACCCTAGGTGGTTATTTCACCTCAGACAAGAGTCACTTGTCTGAAGTCCATGCTGAGAGCGCAAAGAAGCTGGTGCTAATATCCCGGAAGAACTGCCACAACCTCGGGTAGAAAACATCTCATTGGTAAAACCAAGTAAAAAGCAGAAGTTTGATTCTTTTTGCCAGGTCCTTATACAGGAGCTGACCAGAATGTGATGCACATGATAAGGGTAGTCAGCCCAAATTAAGTAATCTGATCCCAGACGTACTCTTGATTTCTGTTTTTATAATAGTCTTATTTTAGGTTTTTTTTTTTTTTGAAATTATGACATAATTAAATCATTTATTCTCTTTCTTCCCTTCAACCATTTGTATCTGAGCCCAGATGCTCTCTCAAAAGATAGTCCCTTTTTATTGTGTATAATGGTAAAAATAAAAAAGTGGAAATCTTTTATCCCACACTAGTGCTGGCACCATTAAGACCACATTGCACTGCAGGGTATCTTTGGTTTTTTCATTTTAATTAAAAAGTAGTTATTTCATTTTATCAACAACACAAGAGTTCAAAAGAGGGGAGAAAAGGCCACCATATAACATAAACAGATCAGAACGTAGACTGCTGCCATTTGGGGACTTGACTTTTGGAACTGGTTTGCTCAGCCTCTGGCAGGGACTCAATTGGAGGAACCACTCTTGCTGCACAGACAGGCCTGATTCTCCCCCAGACTTGATCCCTAGGGTTCTAATGAGCAGTCTTTCCCAACGGAAAAGATGCTTCTTCCTTTGGCTCCATTCAGGGCAGCAGCCAGAACCCTTCTCTAAGTTTCACCCTGTCTCAAAAATTACAAATGCTGTTCTCTGCGAGAATATATCCAACTACCACAATCTAACATCACATGGTCCCTGCCCCCCTGCTCAGCAGCAAACAGAACAAGAGTTTGGATGAAAATTAAAGCCTGGGGCTCAGACTAAATCGCTGACAACGTAGTCCAGCTCCAGAGCCTGCAGCCCCCAGTGCTGACCACATGAGGTGCAGCAGGAGAAAGGTGAGGGCTAATGCTACTGAGAGCAGTAGGTCCCAGAGTCACAGTTCATGTCGAAGTGCTGAGAGAGCAGCTCAGTTGTCTAGAGACCCTCCAAGAAAATGGACAACTATGAAACCAAACCAACCTCATGGGAACACTCTGATGCAGGCGTGTCTTTATCTCAGCACCTTTACACTGCTCCCAAGTACTCTCAGGCCTAAGCAGTCTGGGAGCTAGCCTCTCAGTCTTTTCCCTGCCAGCCAGGAAATTGCTCACTTTCCCCACTGCCTGGTAAAATCATGACCCAATAATCAATAACTTATCAATTGGACTTATAACTTAAATTCTCAATCCACAATACATCCACACAATTAGCTTACAACCATTTGACAAAGATGTAAACTGCCTACCTAGATGAATTGACCATAGAAAGCCTTGCCTACACACACACACACACACACACACACACACATACACACACACACACACACATACACACACACACACACACTCAAACGCACACACACACACATATATGGTTTGTATATATGGATGTATATGTACATGTGTTGTGTATTTCCAAACATATAATTGCTGAGTTGAGCCAGCTAGCCCAAGTTAAGGAAGAACTAGAAAGAATGAGCTTATTCAATGGTGAGCTTCCGAGATGACAATTACTTCTGGCAAATAAGAATTACTCTCACAGTTATTTGTCTAAGGTTGAGGCCTAGAAAGCTTTTTTCTTTCCAGATACTTTAAAAAGTAAAACAATTTGAATATTTTCTTTGAGGAAAAACCACATTAAAATCTCACAAAAATGTATTTTTATAATGTTTCTGATAAATCATGATTGTTTGAAATAAAAGTTGATTAAAATAATTTTTATTTTAACAACTGGGCATTATTTTCCATTAATATATTTATTATTCACTTTACATCCCAATTACAGCTCCCTCCTTTCTTTCCTACCATTTCTACCCTCCCTCCCCTACTTCCCTTTCAGAGGCAGGCAGCAGTCTAACACAGAGACAGCCCCAACTCCAGTTTTGGGAAGAACCCTCATTAAGACAAATCTGCACATCTCCTATATGTAGGGGGCCTAAGTTCTGTCCATGTATCTCTTTGGTTGGTGGCTCAGCCTCTATGAACCCCCATGGGCTGAGGTTTGTTAGCTCTGTAGATCTTATTTTGGTGTCCATGACCATTCCAGATCACTCAATCCTTCACCCAACTCTTCCACAAGACTCACCGAGCACTGCCTAATGTCTGTAGGCCTGTCTATTTCTATCAGTTGTTTGATGAAGTTTCTCAGATGACACTTGTGCTAAGCTCCTATCTACAAGCATAACAAAGTATAAGTTATAGGGTCAAGGGTTGGCTGTCCCCGTGGGGTGGTCATAATTTGTGCTACTAAATGGTTGGTCATTTCTTCAATATCTGCTCCTTCTTTATCCCTGCATATCTTGTAGGCAGGGTAAATTTAGGGTCAATGAATGTGAGAGTGGGTTAGTTGTGTCCCCTCTCTGTACTGGAAGTCCCACCTGAGTACAGGAACTGGCCACTTCAGGCTCCATATTTCCCCCGTGAGGAGTCTCAGCAATGGTCATCAGAATATCCTCCCAGGAGCCTTTTCTGCTGCAGGACTCCAGGTTGTCTCAACAATGCCCCCACTAAGTGCCCTTTGTCATTCCCAGCCTTCTTACCCCCGTCCCTGCTGTCCTCACATTTACTCCACACCCCTTCTCCCACCCAGTTCCCTCTCTCCTTACACTTCCCAGTTCTCATTTATATCACTGCTTAGTGATATTTAAGCATACTCCCTTGAGCCAATTTTGCTACTAATTTGGGTCTGTGGATTATAGCATTGGTACCTGGCACTTTAAAGCTAATATCCACTTATAAGTTAGTATATAACGTGCATGTATTTCTTTGTCTGGATTACCTCACTCATGACGACATTTTCTAGTTCCATCCATTTGCTTGAAAACTTCATGATGTCCTTGTTTTTAGTGGCTGAGTAATATTCCATTGTGTAAATGAACCACATTTTCTTTATCCATTCATTGGTTGAGAAATATCTGGGTTTTATTACGAAGGTTGCTATGGACATAGTTGATCAAGTGTCCTTGTGGTACGGTGGAGCATCTTTTGGTACATTGAAAGGAATGGTATAGCTGGATGAAGTTGAAATTCCTGGTTTCTTTGGAGACTCAGTTGTGTCATGTGCTATTTTTCTAAAATCTGTCTTTTGAGAGGATGATTTTGCTGAATTGGACACTTGGGAAGATGTCTTGCTGAGAACAGATGCATAGTTTTTATCTGGAAACTTCCTGGAAAAGGGGAAATGTGATGTTTTGCTAGAGTGGACACTTGAGGCAGCATTCGATGTTTGGAAAGGGTATCAGTACAACCCAACAGACAGTAGACAATGGTGTGTGGCATTGGTTCACCTAGACATTCTTATCTGGTTTTTGTTGGCCTTTACTGAGGATGGTCTTCGCTGATGACACTGTGGCACTTATTCTTACCCCGCCTTCTTTGCTGATCATCATGTGTCATAGAAAGAAACGCATCAAAGAACTTCTGGTGCCCTTCTGGCTGCTTCTCGTTGTTTCCTCTGACTTGTGCCAGCTGATTGGCAGAGTCTCGTGTTTCTTCTGGATTAAACTGCTGTTGCTGGAATGGTGTTTTCAAGAAAATCATGCTACTGCTGCAGATGTATATGAGATGAATTGCAACCATCATAAAAGTGAAGATTGAAATCAACCCCAAGAACTTCTAAACAGGTCTACATCTGCTTTTGTCTTATTAACCTTGCCTTTCTACTACCTTTGGTGGGTTGTGAGCTAGAATAAAGAATAAAGTGTTTAAGTTCCTTATTATACTAGGTTTTGAAAAATGTAAGTCTATAGCTGTGTTTTGAGGTAGAACTAATCTCAGTTTGCAGAGAAACTGACAGATTGATTTCTGAAGGGGTTTTTCAAGTTTGCCCTTTCACCAGGATGAAGGAGTGTTCCTCTTGCTCCACATCCTCACGGCCATGTTTGTGACTTGAGGTTTTTGTCTTAACCATTCTGAGGGGTCTCAAATGGAATCTCAGCATCAGTTTTATTTGTATTTTCTTGATGACTGAAGTTGTTAAACACTGATGGACTAAACCATTTGGGGAATCTACTATTGAGAATTCTATGTGTACCTTATTATTTTAATTGGGTATTTGGATTGTTGGTGTCTAACTTCTTAAATCTTTGTGTATTCTGAATATTAGCTCATTCTTGGATGTAGGGTTGGTGAAAATATTTTACCATTCTGTATACTGCTGTTTTGTCCTACTGACAGTGTCCTTTGCTTTACAGAAGATGTTTAGTCTCATGGGGTCTGATTTATTAATTATTGATCTTAATGACTGCACTGAAGGTGTTCTGTTTAGCGAGTTCTCTTCTATTCCAATGTGGTCAACACAGTTCCTCACTTTGTCTTTTATTAGATTTAGTGAGTCCAGTTTTTTATTGAGGTCTTTGATCTGCTTAGACAGGTGCTTTGTACAAAGTGATAAATACAGATTTCTTTGCATTCTTCTTCAAAATAATGTACTGTTAAGTCCACAACATATTTTGAAGATCATTCTTTTTTTCCATCATGTGCTTTTAGATTCTTTGTTGAAAATAAACTGTCTGTAGGTGTGTGAGTTAGTTTCTAGGCCTTCAATTCTATTCTATTGATCAACCTTTCTATTTTTATATTAGTACTATAATTTTAGCACAATTACTCTGTAGTACGGCTTGAAATCAGGGAAATGGATACCTTCAGAAGTCCTTATACTACACAGGTTTGTTTTAGGTATCTTGGTTTTTATTGTTTTTGTTTGTTTATTTTGCTTGTTGATATTTTTCCATATGAAGCTGGAATTGTTCTATCAAGGTCTTTTGAAAACCTCACTAAGATGGGAAAATAGAGGCAATGTCTGGGGAGAGTGGAAGGAAGGCACTGGCTAGGGAAGGGTTTGAAGATGGAAATAGGGGAGTAAGGTAGGTAGAGGACAGAGGGAGAGGCTACTGGGAGAGAGGACTGCATGAACTTGGGCACCTCTGGGGTAAGCTAGACACCTAGAATAATGGAAATTCCCAGGAAATCTATAAGGATGATTCTGTCTAAGACTCTTAGCAAAAGGGAATGTGGAGGCTGAATCTGACATCTGTTGTAATCAGGCAATGAGTACAATGGATGGATTGGGAAAACACAGCCAAAAATCTTTAGATCCGCCTGCGTATAAGTTATGCAGGGGTGAAAATGGAGCAGAATTTGAGAGAATGGCCAACTAATGACTGGCCCATCTTGAAACCCTTGCCACATGAAAAATTCTACCCTTGACCCTATTAAGAATATTCCACTCTACTTGCAGACAGGAGCCTAGTATAACTGTCATCAGAGACGTTTCACCAAGCAACTGATGGAAACAGATGCACAGACCCACAGCCAAACATTAAATGGGGAATTCTTTGGAAGAAGGGAAGAAAGAAGTGCAAGAAGGACTGAAGGAACCAGATCAGTTAAGATCACTACAAGAAAACCTATAGAATCAACTCCAATGGGCCCTAGGGCTAACCAGAGAGCATGCATGGAATGGACCTAGGTCCTATGTACATATGTAACAATTCTTCAGCTAGGGCTTCATGTGGGACCGCTGAAGTGGAAGCAGGGGCTGTCTCTGACTACTTTTCCTTCATTTGGATTCTGTTCCCTTAACTGGGCTCTCTCAATAAAAGATGCAAGTGTTCATGCTGCCAAGGCTACTTAATATCCACAGATGCCTCCCCTTTCCTGAAACAAAGGGTAGGAGTGGTGGATGAGTGGGTAGCTGAGGTGAGAGGGAGGGACTAGAAAGAAAGAAAGGAACAGAAGCTGAACCTGGAAGTAAATACATGAGTAACTCAATAAAATAACAGGTTCTTATTATAAAAATTCTATAAAGATTAATGAAATTAAAAAAATGTGGTCCTATCTTTTAGGGCTCTGCACAGTGCTTTCTCAGAATGCCATGTCTGTTGTACATTAGGATGCAGAAAAGGATACAGATTTTTCATTACTGCTGGTCGCCTTCTTATGGTTCTTCGTTTTATGAGTCCAGCCTTGAAAGGATGCAACTAAAAGTTATCTTTTCAAATCCCCATAGGCCTCTATCCCCAAACAATTTTATTTGCAAATTAGCTATAGAATTAAAAGATATCTATAATAACAAGACTGACCATGTGAGATGGCTCATCTTGGAAAAGTGTTTTTTTTTAAACGACTTTATTTTGCAAAACAAAGATAAATGTACAAATTTTAAACATTTTTTGCTTAAAATTATACATTTTGTCAGTACTGTTTTTTCAGACATTAAAATAAATTTTACATAAAACCATGTGAATATGTTTTTTAGTCAGTACTTGATTTTTTTCAAGGGCTTGACAGTATGCATTGAAAACCTACTAGTTGCGATAAGCGTAAAGTACATGCAAAACAAAACGCAACATGGAAATAGTCAAAGTCTTCTTGTTTTGTGAATATATGTATATTTTTTGTTTTCTTTATTTCTTGGACTTCGGAAAAGTGTTTTTTTGGAACCCTTACAACTTGAGTTTAGCTTCAGAACTTGTAGTAGAAGGAAATTGTCTCCTGTAGAAATGCTATCTTTTATGCAGAAAGAATCTTAGTGATTCACATGCCTGTACTCATATGAATACACACAGAAACAAACATAGACACATATGCATTACAAAAACAGTAATAAAAGTATACTGTATTTCTTTATTATTCAAAATACTAATTTTCTTTTATTCTGATTAATTGAAACATTTGAATTAATTAATCAACTTGGATTAATTTAGCAAAGAGTCTTTTTTTATATTGTTGGTACATACCACTTTTGTAATTTTTGTTATTTAAAAGTTTTGTTAATATCCAGTGGAATTCTGAATTGTTATATCTTGCTTTTTTTTTCCCTAAATAAAGTTGAAAATTGCTTTTCCAAGTTAGTGAAGAATTTTGTTGGAATTTTGATGGGCATTTCATTGACTGTAGATTGTTTTGGTAAAACGGTCAATTATATGATACTTTGCCTTCTTCCTTTCCAACTTGTATCTCTGTGATTAATGTCAGTTGTTGTATTGCTCTAGGTAGAACTTCAGGTACTATATGGAAGAGATACAGGGAGATTGGATAGGCTTGCTTCTCCTTCATTTTGGTGGAGTTGTTTTAAGTTTCTCTCCCCTTATTTGATGTTGGCTATTTGCTTTCTGTATATTGCCTCTACTGTATTTAGGCTTGCTCATTGCATCCCTGATCTCTCCGATACTTTGACGGTGAAGGAGTGTTGAATTTTGCCAAAGGCTTTTTCGGTGTCTAATGAAACATCCCCTTTTGTTGTTTGCTTGTTTTGCCACTCAGTTTTTTTACGTGATGAATTATCTTGATGAAGTTCATATGTTGAATTGTCCATGCATTCCTGGGATTAAGCATATTGGTCATGGTGGACAAAGCTTTTGAAGTGTTCTTTGATTCGGTTTGCTAGTACTATATAGTGCATTTCTTGCAGGAATATTGATAAGGCAAATTGATCTTGTATTATTTAGGTATCACGATGACTCTGGCCTAAAAGATTAAATTTAGAAATGTCACTTCTGTTTCTATTTTGTGGGATAATTGGAGGGGGAATGGTATTAGTTCTCTTTTGCATGTCTAGTAGGATTCTGGTATAAAACCATCTGGCCTGTTTTTTGTTTCTTTTTTATGTTTGTTTGTTTTTGGTTTTGTTTTGGTTTTTAATTTTGTTTTTGTGGATTAGAGACTTTTAATGATTGCTTCTAATTTTGTATGTGATAGAGGAGTACTTAAATTGTTTACTTGATCTTCATTTAACTTTGGTAAGTTGTATCTATTGAAAAATGTCCAGTCTCATTTGGAATTTCTAATTTGTGAAGTATGGGCATTTGAAGTACAACCTAATGATTCTTTCTTTCCTTGGTGTCTGTCATGTCCCCTGTTTACTGTCTGGCTTTGTTAACGTGGGTAATATCTCTCTGCAACTTAGTTGGTTTGGATAAGGATTTGTCTATTTTGTCGATTATTTTTTAAAGAACCAGATTTTGGCTTTATCAATTCTTTTTTTTTCTTTTATTATTATTATTTTTTTATTTTTTAAACTTTTATTTATTTTTTAATTCTTTTATATTATTTACAGTCCAGTCTTTTACCTCCCTGTGTCCCTCTTCTGACTGTTCCATTTCCCATACCTCCTCCCCCCACCCTCATCTTCAAACACCCAACTCCAACCCCTACTACATCAGACCTCTCCTCTCCCTGGGGCCTCAGTTGTTTTGAAGGTTAGGTGCATCTTCTCTCACTGAGTCCAGACCCAGCAGTCCTCTGCTGTATATGTGTTAAGGGAGTCATATCAGCTGGTGTATGCTGTCTGGTTGGTGGCTCAGTGTCTGAGCAATCTCAGAGGTCCAGACAACTTGGAACTGCTGGTCTTCCTGTAGGGTTGCCCTCCTCCTCAGCTTCTTTCAGCTTTTCCATAATTATATCACAGGAATCCCCAGCTTCTGTTCATTGGTTGGGTGTAAATATCTGTATCTGACTCTTTCATCAGCCTGTTGGGCCTTTTAGAGGAAAGAGAGTAAATCCTGCTGCTTACCTTTGCTGGCTGTGCCCCAAGTGGACATGGACCTTATTTTAATAATATGGGAATTGTACCTGTGTATTGTTTGAGAAGGTGAATAAAGACCTAAATTATAATAATTGAGTCAAAATTAGTAAACATTGTTGCAAAACAGATGTTATTTGAGAAGACTTTCCAAAGAGATAATTTCAGAAAGAAAATTACTCTGTAAAACTCAAATCTCTTGACTCAGATGACATATATTAAAGAATCCCAATTTCTCTAGACAGCTGTCATCTTTCCTGGTGATAACATGATGCAAAGAAAGATGAAGAAATAGGATGAAATAACACTATCATTTTCATTAAAAAATGATGTGAATTTTCCTAAATTGTAATATGTGATGTAAATTAAGGGGAGATAAGGCAAACCACTAGGGTACTCACTATTTAAATTATAACCTTGTCCCTTGGAACACTTTTATAAAGGCATAACAGAAGTTAAAGTGTTTCACAGATGCGACTTGGAGTGCCAAGCATGATATGATACATGAAAATATCACGAAGAAATTCATTATTTACTATGCTGAACTTGAAAACATGATTTAAAACTACACATATTTAAAGTGTATATTTTGATGAGTTGAACATACACCTTTAGAGCCATTACAATAAATCAAGATAATGTAAATCCATTATCCAGTGTGTGAGAGATCTAGGAATTCTAGGTTAATTGAGACTGCTGGTCCTCCTACAGGATGCTCTCCTCCTCAGTTTCTTCCAGCTTTCCCCTAACCCAACCACAGGGATCAGCAGCTTCTCACTATTGGTTGGGTGCAAATATTTGCATCTGACTCAGCTGCATGACGAGTTTTTCAGAAGGCAGCTATAATAGGTCGATTTCTGTGAGCTCTCCATAGCCTCAGTGATGGTGTCAGGACTTAGGGCCTGCCCTTGAGCTGGATCCTATTTGGTTCTGTCACAGGACCTTCTTTTCCTCAGGCTCTTCTCCATTTCCATCCCTGCACTTCTCTCAGACAGGAAGAGTGTGCTTCAGAGTTTTGGCTTTGGGATGGCAACCCCATCCCTCACTTGATGCTCTATTTTTCTGTTGGAGGTGGGCTTTACAAATTCCTTCTTCCCACTGTAGGACATTTCATCTAGGGTCCCTCCCTTTCAGTCCTAAGAGTCTCTCATGTCTCAGGTCTCTGGTACATCTCAAGAGTCCTTCTAACCTCCTAGCTCCCGAGGTTGGCTGAGAAACAACAGTTTGTGTGTGTGTGTGTGTGTGTGTGTGTGTGTGTGTGTGTGTGTGTGTGGTGTTTGTGTGAGTAAACCTTGATCTTTGGCAACAAATAAGCTTTTTACTTAGGAGCAATATCTTTACGTCATGCTAGCTTTTTTTTAGCTGCAGAAATGATTATTGTAAGGCAATTACATTTTAAAAGATCAATAGTTCCTGGAGGTATAATAAAAAAATGAAACAAACAATCCTTAACTTCTCTGCTTCTTGGAACGTCTTGAATCTGAGGAGAAGGTGGCACGGGGGAATCAGGTTTATAAGTACAATAATACTTTGACTAACATGTTCAAAACCATAGTTTTAAGGCATATTTATTTTGTCTTCCAGATGGTGCACTCATAGTGTCTCAGGAAAATGGCTGCTAGAACATGAAAGGGACACAGGTAGCCAAAGAAAAACCAAAGATGTCAGCAAAGATCAGGAAGCCTCCACCCATTCAGAACTACACACAACTAAAGAATAAAGAAAGTGGAGAAGTCGTCTTCCCCTAAAAAAGCCCGCCTATTGGTTATCCAAACCCAAATTGTCAGTCCTGAATATATACATACATATATATATATATATATATATATATATATATATATATATATATATATTAATACAAGTAACATTATACAAATGGTAAATGTCATGTTTAGGAACATGTATGTGTATACGTATATATGTAACAAAATTGATGAAAAGGGAGGGAGTTCATTTTAAAGAAAGTGTGAATGGTTTTATAGGAGTGGTTGGAGTGAGTAAAAGTAGAGTGAAATAATCTATTTGTATTATCATAAAGTAGAAATAATAATAAAAATGTCACTCATTAAGCCTGGATGAAATGAGAAAATTTTCACTTAAATTCTCTTAAATGACAATAAACTCAGATGTAGTTTTTTATGGATAATACTATATTATACTTAAGTCAGTCATTGAAGCTTTATTCAATTATTGAACAAATATTAATAGAAGTGTCGACCACTAGAGACACAACTCCAAAAGGAGAACATTTTATTTGTGATATGTTAGTAACACGCCATGTGGGACAGTATTTATCTACATTATAGGCATGCTGTAGTTGAACACAGAGTTGGCATTGCATGAGAAGTTTCCAAAAGCTGTGAGGCTAATAAGACAGAGTCAATACTTTTAAACACTATAAACAGCATTTGGTGTTTTAGTAATAAAAACTAATGGCTTATTATATATAATGAGTGTATAAAGGGTCCAAGTAATGATAAAAAAATGGATATACTGGTGTTAATCATTTTGGTGCAGCAAACCAAATACAAATTACTCCTGGCCAAAATATCAGTTGCGGTGGTAGACTTTACCCTAAGAAGTCAATGGTTAAGACCACCGGTCTCCTGACACATCTTATTCCTCTCACATTTGAGTATAACATGTTATCATATGAATTGAATTTCAAGTAAAGATTAAAATACAATTAGAAATTCCCAGCACGCTAATAAAAGTCTGCGGCATTTATTATTTAAATCATTTTTGCTGTTCTTGTTCCTTCGGTTTTTGATACGGAATTTTTCTTCGTAGCCGTGGCTGTTCTGAAAGTTGCTCTATATACCAAGTTGGCCTCTGACTCAATAAATAACTGCCTACTTATGCCTCCCAAGTACTGGGACTAAAGGTGTGTACCACCATGCCTGGCTTAAATATCATAATCTCATAAGAAAACTAAAAGAAAAACAAATAAATAAACAAACTAAAAGCATGTTAGGGACCCAGCACTGGGTCCCAGACTGATGATCCACAGGAAGTGAAGAATGAAACTCAGTCAGCACTGATTTTGCAGGCACTTGGTCAAAGCTTTCACTCTGACCTGAGGGTTTACATTTCTGATCCACTGAAGCAATGTAAACCTTTGGGGCAGTAGATTTCCAGGTGCCCCCAATCACAACAAATCTTTAGCCAGAGCTACATAGAAACTCCCTAGCAAAGTAGCAAAACGCCCTGGTCCTTTACAATGAGTTCTAGTGCCTGATAAACAGAGCCCCGGGCAAAGGCCGAAGGAAGATCTGTAATATTTGTAGAGATAAATTCTATTAGTGGAGGATGCAATGTACATTGGGCTTCTTTCATAAGGATGGTTCTATTCACTGAGAAGCAAAGCTGGGACAATGGCATAAACCATGTCCAGAATGTTGGGAGATTCAAGACAACTGGCTTCTAAGAAGGAAAACCGCCATCTTGTTATACACCATTCACTCCAGCCTTCCGTGTGATGAGCTGTCACTCCTTTCCCTCACTTGAAAAAAACAGATTCATGTGTACGGCAAGTCTGGCTCCCCAGTGCTGTCTTTAAGCCGGACTTCTTTAAAAATAAACAAAATCGATAAAACATGGCAAAATAATGTCAAAAAGTAATCCTGGTGATCATAATACACAAACTGTTCTATCATAGTACTCAGAAGTGTAGAGATTAGTTTTGTTATTCATTAACTGGAGAAAATTTTGTTTGACAGTTTTGAGGACAAAACAAATTTGGATAAAAGAATTTCCTGCAGAGATGGTGAAAAATTGAATTATAATAGTTCTGTAGAGCAGGCAGCTCCTAGAAATACAGTGATTGTTTCATGTACCCAAGCAGCTTCTCTGCTGGGTATATGTTAGAGAATACCCCACACCAGTAAATGAATACATATGCTAAGCTTGATAGCTGTCAACAACATGGCTAAACTCAATGAAGCATTTTCATGCCAGAAAGAAATAATAAGCTAGATCCACTAACGATCCACAGGTAAATATTGAAAGCAGTGATGTTAGTAATATAAGCCACTGTAGACTTCATGGCACAATTACTAACACACAAATATGTACAACTTTCAGTGCCTATATATATGGAAAATCAATGGACCCTTGAGCAAGAAGGATGAGCTATAGAAATTGGATAGAATAATAATGGATAAGGAATCAATGATGTAAGAAAGATATCAACTGTATTCCTTTAAATTTTTTTGTTAAAATGTGTAGGGAATGCTATTGTTCATTTATTTGCTTTTGATGCTGTGGATTTGTGTCCTTTTCTCTTTCTCTTTCTGTTTTAAAGAGGCATTTCCTTATGTTTCTAGACCATGATCATATCATTGGCCTGTCCCGTGCCTTACTCCCTCCTGTTCCGTCCATCAGAGACAATATCCCATCCACATCACAACACGTTGCTTCTTTCTAAACTTTTTGCACATCTATTAAATACAGCACTCATAAATGAACATTGTGATTTTTATCAGAACAGTCTACAAACTAGCAGGTTTCTCACAGCATTTGGTTCACAAGCAATTTCTTAGTCCTGGCCAGCATCTCTGCCTCATGTCTGAGCTTCGTCCGCAATAAGCTTTGCTTCCAGTATTTCTCATCCACTTCAATATCCCATGTATCCTACATATCACATGTATCCTACATTTCACATGTACCCTACATATCACATGTATCCTACATATAACATGTATCCTACATATCACATGTACCCTACATATCACATGTACCCTACATATCACATGTACCCTACATATAACATGTATCCTACATATCACATGTATCCTAAATATCACATGTATCCTACATAACACATGTATCCTACATATCCCACATATCCTACATATCACATGTATTCTACATATCCCATGTATCCTACATATCCCATGTATCGTACATATCACATGTACCCTACATATTGTGTGTATCCTACAGCTTTTCTTCCTTCAAAGACTTATTTAAATAAATATACTCTTCATGTATGCAGATCTTATATATTTGCAAGCTTTTAAAATGAAACATAAAATTAAACAATTTATAAACACATTCTTATCCAAGTTTTAATCAGTGCATTAACTTTGATTAAAGCCTATTAAAGCTCAAAATCAGCTATTTGGAAAGGTTTTTGGAACTTCAAAAGAAAGCATCTAACAGAGAAAATATATATATTCTAAAATGCTTCAGTTATCAGTACTGTAATTTCTGAATGACAGGAGAATAGGGAAGTGCTGAAATCTTTAGGTATCCATGTTGTTCTTTGTCTATGCTGTAGAATATTGACGTTCACTTTTTGACCCAAGATGAATGTTTGAAATTCATACTTAGCTCCAAAGGTGTTATCCAGTTCCATAATACAGTTAAAAAAATCTCACTAATTTACATCAAATAAATATCTTAAGCTGAAACAGATATAAAGATTTCACAATGTCAGGTTAAATATGCAACAACAAAGATTGGTAAATATAAGGTTTGTTGTGCTCTCTACAGCAGTAGTGAAGCAACAAGAATCCAGACTCAGTTTCTATTTATTTGTAGTGTTCAGGGATAAGTGTGCAATATGTATGATTAGAGGAAGAATGGAAATTAAATTAAAATACATACACATATAATATAGCAACCACTAATGAAAACCATACAATGTTTCACTAATGTGGCATCACATTTGGAGTCAAGATTTCCAATTGCTACTATAGTACCTAAAACTGAAAACAGAGGAGAATTATTCAATATAGAGAAAAGATGTGAAATAAACAAGATGTCTTTCTCTCTCTCACAGAGAGACTCATGTGCTTGCATGCACGCACGTGCACACACACAAACACACACACACACACACACACACACACACACACAAACACACACATACACACACACGAAATCATATGTATACTCTCAGACATTACTTTTAGAATTAGAAGTAAACAAAAATTTTCCTGTTAATGAAATAAAACTTGTTTAACATACTTTTAACATTAAATATAATGGTTAAAATTAACAATGTTTACTAAGACTTTCCTAAATAAAATGAACCAATCAAAAGCAGACAAATGTGATGTGGAACTTACAGAAAGTACCAATGAAAAAGGTACTTATTCAAACAATAAAGACAGAACTGAAGTTACCAGGAAGGAAATTGAGATTCTTCAGTTGTGAATTGTCTGTTTAGCTCTGCATCCCATTTTTAATTTGCATTATTTGGCATTTTGGATGTTAACTTCTTGAGTTCCTTGTATATTTTGGATATTACTCTTTTATATGATGTATGGTTAATGAAGTTTTTTCTCCTAATTTGTAGGTATCTGGTTTACCCTATTGACTATGTCCTTTGCCTTACAAAAGCTTTTAAGTTCCATAAAGTCCCATTTATCAGTTTTTGATCTGAGAGCCTGAGCCATTAGTCTTCTGTTCATGAAATTCCCCTTTGTTCTAATATGTTGGAGTCTCTCACTTTCTGTTCTGTTAGATTCAGTGTATCTGGTTTTATGATGTGGTCCTTGATCCACTTACACTTGAGCTTTACACAAGGTGATACATATGAAACTATTTTTATTTTTCTATATATAAAGAGCCAGTTAAACCAACACCACCTATTGAAAATGCTTTCTTTTTCCATTGTATGTTTTTGGCTTCTTTGTCTAAGGTCAAGTATTCATAGGTTTATATGGGTTTATTTCTGGGTCTTCAATTCTATTCCATTGATGATCTGTCTTTCTGTATATCAATACCATGCGGTCTTTATAAGTATTGTTTTGTAGTATAGCTTGAGGTCAGGAATGGTGATACTCCCAGAAGATGTTTCAATGTTGACAATTGTTTGGGCTATCTTGTTGTAGAATGAATAAAAATATGCAGCCTTAGGGTGTGGGGGATTGAAGATTTTCTTTCTTTTTTTCATGTTACAAAGAGCAACAAATTTTCACTTTATTCTTTTGGGTTTAGTTCAGTAAAACTGAGTTGATTTTCGACTGTCTGTCAACCAAATGCTCCTGGCCGATAGGGCGTTGACCTTGAATACTGTTAATTGTGTACATGGTTCAAACACACACACTCCTGAACATAAAGTTCATTAACAAATACAACTTCCAGTTACACAGAGACTTTTCACTTTTCCTATTGGAATTTATCATCAAATATTCTAGTAGTTTAGAAACATCCAAAAATGTAATTGATAAAAGGATAACTGCTTTATGATAATAAAAATCAAAGTTTGCTTTACAAAATTAAATAATAAAATGGTAAAAAAATGGCCCATCAGAACATTATCAAAAGAATGACCCATTGGCAAACAAAGCCTTCAGAAACTGTCAGAAAGTTTCAAAAAAAAAAAAAAAAAAAAAAAAAATCAGGGGCCTTCATTTTATCTGCATCTTGATTTCTGGATTGTATTTTCTTTATTTTTAAATTGAACAAATTTATTTTAAAAAACAAATATACATGTACATATTTTAAGCATTTTTGCATAAAAGTATGTAAATACATTTTTGTCAGTACTTGTTTTTTTATAGGATTGATAGTGTGCATTAAAATCCTCTAAGAAAAATGAGCATAAAGTACATGTAAAACAAGATATAGCCTGGAAATAGTCAAAGTTTTATTGGTGTGTAAACATTAAGCATAGTGGTTTTTCATTTTCTTTGGTTTTTTTTTTTTTTTTTTTTTTTTTTTGGCCTTTGTTTTTCTTGAACTTCATATAGTCTGTGAGTTGTTTCTGGGATGTTCAGAGCTTTCTGGGGTTAGTATCCAATTATCAATGACTGCATATTATGTCTTTTCTTTTGTGACTGGGTTACCTCACTCAGGATGATATTCTCTAGATGCATCTATTTTCTTAAGAATTTTGTAAAGTCATTGTTTCGGATAGCTGAGTAGTACTCCATTGTGTAAATGTACCACAATTTTTGTATCCATTCATCTCCTGAAGGACATCTGGGTTCTTTCCAGCTTCTGGCTATTATAAATAGGGCTGCTATGAACATTGTGGTGCATGTGTCTTTGTTGTATGTTGGAGCTTCATTGGGATATATGCCCAAAAGTGGAATAACTGGGTCTTCAGGTAGTACTATGTCTGAGAAACTGCCAGACTGATTTCCAGAGTGGTTGTACCAGTTTACAACCACATTAACAGTGAATAAGTGTTCCTCTTTCTCTGAATCCTTGCCAGCATCTGCTGTCATCTGAATTTTTTATCTTAGCCATTCTGGTTGGTGTAAGGTGGAATCTCAGAGTTGTATTGATTTGAATTTCCCTGATGGCTAATGATGTTGAGCACTTCCTTAGATGCTTCTCAGCCATTCGATATTCCTCAATCTAGAACTTTTTGTTTAGCTCTGTACCCCATTTTTAATAGGGTTGTTTGATTCTCTGGTGTCTAGCTTCTTGAGTTTTTGTATACCTTGGATATTAGGCCTCTATCTGATGTGGGGTTGGTAAAGATCTTTTCCCACTCTGTTGGCTGCCAGTTTGTTTTCCTGACAGTGTCCTTAGCCTAAGAGAAACTTTGCAATCTCATTAAGTCCCATTTGTCAATCTTTGACTTTAGAGCTTGAGCCATTGGTGTTCTGTTCAGGAAATTTTCTCCTATGCCTATGTGTTCTAAGGTTTTCCCTAATTTCTCATCTAATAGTTTCAGTGTACCTTGTTTAATGTGGAGATCTTTGATCTATTTGCACTTGTGCTTTGTACAAGGAGATAAGAAGGGGTCTATTTTCATTCTTCTGCATGCTGAGTGCCAGTTGGACCAACACCATTTGTTGAATAGGCTCTCCTTTTTCCATTGAATGTTTACAGATCCTTTGTCAGAAATCAGGTGACCATATATGTGAGGGCTCATTTCTGGATCTTTTATTCTATTCCATTGATCCACGTGCCTATTTCTGTACCAGTACCATGCAGTTTTTAGCACAATTGCCTTGTAATATAGCTTGAGGTCAGGGATAGTGATTCTCACAGAAGTTTTATTGTTGTTGAGGATGGATTTTGCTATTCTAGATCTTTTGTTATTCCAGATGAAATTGCACATTGCTCTTTTCAACTCATGAAGAATTGGGTTGGTATTTTGATGGGGATTGCATTGAATCTGTAGATTGCATTTGGTAAGATGGCCATTTTTAAAATATTGATCCTTACAATCCATGAGCATGGGAGATCTTTGCATTTTCTGTGATCTTCCTCAATTTCCTTCTTTAGAGATTTGAAGTTCTTGTCATACAGGTCCTTTACTTGCTTAGTTGGAGTCACACCAAGGTATTTTGTATTGTTTGTGAATATTGTGAAGGGTATCTTTTCCCTAATTTCTTTCTCTGCATGTTTTTCCTTTGAGTAGAGGAAGGCTACTGATTTGTTTGAGTTAATTTTATATCCATCTATTTGCTGAACTTGTTTATCAGGTGTAGAAATTCTCTGGTAGAATTTTTGGGGTAACTTACATACACTATCGTGTCATCTGCAAATAGTGATGTTTTTACTTCTTACTTTCCAATTTGTATCCCTTAATTTCCTTTTGCTGTCTAATTGCTCTTGCCAGGACTTCCAGTACTATGTTGAGTAGGTAGGAAGAGAGTTGGCAGCCTTGTCAAGTCCCTGATTTTATTGGGATTGCTTCAAGTTTCTCACTGTTAAGTTTGTTGTTGGCTATTTGTTGAGGATATTCTAAAACTTACCAGAGACTGGGAGGTGAAAGGTTCTCAGGACTCAATGGGGTGACTAACCAAAATGCTCACCAATGAGAAGAGTAATGGAAAGTGAAACCATGGATCTGGGATCAAGGTGCGACAACAACTGGAAGGTAAATAAATCAAATAGTTAAAAATACAGTTTGCAATTAATTATGAAAAAAGTTAAAAGAGAAAAATATAGATTAATGAGTGCAGGTTTGCAGGTTTTCTAGGTGAATATTTTTTTCTGGGTGGATGAATTTATACAAGATTAGCAACATGATCTCATTTTATTTTGTGTTTCATTACAATTAAATCATGTAAAATGTACAACTATGTCCAATGTGTAAAAGAATCTCCACGTTATAAAATGTGAGAATTAGTAGACCAGTGACATCATTGATTTCCTGTTTTCAACAATAGCAAAGAAGAGATGATGAACTTCACAAAGAAACACGTATAGATAGTGGGACACAAATCCAGTCCACTTCAAATTTTCTTGATTTGGCCCAACATTCATTATATCTCAGTAAGATGGCACTGCCTTTTGTATCTCTTTTTCTCTTAAAAAAAAAAAAAGCAACCAGTATCAATCGTAAATAGTACTATTTTCCTGGTGTGAGAAATAAAACTAATTTAATTTTAGGTTGGGTATGCAGAAAACATTTGAAATTATTATTGTCTTGTTACTTTCAAGTGTAACAAAAACAGTTTGCTTTTCCAACATTATTTTAAGTTTTTTTTTTTTATTTGTATGATATGTGTTTGTGTTTTAGCCACTTTGAGCAATGAATCTGTCCTTTTGGGGTGTATTTGTTGTGAGTTAATTATTTCAATTCCTTTGGCATAATTCATAGCAAAACAAGTTTGATTGTGTGAGATGTTTATATACCAAAGCTCACATCTTCATGTTTGCCAGAATGAAACAAGAATAATTGAATCCACTTAAATTGTGCTGCCAAGAAGTAAGAATGGAATACTTTCTTATGAAAAAAATATTCCAATAAATCACAAAATAAAGAATGTTGAGTCCTTCTAGATCATATTGGATGCAGATATTCAGAAATAGGTCTTTTTAATGAATAGAAGTCCTTGATTTTGGAGTAAGTGATAAATTAAAGAAAGGAAATGATAAGGTTTTACAGCACATATGATACACATGCACACACGAACACACACACACACACATACACACATATAATTTCAATTTTTAGTTTTCTTCTCATTAATTTTTAAATTTAATTAGTTTCTTACGAATTTCATAAATATATTTTGACAATACTCCCGCCATTCTTGTCTTCGCTTCTTTCATTCTATCCCTACCTGTCTACCTAGTTTCTCATTCATAATTTCTTCTCGCCTCCACCCTCTAAATAACCCATTTAGTCCAATATGTGCTACATATATATCCTGGGTGTGGGCTATGCCAGTGAAGTGTGATCAATATATTTCATTGAGGTAAGTGATTCTCCTTCTCAAAGCAGCCATCAGTAGCCAACAAATTCTAGGCTAAGAGCCAAGAGCCTGGAGATAGTGTGTAGTTAACTGTGCCTACCATGAGCTCAGTAGCGATGGCATGATTAAAGAGAGGCAGTTCTAAACAATACTCTGCATTTTACAGCTCTTGTCTCCTTCTCTCTTTCCTCCATGATGCCTTCTGTACCCCACACAGGAGAGCAATGCATGCTTCATCTCCATATGACTCCACACGCTGACTCATTTTGTACATGTTGAATGGTAATGCATCTCTGTATTCATCTACCTCCCATAAAATAAGAAGCTTCTCTGACCAGAATGGTAACAACACTGGCAGAGACATGATGTTAAATAATATTATAATACAGTTTTTCTTGATGTATTTGGATTTCTCAATATATTTTCACATTTACATCAATATTTCAAATTTTTATGAACATGTCTCATAACTTTACAGAATGTTACTTTTGCCTAAAATTAATACACCTAGCTGGTTTCTTGAGTAATACTATTTTTGTGTATATATTGTATACTTTTATACTAAATATTTTCTTTAGTATTTTATGTATCATTAAGAGTAGATATTTTTTTGAATACTTGATTTTGTGTTTCATTATCAGTAGACATGTGTCTTTTTTACCTTGGTTTTTTTTTTTTTGGTGTTTTTTTTTAAATTTTGTTTTATTTGAATTGATTTGTCTCTATTTCACTTTTCTATTTATTATGTTTAATGTTGTATTTCTAGTACATTTTGCTGTAGCAATTTTGGTATACATAGTTAGCAAGATATTTCTTCACAATATTAAAAAGTGAAGTGATAATTTTAGGTCTGTTAATGTGATTGTTTAGGATACAAAGATTTGGAGGAAAGAAGTTGGAAATTACTTGGAAAATAACCAAAAATTATGTACTAAAACTGATAATGATTATACCCTGTGTCTTTTCAGTTCTAGTGTATTTATGTAGTAGAAACACATACATATAGTATAAAATGTGTAAAATATAAAGCCATATCTTATGTTATTTAAAACAGAAACAATCATTATGTATTTCAATATGCAAATATATACTGATAAGAGACTATATAGATTAACAGTTTCTTAAATTATTGAATGTATTTCAGGAATGAAAATTTTGAAAGATAAACTACTAATCTGAGCAGGAATTACCTCATTAATCAATAAGCAAACCCAGATAGAATGGAAGTCTGATTATACTGTCATAATTTCATCTGTGTTGCAGTGATAAAATATTCCAATGAAAATCAAATTAGCAAAGAGTTTATCCAGCTTATGATTCTTGGATATAGTGAATGATTGTAGTGAAATCATAGTGAAAGCATAAATTGGAAACACATCCAAAAGTAGAAAGAAATGAACACCCACATGCTTAGTACTCAGATCTCTTCCTCTACTCCTTCACAACTCAGAACCACAACCCAAGAAATGGAACTAATACAATATGGGCTGGGGTTTCATTCTTCCATTAACCCAACAAAGAGAAAAAATTCTCGCAAGAATGCCCAGATACCAACCACAGCTACTAAGTCTGTTTTTCACCTGCACTTCTAGGATGCTCTCATTTTGTGTCAAGTTTACAATTAAAACTGATCATCACACATATAGATGTATTCAGCTAATAATAGGATATACATAAATGAATAACAAATGTTTGAATAAAACGAAGTAAAATAAAGTCAAGTATTGCAGTGATTACTTAAGAAGAGAAGAAATGGTAGGAAACAACTATTGGCAAAGTGATAACTCTAGAAAAAAATGGAAGCAAATATACCCAGGAGTAGTAGACCTCAGGAAATAATCAAACTCAGAACAAAAATTAACCAAGTAGAAACAAACTATTCAAAGAATCAGAAAAAAATAGGAGCTGGTTCTTTGTGAAAATCAAGAAGATAGATAAACGTTAGTCAGACTAATTGAAGGCACTGAGAAAGTACCCAAATTAGCAAAGACAGAAATAAAAAGGGGAATATAACAGCAGAAACTTAAAATTCAAAAATTCATCATATCCGACTACAAAAGCATATACTCAACAAAACTAGAAAATCTGGGTGAAATAAACAAATCAAAAGCTCAGGAAACAGCAGGTGCTGGTGAGGATGTGCAGAAAGAGGAACACTCCTCTATGGTTGGTGGGGTTGTAAACTGGTACAACCACTCTGGAAATCAGTCAGGATATTGCTCAGAAAATAGGACATAGTACTACCTAAAGACCCAGTTCTTCCACTTCTGGGCACATACCCAAAGATGCTCCAACGTACAGCAAGGACTCATGCTCCACTATGTTCATAGCAGCCTTATTCATAATAACCAGAAGCTGGAAAGAACCCAGATGTCCTTCAACAGAGGAATGGATACAGAAAATGTAGTTTATTTACACAATGGAGTAATATTCAGCTATTAAAGCAATTACTTTATGAAATTCCTAGGCAAATGGATGAAACTAGAAAATATCATGAGTGAGGTCAGCCAGTCACAAAAGAATACATATGGTATTTATTCACTGTTAAGTGTATATCAGCCCAAAAGCTCTGAATACCCAAGAATTTATTAACAGACCACATGAAGCTCAAGAAAAAGGAAGTCCAAAGTGAATGCTTCAGTCCTTCTTACAATGGGGAGCATAATATTCACAGGAGGAAATATAGGGGCAAAGACTGGAGCAGAGACTAAAGGAAAGGCTATCCCAAGACTGACCCACTTGGGAATCCATTTCATCTGCAGACACAAAACTCAGTTACTATTGATGTTGCCACGCAGTGCATGCTGACAGGTACCTTATATAGCTGTCTCCTGAGAGGCTTTGCCGCAGCCTTACTGAAGAAGATGAGGATGCTTGCTGCTAATCATCAGATTGAGCACCAGGTTCCAAATGAAGGAATTAGAGAAAGGACTGAAGGAGCTGAAAGGGTTTCCAACCCCACAGGAAGAACAACCATATCAACCAACCAGACCCTCCAGGACTCCCAGAGGCTAAACCACCAACCAAACAATATACATGAAGGGATTCATGTCTCCAGTTGAATTTGTATCAGAGGATGGCATTGTATGGTATCAATAGGAAAAGAAACCCTTGGTCTTGTGAGGTCTTGATTCCCTTCGTAGGGGAGTGCCAGGGTGGTAAGGTGGGATTGAATAGCTGGGAGGGAACATTCTCATAGAAGCAGGGGAAGGTAAATGGGAGATGGGAGAACCAAGAAAGAGGATAACATCTGAAATGTAAATACATAAAATATCCAATGAAAAGGGAAAAAAATTTTATCATGCATACTACATTCTGTTTTACCTATTTCCTTTGAACTCTGAATGGTTGTCTTTCACATGCTGACTAGGGATGTCTGTACATGGATGTTCAATTGTATGATGCTAGTGGATTTGGATCTTAGTTTTTCCACAAGCCTGCATTATTTTCTGTCAGTTTCCTTGACATTTTGGGCAACTTCAGTCAATAACACGTTCACAAGGATAAACCAAACATAATCTAGCATTTTCTGTTTGGAGGAGTGTAGAAAGGTCATCAAATTAAGATCCTTTTATTTTATAATATGCTTATAAGGACACAATACCAGCATAAATGAAAATTGAGTTTTATAAAAAGTGTTTTAACATATACTTAGAGAAGTACAGCATCATTATGAAAATAAAAGATATATTTGAGTGAGTTGTCTTTGGGATTGCAAATAGTCTGTCTCTTGTATGTCCCATGCAAATAAAAATTATGTTAGAAGTCATAGCTTCTTGGTTACTGTCCTGATTTTAATAGGATAAGAACTCAGGGCAGATTTCTGCTCTTACTTTAGTATCAATGTATTTTGTTTCATTTGGTATTGTGGATACCGTTATCTCCAAATTCTGGTTATTCTTTCAATATTAACTAGTATTTTTTCCACTTTTAAAGCATTAATTCTCATGGATACAAAGCATCATTAACACAAACATAGTGACAGCAATATAAAAGTTATAAATTTTAAATACTTGTGACAGAAATAAGCAATGGTAAGATTATATAAAAGTGTAAAACTTTCTTACAAAAATGTATCTTTCAAAAATATAAGTAAACAACTATATTGCCAAATATGATTGTAAAATGATATTTAATGCAGTTCTACTAGAATATCTCTCCTCTCCTACAGATTGTAACTTTACTTTAAGTGGGCAGTTTGTCATTTAAAACTGAAGGTGACAGATCACAAAGTCAATTACACACACTGCCTTTTTAAAGGTACAGTTTCCCTGGTTAAGTGATTTATAGGATGTAAAGTGCTTGACAACAATACATACTTATAGCATTTACAATGCAGCAAGATTTTTTTATGGGCCTCTTTTATGTCATATTAAAGCCACCCTCCCAAAATAGAAAGGGCAGAAGGGATATTTTTTCCTTTTCTACCCTACTTGAAAATACTATTCTGAATACAGTGACAAGTATTAGTCTTTTCTTAATTTTGAGTGTAATGATATTGGCATGTATTAAATTATCAAATTAGCCTCTTAGATGTATTCTTTTTCATCGACAGTTTTCAGGAAAAATGGTTACAAAGAAAATAATGAGCATTGGAATATTTCATATGTGAACACATTTTTGAGGGCATTGTAAGTGTGTTCTCATGAATTATGTGGTTGTGGAGAAAAAGAAGAGCAGGGCGGGAAGAAAGTGAAGGGTTCGTTAGTTTGTGGATCACATTGCTGTTCTAAATCAGTTAAAAAAAACAAAAATTAGAGAATAATGCTCAGAATCACCTTTCAGGTTCCCTCAGATATAAAAACGAGAAATGAACATTTTCTTTTAATAATGGTGTGTAAATTACAAGTTTTATCACAAGTGGCAATTTTCATCTCTCCTAAAATTGTGAGATTATTTTAATAAAAATTTGTAAGTGCGTACCAAATATATCTAGCTACAGTTGTTTTTAATGCTAAACCCAGCGAATAGCTTTTAATACAGTTGAATTAAAGAAATAAAGTAATATACAGACCTGGAAACAAAAACCACATTTGGTGGTAGTTTAAATAAGAGGAAAATCAACTTCAAAAAAATTGAGATTCTTGTTTCTGGTATTAATATACCATCACTTCCTTAAAGGATTGTCACTGTGCATGTAGAAGACTCGGTGTATCAATAAACTATATGCTGGTTAAGAGTGAACAGTAGTGCTCTAATTCCCAGAACCTACTTAATCCTGGTCAATCTCAACACTACCAAAGTGAGAAGAGTAGCCGGCAGGGTAACCCCACAAAGCTCACAGGCATATGTAACATTCCTAAAGACACCCTGACTTAAGCTGGAAGGTAATGACATAAAAGTAGAGGTTGCTTTTCACACCCACATGTACACACTGAACCCTACCTCATGAACACTTAAACATACATATACATGAAATGTGGACACATTGTAGACATACACATACCATAAAGATGAAAAACTAATATAGAATACAAATAAAAACAAAGCAAATAGTGTCTTGATTTGACGATTTAGCTTTGGAAGGCTTATTACATCACTTACTTAACTCTCGGTTCCTTTATTCAAATTAAAATCGTGTAAGTGACTCTGTCCTCTTTTTCTGCCTCATCTCCTTTCCTCCTGTATTGGCTATAATACTGATGTCAACACTCATTAGCATGATGATTTTCTGAGATTGAGTATTTATTTTATATGTCTCTTTACCATTGAAATGATCTCAATATAAAAATAACTTAAAATTTTATTCTTTATGAATATTTTTGCTCACCTTAATATATGCCATAAGTTAATAATGTTCAGATTATTCAGGTGTCATATAAGTGAGAACACAATATTTTATATATTGCTTTCTATATCATGAGTAAAAAATGAATTTATTTATGAATTATTTATAATATATTAAAGTAATAAATGGTTTGAAGACAAGTATTATCGAAAACAAAGTTTACTAAGAAAAGCTTTCATTTTGGCTTACTGTTTTGACTGGTTATTTTTAAAAGTAGTTTAATGGAAGTAAATGACGTAGGATATTGATGTATGTGATTCTTTCATTTACCACACTGTCTTGGCAATCTACCTAATTTTACATGGTACTTCAGTATTTTCACACATGCCTTCGTATCACCAGCTCAGACTTTTTTTTTTTTTTTTTTTTTTTTTTTTTTTTTTTTTTTTTTTTGGATTAAAACCATTGCACTCTGTTCCCTAAAACACATTCCCATCCAGGTAAGCCATAAAAGGAGCATGCGTGACCTCTGCAGTCCTGCTTCTACATACAGCCCTACCTATCTTCTTTCTCATTGCCTAATCAAACATTTAGAAGCATAGCACAAGCTTTAACTTAGACCGGCTTCCCTAGTACAGTGTTTAACGTTCCTCATTTCTCTGGCAGTGTAACAAAACAGCCATTGTCAGGATTGCCATCACTAGAAGTGGACCACGTCACTACTACGCTACTTCCGCATTAAGAGAACACCCGGGAGGATTGCGTTCAAAGCAGAATTAAGTTCTAGAGCTGGAGAAGACATATGAGAACAAAGCAAAGGCTCTAGAGAAGCTAAGCTTAGGCTTCAGTTAAATTAACATAGGTTTTTAACATTGTGTGTGCGCATGCGCACACGCATGCACACTTGTATGCTTGTGCGCACATGCAAGTGTGCCCGTGTACTGTTGTTTTTAAACTCAATGAAGTTAAATATCGATTATTTGCCTAACCAATCACAAATATTAGATATCTTATGTATTTAGTGTAAATAGTAAAAATAGGAAATATCTTCAAATACCTCTCTGTTGGCCCAGCCTTCCTACTCTGCCTCATTTTGCTGTCCTGTCTCCTAGCTGGCCACTTTGCACTATATTGCAGTGTTTTCTAATGGGAAAATACTAAACCCAGGTATTTCCTGTCAGTGAAGACTTTCCATTCTGGCTTGTATTTCCAGTAACTGATTCACTCAGGGAAATTGAACTGCAGTATCCTTCTTGTATTCCCAGGGTCATGATTTTGCAAAAGCAGTTGTCTGCTTTTGGCATCCTCATATGCCCCTGATGTGTGCCGCCTCGTTCAAACGTTTCTGGAGATGTCTCTTCTTGTCCTCAGCTAACCATGTACACTCTGCATGTCTGCTGACCTGTACTTCACACGTTATCCCATCACAGTGCCTGTTTCTATGTCTGTGTGATGGTTGCAAACAAAAGGTATATTTACTCAACCCTTTGCATCATCTGGTACCTAATGGGCAACTTAAAATAAATTGAATGCATTAATCGACTACATAAGGGACTTACTTTCTAATAAAATAACTTCAACTAGATTCTAATGAATCATGAAATTAAAATCAAATGCTTATTTGGATAAAGAGGATTTCTAAGAGATTAAGATATGAGGCAGATTTGACTTTATAATATTTAATAAGCAGTGTGTGATGGCAGACAAAATCCTTCGATTCGAAAGAGGGAAAAATATGAATTCAAGGCTGAGATTACCCACCTTACTGCAGGTCTGACCTTGGGCAATCTCATAATCTTTTCTAAGTATTAATTTCCTAAATGGTGAAAGGAAATTTTCCCTTCTCTGCTTACAATAGGATGGCTGTGTTAGAAAGAGATGGAGTGAAGCCAGCCAGCATTTGGAAAAGATTTATACAAATGTAAGATGTTAATAAATTATGAATGTGGAAATTTAATATAGAATAAAATGTATCAAACAAAGAAATACCCTGACATCTCAAATTTCTTTGGGGGAAAAAAAGCTCTGAAAGGTGGTTATCAAATGCTGGAGGTGGAAAAGAATGGGCAGCTTTTAATTAAATGGTGATAAAATTATCCCACGCATAGTTTTGGAGGCAGAAAATAAGCTCTTTAGCAGTTGGTGAACTCTTACTTTACATACATATTAGAAATATAACTATTAGAAACATTTGAAGACTTTGCCCAGTGTTCATTATTCCACTGGTGCAGAATTTTCATTTTCTATAAACTATAATGTTTGTTTGATTAAAAACTGGCGACTTTTTTTGAAAATTTAAATGTAGTTTTATAAATAATAATATTGAGAAGGGTTTCCATTGTTTTTTAACAGTGTATGTGTATGTGTGCTGGAGCAGATCGCAACAATGTTTCTGAACGTCCCAGGCTTGGTCCTCCAAGCCCAAATTCTTACTGTTCTACTAAAGGTTGTGACAGGCAACCTAGGAGTGTGCTAAAATCTTCTGGTTTGAACACTTTCACAGACCAGCAGAAGAAAAGGCTCAGAGCATTGATGCCAAACCTTGCTTGGTGTGAGATAGTCATTGCAAGAAGCTGACAACTCATCCAGACACTTAAACTGAGCCCTGAATGCAAGTAACAAATGTGGTTGCCTTAGTGGCTTCCCTTGTGCTTGCTGTGGGACTACATGCCCTTGCTGCCTGTTCTTCTGACCCAACACACACCCATTTCTGTGCCTAATAATTCCTGAGCCCACCAGAGTCCCTACTTCATTCTGACCATACCTATCTGAGTGCCTGCTGTATGTCTGACCCTGTAAGGTTTCTGTATGATACCCCTCTTCCCTGGCTCTGGTGAAGCAGCTAGGTGACGTGCTCATAAAACAGTTAAGTTTTAATTTGAAATCAACTTGTGTTTATCTTATATAACATTTCTAAATGCATATTGCTAAAGTAGGTAGGAATATCAATGAATATTCACTTAATATTCACTTTTTAAAAACCAAACACCCCATTTTTGACAGTGTAGCAAAGTCAGGATGGGGTTAGGTTTAATTTTTTTTTTTGAGAGTTAAGACAATTTAATATTGTATCAATGGCATAAATTAACTTTAAAAGTTGAAATAAAAATGTCTGATATACAATGTTAGTCTAAGCTATTTTGGCAAGTCTATAGAAAAATTCCATCAAGAAAGTGTACAGACTGTACAGGAACTCAATTTTTAACACATTGTGAACATGAAGAAAACATACAAGTAAGTACAAAGCAACCACCCCAGTAACTGCCTTGTTCTTTTTTTTTTCTTTTTTTTTTTCTTTTTTTTTTTTTTTTTTTTTACAGTGAGCAAAAAGTATATGTAATACAGGGTGTAACCCGGAATTTGTCAATGTGTTCTTGGTGTGTAAAGATTGAGCATGACTTTTTTTTTTGTTTTGTTTTGTTTTTTTTCTTGTACTTCACACTATCTGTGAGTTGTTTCTGGGGCAGTGCGAGCCTCTGGGCTTAGCATCCCACTATCAGTGACTGCATATTATGTCTGTTCTTTTGTGACTGGGTTATCTCACTCAGGATGGTATTCCCTAGATGCAGACATTTTCTTAAGAATTTGGTTAAGTCATTGTTTCTGGTGGCTGAGTAGTATTCCATTGTGCAAATGTACCACAATTTTTTGTATTCATTCATCTACTGAAGGACATCTGGGTTCTTTCCAGCTTCTGGCTATTATAAATAGAGCTGCTATGAACATTGTTGTGCATATATCTTTGTTGTATATTAAAGTGTCTCTGGGGTATATGCCCAGAAGTGGAATAGCTGGGTCTTTAGGTAGTACTATGTCCAATTTTCTGAGGTATCGCCAGACTGATTTCCAGAGTGGTTGTATCAGTTTACAACCCCACCAACAGTGGAGAAGTGTTTCTCTTTCTCTGCAACGTCGCCAGCATCTGCTGTCATCTGAGTTTTGGATCTTGGCCAATCTGACTGGTGTGAGGTGGAATCTCAGGGTTGTTTTGATTTGCATTTCCCTGATGGCTAAGGATGTCGAGCACTACCTTAGATGTTTCTCAGCCATTCCATATTCCTCAATATAGAATGTTTTGTTTAGCTCTGTACCCCATTTTTTAATAGGGTTGTTTGATTCTCTGGTGTCTAGCTTTTTGAGTTCTATGCATACCTTGGATATTAGGCCTCTATCTGATGTGGAGTTGGTAAAGATCTTTTTCCATTCTGTTGGCTGCTGTTTTGTTTTCTTGACAATGTCCTTAGCCTTACAGAAACTTTGCAATCTCATTAAGTCCCATTTGTTAATCTTTGACCTTAGAGCTTGAGCCATTGGTGTTTTGTTCAGAAAATTTTCTCCTGTGCCTATGTGTTCTAATGTTTTCTCTACTTTCTCATCTAATAGTTTCAGTGTATCCGGTTTAATGTGGAGATCTTTGATCAACTTACACTTGAGCTTTGTACAAGGAAAAACTCGCGACTTTCTTTCCTCAGCAATACTTAAGCTCTGGTTTATCTAATCCCTCTTCAATTTTCTAATTTAGACTTAAATCTATGACTCATTACTTTTTAAAATATCAATTCTTATTTCTTACTTGATTATTCGAATCATTTTTACAATGTAGTTTTATTATACTAACCCATCTCCCACCAAGTCCCCTTGGGCTCACTTTGGTGTACCTCATTCAATTGCATGTTGTCTTCTTTTAGTAAAAACCTATTGAGCTTGCTAAAACCATCCCAATACTCATGGGTACACAGCTATCTAAAGGAGCATAAGCAGTTCAGCACTGAGTGGCCATACCCCCGATGAGAGTTGACTTTCCTTCCCATAGCAGCCATCAGCCATCTCCAATAGCTTTTCAGCTAGGCATTGGAGCTTATTAACCTCTCCCATCTAGTCTGCAATGCTGGTTGGTTTAAGTCTTTGAAGGTCTTTAGCAGGTATTTTATAGCTGTTGTTAGTTCATTACTGTAATAGCTGCCTTATCTGGAACATACTGTTTCAAATCAGATAGCCCCATAACTTGTCTTTTACAGTATTTTTGTTCAGTCTTCCCCACATGGTTCTTTGAGCCTTGACAGGGTTGTGATCTAGATATCACATGTAGAGATAAGCACCCAAGAGTCCTTTGTCTTTTGTAGGTTAAGCAGTTGTAAGTTTATATTAACCACAGTCTGTGACAAAATATGTTTCTCTGACAAAGGCTGAGAGTTAAACTAATCTGAGACTAAAATGCAGCATTTACAAGACAGGTAAATAAACTCCAACACTACTGGAAAAGTTACTTGTTCTGTGAAATGTAAAGTTGTTTTTCAAAAAATGTCTCTCCACAAAGCATCCAATCCATAAGTGTTTATTTTTGTGTTAGACAATGTTATTACATATAAACATTAAATAAGTTAATAAGCAAATTCACTGTAATGAATTTGAAATAACTAAGTACTATGTAGTATGTAAAGAAAAAAAATGAAGAATTCAAGAATATAAAATAATATGTTTACATTTGGTCAATAAATTGGCATTAAAATTAAGCTAAGAGACATCAACATTTTATTCTTATTCATTATTTACTTCCCCTAATCCTGGAACCATATATTTTACAAAGACCACTGGGTATTATGTCTAAAAACATTGTCCCCTAAAAATATTGCTCCTCTTTAATGGCATTTATGAATTAGTGATTTTTCATTATGTAGCACACCTTTAGCCTGATAAATATGACTGATCATTGAAACTATTTTAGACATTTTTCTATGAAATGAAACAGAAGGAAAAGCTATGTTTTATCAGTGGTAAAATTAGGAGAATAAAAATAATTAAAAAAAAAGTAATTTCTTCATTTAAACTCTGCCTTTTGTTATACCTTTAGCAAATTATGTGAACTTGAGGACCAATGCATTAGAAGACTCAGAGCTCACATTTGTGCTGAATGCATTTTAATTACAATTCTTAATAAAAGTCTTTGCATTAACAAAATTGAAACATCTCAAAAGGAAGTAAAAATGTGAACCTCAAAGGTGAAAATCAAACAAGTACCAGAAACCAAGAAAAAGACTGGAATTCTTAATGAAAGAATTTGGTTTGTCACTGTGAATTTTCAAAGTTTTTGGGGCCATTTATGAGTAATGTTTTTCAGGTGTTTGTGATTTTTTGGTTCCTTAAAAGATATCAGGGGCATAAAAATAATCATTGGGAAAATGAGTAGAATTGCCTTCGTTATTTTCTTAACTGCTTTTCCGGTTGTGCATCATCAGCTTTTATTGCTAGACCCTCATTCATCATCCCCTAGTAGGCTTTGCTCAACTGATTATTAACTAGAATATGCTGTGTGCTAAGACATAAGGAAGGTTCCAGAGAACATTAAGAAAGTGGGGGAGTAAGTACACTGAAACCAAACAACACTATACCTAATTTATTGAACTTTGTGGGGGAACAGCGCCACAGACATTAAATAATCACGTAATCAATGTTCAGTTGAAGCAGCAACAAACATATGGGTGTATCTATGAACTATAATCATATTTATACTTGGAATTTCTCCAAGTCAGAAATATTAGGGAAAGGAATCTTAAGGATGACAAATTAGAGCTGACATAAAAAGCTGATGTGTATGGGTTGAATAGAAAACAAGAATGGTTGGGAAAGCCCTGTTCTGTGAAGGAACATGAGGATCATGTTTCCTGAACCAGGAGTACTGTGCAACCTGACATTTGACAACCTGACATTTGACAACCTGAAATAAGTCATTGTCACTGCAGTTGATCAAACACATATAACAGTGCAAGGAGATTGCTCTGATATATTTCATCATATGCATGGTGGATGGCCAGGTTTACCACTTATTCATTTGTCCCCAGCTATTTAAACTCATTTTTTTCTAAATTGAGCAACATTATTTTAAAAAACAAAGATAAATGTACAGATGTTAAGCATTTTTGCATAAAAGTATATAAATACATTTTTGTCAGTACTTGATCTTTTTAAAGGTTTGATACTCTGCATTAAGATTTTACTAGTTACAATGAGCATAAAATACATGTAAAACAAAATGTAACCTGGAAATAGTCAAAGTTTTCTTGGTGTGTAGTGATTAAACATAATGGTTTTTCATTAAACTAATTTCTTAAACTCACAGTATTCTGGATATTTTGTGTCATAGTTTCAGTCCTGAATAATAGTTGATCCAGGGAACCATCTTGGTTTTAGAGTCAGGAGGTGAAACACAGTCTATTGACCGTCCCATCTCCCCACCCAATATACCACATGCAATATCGATGTGCAGAAATATGCTCTATAGTGCCAGTGTGCATTGGAATTAGTAAAATCTTAGCCCAGTATTATGAAAGTGAGACCAACTATTTTCTAGAAAGGAAACCCATTTATTGAGTGCTATACTTTGGGCCCTGTGATTTAAGGATGAAGTGACAGAGACAGCAAACCGGACTCTCCAAGAAGGAAGAGTTTACTTTATGCAAAATGATTTTCACAACCCCACTTACACTTCACTGCCAATGTTAGAAATTTTCACTTGTCCCTTGAATATAAATTTGTCTACAAAAAGACCATTAGCTCTCTCTTTTCTTTAACATTAGTGTGTTCTTTCTCATCACAAGTTTAGAATGGGAGAAACATAGCCCTTCTCTGTGAATACATGTGCAACATCATCAACTACATTAACGTGTCAATGAAGTTGAATTCCTGCAGGTTTATAGTATCTGACTAGTCAAAAACCTGGCCAACTACTTTTTTATGGCTTCTCATTAAAACCTTTTCCCCACACTTTGGTTATGACTACATGCTTTTAAATGCATGTTATTAGTGAAAAAATATAAGTAATAACATCTGATGTTAGAATCATATCCAATGAAAAATTGAGATTAGGGAGATTATTAAGAATGCAGAATTCCTCATTCCTTGGAGAGTGACTGGGGTTATCTTCTGCTAAGAATACTTATCTAAAGTTTAGAATGGTATCACTGACTCTCACTTTAGTTAATGCATTATAATCCTTAACTTACCTCAACTTATGCACAGACAATTTGTTCCCTGAGTACTCAGTGTGAGCCTCATTAAGTGGTCTCCATACCTTAGAAGACATCTTTAGTAAACTTTGAGTCTACTTCATTTCAGTGCGTATCTTTCACTTTTTCTGTCCTAGAACTGGAAGTACATGGTTCTTATCTTAATATTAATTTAGGAAAGGCCATTAATAACAAACACTACAACACAAAACACTTAACTGAAATTATAAAACCACAGGTTTATGATATAAAATACTGGCTGATACTATTGTAATAAAGTGACCAGATGAACAGTTAGCATTAGGGGACATCTCCTAACCATATGTCTACTTTTATGATTCATAAAGAACATAATATTTTACATAAACACTTATATGAACATCAGAAAACATGCAATAATTCATGATGCAGGGATATCCAACAAGATATGCAATATAATAGACAAACTAGGATTTTAAAAGCCATCTTCAAACCACTTGGAAACAAACACTTTTTCAGACAAAAGTAAATAAATAGTTATATAATCTTAGTATAGCTAATATCTAAAATTTTATTTTATCAATGCTGTAGAACAAAAATAAAAAATAATGCTCAAAAGAAGAAATAGCCAAACTCAGGGATGACATAAATATAATTCAAATAACCAAATAAAATTACCAATACAGAGAGTCAATGAAACAAACGGTTCTTTGGGAAAAGCAATAAGACTGACAGCTCCATGGTCACTGCCTATGACCAGGCCAGACTTCCACGGAAGACAGGGTGACATCAACCCACCCATAAAACCTAATAAAACCTTCAGTCCTAAATTTGTCCTGCCTGTAAGATACACAGGGATAAAGGTGGAGTGGAAACCAAAAGAAGAGCCAAACAATGACTGTCCCAGCTTGAGACTCATCCCATTTGAGAGAACTAATCCCTGATGCTATTAATAATACCCTGCTATGCTTGCAGACAAAAACCTAATATAATTTGTCTCCTGAGAGGCTTTGTCCAGGAGCAGAGAAAAAAAAAATGCAGATCCACAGCCAAAGATCGGGTGAAATTTACTGAATCTTGTGGAAGAGATAGACTGGAGCTAGCCAAAGGGAAACCTAGAGTGAACTAACCTGGGCAGGGCTCACAAAGACTGAACCTCCTTCAAAGAACAGGCAGGGGCTGGACCTATTCACTCTACACATTTCTACAGATGTGGAGTTTTGTCTTCATGTGGTTCCCCTAGCAACAGAAGAAAGTGCTGTCTCTGACTCTGTTGTCTGCCATTGGTTCTCCTTCTCCTATCTGGACTGTCTTGTTGGGAGAGAATGCACCTAGACCTGATAGGACTGGATGTTCCAGGGTAGGGTGGTACCCAAGGGATTTGAAAGGGGGGTCGTTTTTTTGTTTTAGGTGAAGTGGAGAGGGTAATGAGGGAGAAATTTGTAAAGGCAGAACTATGAGAAAAAGATGATAAAATGATTAAAAATAAATTATTGAAAATAAAATACCCTGTACTTCGTGAAACTGCAGAATCTAAAATAAACTAAAACTTTTCTTGATATATACTACCATCCAAAGTTAAATCATGATCAGGTAAAAAATTTAATCAGACCTATAACCTTTAAAAAATAACAACCAGTAATTAAAAGTCAAAAAGAAGATTGGAGCCAGATTATTTTAAAATTTTCCCAGACTTTCAAAAAAGAGTTATGGTAGCATTTCTTAAATTGTTTCATAAAACATAAATAGAAGGAACATAGTCCAATCCTGTTTAAGTGGCAACAATTGCTCAAATACTCAAACTACAAGGAAACACAAGAAAGAAAAATAATTACAAAACAATTAACCTTATGAAAAAATATAAAATATTCTAAATGAAATACTTAGAAAGTGAATACAACAAACACACCCACCCACACACACACACACACACACACACAAATACACCATCTTCAAGTAGAATATATCTCTGAGGCTCAGGGATGGTTCAACATATATAAATTGATAAATATATGTCGTGATCAATTGTAGTCCATGATACAAACAAACTGAAAGATAGAAACAAACAACCTACTCATCTGATTAGTTGCATAATTTATATTAACAGAAAAATTATCAACTGTTTGAAATTTATTCAGTTTTGTATCACTATTAATTTCTGATAGTGACAATTGTACTAAATGAGACTGAATTGCAAATTGATTATAGAAAATAGAAGATTTATGATTAAAAGTACCTTATGAGACTACTTCTTTTAAAATGATTTAAAAGTATATTTGTCTTAAGACTACATCTAGTAAATATCTTAGTTGGCAAAACATAGTTAATAGTATCATAGTTCCTCTAACTTAAATGGTATTAGGTAATTATAATCACAGGTAAAATAAAAAAGAAACATCAAATAAAATCTTAAGTGTGATTTGTTACTCAAAATGCCATGTATCATAGAGGCACACCACAGGTAAGCTGTTTTATTTACTCATGAAATTAAAATGTAAGACGCTTATGTAGGTGATAGGTGAAGCTATAAAATAGGGACACAGAATTTGTGTACAGATCCAGGATTGTGTTGACATCAGCAGGAGCTCAGGAGACATTTACTATCAATTATTTATAGACCAATGTGGCAAGGCTTTAACATAAAGAAGCTAAGACCGTGTTAAATCACATCTCATCTCTCATTAGAGTCTCTTCCCTCACTAAGGATGAGGCATGCTTTTCTCTTCCAACCTTCTGCCAAATATGCTGCGTGCTGACGACACTGATGTTTCTCTACAGAGTCAGATGCATTTAAAGAGAGTGGTTAAACTGAACAGATGATGTTTTATTTTATGGGCACTTTACCAGCATAATGTAATGTGTGCCATATGTGTGCATGGAGCCCTCGGAGACCAGAAGACAGAAATGTAGCCTTTGGTACTGGAGTTACAGACAGTTGTGAGCCACCCGATACGTGTGTTCTGAAAACAGCAACACTTCTTCCTAACCACCAAGACTTAGGTTCTGGTTTTTGTTGTTGTTTGCTTGTTTTATTTTTCTAATATGTAGTGAAAATACCATGATAGCTTCCTCTGAAATTTATTTTATTCAACCGTATCCCATCATAAAGCAAATATGAAAAGTCATATTCACTTTCACTTTTTGATTTGTGAAGTAACAGGAGGCTTAGCACCTGCAATTTGATATAGTGAAATATGAGAAACAATTCAGCTTTTAAGGGCTTATCACAATACTCAAGTACAGCCTGAATATCAGCCAATATGGTAGGAAAATGACACAATTATTGAAAGTAAATAAAATAGCAAATTTATTACTCATATAAGTTACATAAGAAGATTCTCCCCATGATGCCTTAAAATGTGTTCTGGGCTTGCTTTCTCTGGAGGCAGGTACTCAGTCTGTAAACAATACACAATACACTTGATGTAACTAGAAACTGTTCCTAGTTATCTCACTCCATACGTGTTAAATGTTATTAAATCAGTTTCTTGAGAATATAATTATTAAACACATTTTTGTTCTGATATTATGCTAGCATCAGTTTTCAGGGGATTTCCTCCCTGGAAACTGCTCTGTAGCACCTTGAGTCTGTTTGTTTGGTTCACAAATGAGTTTCCCTTCCTGGATTTGTTCTGTCGTTTACTTTTTAACATCCGTCAGTTACGGAGACAATGAGGAACACACTGTATCCTTATTGAATTCAGTATTGGAATCTAATTCTGTTGTTTACATGGACTTTTTATTCTTCCAAACAGATATGTACATAAATATTTTTCTCAGATGTTTCTCTTTGGTTACTGCATACTCTCTTTCTAATTTAAACTGATTGGACCAAACTTTATTTATCAACTACTGAGGGGTCATTCATGTTTCTTGTGATTCTGTTCTTTGACTCATCTTTCCTTTCTTCTTTCCTTCCTTCCTTCCTTCCTTCCTTCCTTCCTTCCTTCCTTCCTTCTTTCCTTCCTTCCTTTCTTCCTTCCTTCCTTCCTTTCTTCCTTCTTTCCTTCCCTCCTTCCTTCCTTCCTTTCTTCCTTTCTTCCTTTCTTCTTTCTTTCCTTCCTTCCTTCCTTCCTTCCTTCCTTCCTTTCTTCCTTCCTTCCTTCTTTCCTTCCTTCCTTCCTTTCTTCTATTCTTTCCTTATATCCTTCCTTCCTTCCTTATTTTTTAACTGTACAATGTGGCACAGTCATATTTCTATATATTTACAATCAGAAGAATAAAATGGTTTTTAATCCATCAAAATAAGCATAACTGAGGCATTGGCTGTGTCTAAAACTCCAAAAAACAACAAAAATATGTCTCTGTAAAATATTTAGCAGAATTGCTAACTTGGGAAGATGCTGAAAAAAGAAGTTGGAAGCTTAGGACTTTGGAGTAGGTACAATGGTAACAGCATTTTTTCCCCTGTGGTAATGGGAGAAGTAATAAAGAAAGAATAATTAAAAACAATTCTGAAGTTATACATTAAAGGTAATACATAGGACACAAGAATCTGAAACTTTGGGATATTAAGAAAAAAATAAATCTCTCCTAACCTAAATTGAAAACACACTGGTCAACCTGTCCTTCTAAATGTGAAGTCCATCTCTTGAGAACTTTCAAACTTTGTAGAATATGGAGCAGTTCAGCCCTCAGTATGAATGGCAGATAAGACTGGAGGGTTGATACCACTGAAAAGTCAGATACTGAGGATTTTATGATTCAAGACTTCTGGTGCACAGACTAGGATAGAAGACTGAACAAGAGAATTAGTTGACTTTGAGAAATTACATTTATGTACAAAGGATGGGTAATATGTTAAATTAAACAATGACCTTGATGTTGACTGTTACAAACAGCCAGGAGCAATAAAATTTATTATTAATATTATTTAAAAAATTAAAGTTGTGAAAGTGTGAACTTGAAATATTTTAGGGATAAGAGATAAGCTTTGTGGCCTTAGAGATATGGACAACACAAAGTACATTTTAGTGAAACTAAAGAGTTCACTGTGACTTCTTCAAATGTGGTGAGATTAGACAGTTGTTCTCCAGGGCTGAGAACAGAACATGGAAAGAAGAATCTGTGCTGAAGAATTTTCTTCAAGAATTCTCCCTCTGACCTCACTCTGTGGGCTGATGTCCACCCATCAAGAGTTAGCCTTCTTACCTGAAATTCAATACCATGTTAACAGTGGGTTCCCTGAGCTATAACTGTTCACTCCTTGTGAATATCTAGTCTCTAATAACAAAGAAGTAGCTTGTACATTTTTCAGTTGGGGTGCTGGGAAATCTATCCTTTTATTTCTTTCTCCTTTTGTCTCTTGTATTTATATCGCCTTTCCTTGTCCTCCCCTATACTTTTAAATAAAGAATGTTTTAATTGCAGTAACCTTTCTTTACCTTGCCTTGCTGTGAGTGTATGTGTGTGTGTGGGTATGTATGGGTGTGTGTGCATGTATGTAAGTGTAGTGTGTGTGTGTGTGTGTATGTGTGTATGTGGTATGTACATGTGTGTATGTGGTATGTGCATGTATGTGAGTGTGTAGGGCGTATATAAAATGTGTGTGTGTGTGTGTGTGTGCAGTGTGCAGATATGTGTGTGTAGGAGGTCTATGGTGTGTGTGTGAATGTATGTGGTGTATGTATGATGTGTATGTGTGTGTGTATGTGTGTATGTGGTATGTACATGTGTGTATGTGGTATGTGCATGTATGTGAGTGTGTAGGGCGTATATATTATGTGTGTGTGCATGTATGTATGGGGTCTGTGCATGTGCATGTGCGTGTGTGTGTGCATATAGATCTCCACAGAAATGAGAAGAGGTTTCTAGACCTCCAAGCACTGGAGATATAGGCACCTGTTTTCTGCTTTCCATGGTGCTGGAATCCAAACTCTGGTCTTTTAGGGAAAAAAAGCAAGTTATTTAAACTACTGTCTCTTTAGTCTTCTTTAGTTTCTTTTCATCATTAGTCATTAGATTCATTTATTTTAATTTTTATGTAATAATGTTTTGCCTGCATGTACATATGTATATCACATGTAATCTGTGTGCCTGCACAATTCATAAGAATATAACAGATGCCATGAAACTGTAGTTATGGATGGTAGTGAACTATCATGTAGAGACAGGAACCACAGCCTGTGTTCTTTGTATGAGCTATAGGTGCACTTAGAGGCTGAGCTATCCCCCACACCCCACCTCCATGGTTTTACAGACTAAGACATTTTACTTTAAGAATTTATATTAAGAATATACTTACTATCACCTGGGGATCCACCCCATAGGCAGCAACTAAACCCAAGCACTGTTGCTGATGCCAAGAAGTGTTCACTGGCAGGAACAAGACATAGATTCCTCCTTGGAGGCTCTGCCAGAGCTATACTGATACAGCTGAGGATGCTTGCAGCTAATCATCAGACTGAACGTGGGGACCTCAATGAAGAAGCTAGAGAAAGAACTGAAGGAGCTGAAAGGGTTTGCAACCTCATAGGGAGAACAACATTAACCAACCAAACTCTTCAGAGCTTCCAGGAACTAAAAGATCAGCCAATGAGCACACATGGAGAAACCCATGGCTCTAGCTGCATATGCAACAGAGGATAGCATTGTCTGGCATCAATGGGAGAAGAGGCCTTTGGTTCAGTAGAGGCATCTTTTCCCAGCTTAGAGGAATGCCAAGGCACTGAGGTAGGAGAGGGTGGTTTGGAGAGGGCGCAACTTCATGGAAACAAGTCGAGGGGTAGGGAGAATTGGGAATGAGGGAAAAGCAGATAACAATTAAATGTAAATACTCAGAATATCCAATAGAAATTAAATTTAAATTTAAAAATTTATACTATTTAAACCCATTACTTAACCATTTTTCAATGTAGAAAAAAAGATTTTGTAAGAGAAATAAAGAATGCCTTAAGTGTCATTCACAGAACATTCCCGTTTGTCATATGTCTCACCATCGCTCACCTACAAATTTCTCTAAACCTTGTTAACTTTATTTTCAAAAAGAATGTCAGGAAAGTCACATCTGTTGGCTGTCGATTCTTTGTTCCTTCTGTTCCTGGAGAAATAACAATATAAGACAAGCAAAACCCCAAAATCAAACAGAAAACTTTGCTGTTCAATTCTGTTTCTTCTGGTACAGATAGATAGATGATAGATGATAGATAGATAGGTAAATAGATAGATAGAGTGATAGATAGATTGATAGATAGCTGATAAATAGATAGACAGATAGATAGATAGATAGATAGATAGATAGATAGATAGATAGATATTCATAAATTGTAAATTTCCTTTCACAGCTTCTGGAATTAATACATGATATCAAGCACTTGAAATTACCTTGAAGGTTATATGGGCCCATATTCTCATTAGATATGATAGATATGATAGGGTATCACAAAAGCAAAAGATCCGTTACTAATAATATTAAGCAGATAGATTTTTCCCTCTAGCTGTACATAGATCAAGAAACAATTTTTCAATAACAGGAAATAAAACTTGAGTTATCACCTTTTGATTTTTATTTTTCCAAAATGAACAAGTCCCCGGTAGACAGTAGACTGAGAGTGAGCTTAGCATAATTATGTGCCTGTGAAATTATTACCAGTTCTGACAGAAATGCCTCTGAGAAATTTAACAACTTCATTAATGTCAAAGGATCTTAAATGTCCTTTTAAAAGAAAGAAAAAGAGCAGAAGAGAAAATGTGAACACATTATATTTCTTCGATTTGAAGACACTAACATATTGACTGTCCTCCTGAAAAAATGTTGTGATACATGTTATCTAATAGGTATGAGCAGATAATGCATATGTAGACTGAAAAGAGAAAACTATCCATTAAATGCAGTGAAATCAAGAGCAATTGTTTACTATTCAAAATAATTATAGCTGTTAAATACTTGTACTTAGACTAGTATAGAATTTGGATATTGATGTAAAGTTGCAGAATTATGTCTTTTGTCAGTAATTTTAGAGGTAGTGTTATGGACAAAATATACTTAGTCATTGAAATTCAAGTCACTCCTGACAGCTTTGGGAACTACCACAACGAGATTCTGAGATTACAAAAATTACTGAAAGTGGTATTCAATAACAACATGACAAAGAATATACCTTCTACATAATCATAATGATTAAATTAATCAGAATAAAATAAAATTAATATTTTAAATAATAATAAAAATAACAGTATTGTTTATATGATGTATGTATCTGTAGGTGTACCTGTGTGTGACTATGTGTGTTCATGTGAGTGCAGGCATGAGAAACTCTTAGCTCATTTCTGAAAGTAACACAGCTTTTTTGCAGTTGATGATTTCCTTCTACTGCAAGTTCTGAAGCTAACCTCAGTTGTGAAGTTTGCAACGCAAACACTTTTCCAGGATGAGCCATCTCACCAGGGTCAGACATATTATTATAGATGTCTTTTAATTCTATAGCTAATTTGGAAATGAAGTCGTCAGAGGGTGGAATGCGCTATGGAAATTTAAAAAGAGAACTTCTAATTTCATCCATCCTCTCAAAGACTGAGTCACAAAACAGAGAACCAAAAGAAATCAACCAGCAGGATGAAAACTCTGCATAGTTTCCTGCATCTCAAAGTGCAGGAAACTGGGCATTCTGAGACTTATCTGTAGGAAGGCATTGTGAGGAACCCTAAAGGATTACTTTAATCCTGATTACAGGCTCCCTTCTTTCCTTTCTTCCCAGACCCTCCCTCTCACCTCAGCTCTCCAGTCATCCACCCCTCCCTTTCTTTTCAGGAAACAGGAGGTCTTCCATGCATAACAACCATCCTTGTCAGTGAGACTTCTGGCCTCTTCTTCTACAAAGGCTAGATTAGGCAGCCCAGTTAGGGGAATGTGTTCCAAAGGCAGGTAAGAGACACTCCATGCTCCAGCGCTATAGGTTCCACATGAACACATAAAGACTCATCTGAAGAACTGTTACATATGTGCAGTGGCCTAGGTTAGACCTAGGCGTGCACTCTGGTAGTTCAGTCTCAGTTTCTACTGACTCCGGTTGGTTGACTCTGTAGGCTTTCATCCAGTGTCCTTGACTGCTTTGGGTCCTTCACAACTCCCCCCGCCCAGCCCCTTCTATGAGATTGCCAGGCTCCACTTCCTGCTTTGCTGTGGGTCTTTGCATTCGTTTCCATGAGTTGCTGAGTGAAGTCTCTCTGATGACAAGCATGCTAAGCTTTTGTCTGCAAGTATAGCAGAGTAACATTAAGAGTGTCAGGAGTGGGCTCCCTCTCATAGAATGGGTCTGAGGCTGAGCCTGCCTTTGACCATTCTCTAAAATTCTTCTCTGTCTTTTACCTCTTGTACTTCTAATAGGCAGGACAAATTGTGAGTCTAAGGTATTATGGTTCAGTTGGTATCCCCATCTCTCAGTTCATCCATTTGAAGTCTGGTTGCAGTAGATGGCAGATACATATCACCACTTCCAGTAGTGCGAGCTGGGGTCACCCTCATAGAATCCTGTGAGTTCCAATTTTTCTAGGTTTCTAGCTTGTTCCAGTGATGCACTCCACATGTAGTTCTCTCCCAGTAGTATCTGCCTCTGTCCTTCCCCCACCTCTGGCTTCTTCTTCTAATCTCCAAAGCTTTCCCTACCTAGTTCTCTCCTTCCATCCACCCCAGATGTCTCATCGATTCCCCCTTCTCAGTGAGATTCAAACATATGTACTTGGGCTCTAATTTTTACATAGCTTCATTGGGTTTGGATGTAAGATGGATCCCAGGGTACTTTGGCTTTTCATATGCTCTGTAGTACAACTTGAAACAGAAATAGTAATACATTCAGAAGTTCTTTTATTATACAGGATTGTTTTAGCAATCCTGGATTTTTTTGTTTTACCATATAATGTTGAGAATTACTCCTTCAAGATTTGTAGAGAATTGTGTTGGAATTATGATGGGAAATGCATTGAATCTGTAGATTGCTTTGAGTAAGATAACAATTTTTACTATGTTAATCCTACGGATCTATGAGCATAAGAAATCTTTCCATATTCTGATACCTTGTTCAATTTCTTTCTTCAGAGACTTGAAGATTTTGTCATAGAGGTCTTTCATTAATTTGGTTAGAGTTAGAGCAAGCTATTTTGTATTGTTTGTGGCAATCATGAACAGTATTTTTTTGTTTTGTTCAGTCTGTTTATTTTTTGTATAAAGGAGGGCCACTGGTTAATTTTTTGTTTTGGTTTGATTTGGGTTGTTTCTTTGTTTGCTTTCTTTTGTTTGAGTTAATTTTTTATACAGCCAATTTTCTGAAGGTTTATCAGATGTAGGAGTTCCCTAATAGAATTTCTGAGGTTGTATATGTATATTATCATGTTATCTGCAAAAATTAATACTTGACTTCCTCTTTTCCAATTTGCATCCCTTTGATCTCCTTTAGTTATCTTATTGTTCTAGCTAGAACTTCAAGTACTATACTGAATACATATGGAGGGAGTAGTCTCTTCATTTGATTTGAAGAGTCTCTTCCTTTTAATTTAATGCTTGCTCTAGTCTTGCTGTGTGTTTCCTCTATTGTATTTAGCCGTGAGTCTTGTATCCTTGACCTTTCCAAAAAATTTATCATAATGTGGTATTGGAGTTTGTCAACAAATACAGGATATTAAATTACTCTTTGCACATAATCAGACGATCATGAATTAAAGGTAGACTTCAACAACAACAGAAATATCAGAAAGCATATACATTCATGAAAGCTGAACATCTTTTTACTCATTAAACACTGGATCAGTGAAGAAAGAAAGAAGAAAAATAAAGACTTACTACAATTCAGTGAAAGTGAAGGCATAACATATCCAAGCATTTGAGACCCAATGAAAAAGTTAAGAGAAAAGTTCATAGCACTAACATCATCACAAAAATTAAAAAAAAAAATCTCATGCCAACAATTTTAAAGCACATCTAATGCTCTAGAACAAAAAACAAAAAACAAAAAAGCAAACACAACCAAGGTGATATAGACTAATCAGGGCTTAAAATCAATAAAATGAAAACCAGAAAAACAATTCAATGAAATCAATAGCTGGTCCTTTGAGAAAATCAACAGGATGAGTAAACCCTTAGACAAACTAACTAAAAGGGAGAAAGATAACCTGAATTCACAAAATTAGAAAAGATAATTTCCACAGCATACACTGAGGAAATCCAAGGAACCATTAGGTCTTACTTCAAAAGCCTGTACTCCACCAAATTGAAACATCTTAGTAAAATGGACTATTTTCTTGCAACATTCTGTATACAAAGTTGAATCAATATCAGGTAAACAATTTAAATAATACTAAAATATGTAAGGAAATAAAAGCGGTCATCAAAATATCAATACTACTCAAACTAGTGTAGAAAATAGAAACAGAAGAAATGCAGTCAAGTTGATTCTGACAAATGCAGAAAGTATTTCATACTATTGTTACAAAACTACTTCTAGCCTTAATTTTAATTTTCTTAATATGTATGATTACAGTTTGATGTTACATATCATTATTGTTGGTTTTCTGTTTGTTTTATCTTGCCTAAGTTAGAATTTTTAAATACTCATTTGTTTTATTGAATCAGTTTAAAAGTGTTTTTATTTGTCCATTGCAAGGCTTAACTGGAAATTTCCCAAACATTTGTTAACTTGTGTCCTCAAGAATGCATTCTTATAGCCAGGGTCAAACAAAGAGACTTATTCTAGGCAAAGCCTATAAGAATTAGAAAGGAGAGTTTGAAAAGTCTGCAGACCACCAAGAACTTCACATCCCTCAAAAGAGGGCACATCATAGAAGAATCTAAGTCTGCCTGCAATTCCAAACAAGGTTGATCAAAACGGTTCTCAGAGAATAAAATCATTAGTGACATTCTGCCTTCTTAGAAACAAGGTTGGCCCTAGGAAGACTGACCCACTGTATTAGGTCTGTTAGAATTCCCTGTTCCTCTTAGATGCTAGTTACGGTCCTCAAAACATGATTCACCAGAAAATCAGCAACTAATTACAAATGGTAGCATCTGGGACATTAGCAGGTAGCCCCTGCCTGGGCAATTACACATCACTAAGAACATTCATTCTCAGTGGCACCACATACTGGCTTTCTACCATACATGCTACAGTCTATTTTGAAACTATTTTATTATAATTTAATTGAATTCTAGGAAGTCTTTCATCCCTTTAGTATTTCTTCTCTCCTCTTTAAGTAGAGAGTTGTTCAGTTTCCACGATTATGAAGATTTTCCGTTGTTTCTCTTGTTGTTGAAGTCCTGCTTTAATCCATGGTGGTCTAATAGAAGATAAGGATTTATTTAAATGTTTGTATTTGTTGAGGCTTGCATTGTGACCGAGTATAGGGTCAATTTTGGAGAAGGTTTTATAAGGTATTGAGAAGAAGGTATAATCTTTTGTGTTTTTGTGAAATGTTCTGTAGATATTTTTTAGGACCATTTGATTCTTAATATCAATTTGATTATTTCTCTGTTTAGTTTCTGTCTTGATAACCTGGCCATTGATGAGAGCAGGTTATTGATGTTTCCTATTCTTAAAGTACCAGGTTAGATTTGTGATTTAGGCTTTATTAGTGCTTCTTTCATGAATGTGGGTACTTTTTCATTTGGGACACAGATATTCAGAATTGAGATGTCATCTTGGTGATGTTTTTTTATTTTTCCTTTGATGAGTATAATGTATCTCTCACTGTCTCTTTTGATTAATTTTCATTGAAAACTTATTTTGTAAGATATTAGAATGGCTACTGCAGTTTGCTTTTGGTTCCCTTTCCTTGGCAAACATTTCTCAGCCTTTTACTCTGAGTGAACATCTATCTTTGCTGTTGAAATATGCTTCTGATATCAAGCAAAACAATGGCTTCTGTTTACTCATCCACGGTGTGAGCATGTGTCTTTTTATTGATGAATTGAGCCCACTCATGTTGAGTTGTTAATAACCAATGATTATTATTTCTTGTTATATCGATATTGGCAGTGGTTCTCTCTCTCTCTCTCTCTCTCTCTCTCTCTCTCTCTCTCTCTCTCTCTCTCTCTCTCTCTCTCTTCTCTCTCTTTCTCTCTTTCTCTCACTCTCTCGTGATTTCCTTGTCTTTTCTGTTGTGCATTTATCGATATTTTGTTTTTGTAGGTGTGGTTATACACCTTGTGTCGAGGTTTACCTTCTATTATCTTCTATACAGTTGAAATAGTAGATAAATATTGTTTAAAGTTGTTCTTATCATGGAATATCATGATTTCTCTATCTAGGATGATGTGTTTCTGGGTGTAGTACCCTAGCCTGGCCTCTGTGATCTCTTAGAGACTGTACAATATCTGCTCAAGACCTCATGGATTTTATAGTCTCTATTGAGAAATCTGGTATAATTTTAGTAGGTCTGCCTTTATATGTTACTCATTTTTCATCCCCTGCAGCTTTTAATATTCTTTTCTTATTCTGTATATTTTCTTTCTTCCCCTTTTTTGATCCACTCTATTTCTATATTTAGCATCCTGTAAGCTTCTTGTATCTTTATATACATCTATTTCTTTAGGTTAGGGCAATTTTCTTTGATGATTTTGTTGAAGATATTTTATGGACTTTGAACTGAGAGTGTTCTCCTAATTGTGTTCCTATTATTCCTAGGTTAGTCATTTTCATACTGTCCCAAATTTCTGGTATGTCTTGTGTTAGAAACTTTAGCATTTTCTTTCACTGATGTATCAATTTCTTTTATCATATCTTCAATGCCTGAGATTCTTTCTTCCATTCTCCTGTTATGTTTTCAATCTCTTGTTTGGTGTTTGTAGTTCTTGGTCTCATTCTTAGATTTTCCTTCTCCAGTGTTGCTTTAGTTTGTGTGCTATTTGTTAATTTTATTTAAAGTCTCAGGTCTAGAACAGTTTTGTTCACTTCTTTCACCTCTTTAATTGTATATTTTTCTGTATTTCTGTATTTATTTCTTTCCCTTTTAAAGGCTTCAACTTATTTGAGTGCATTTTTTGTATTTTTTGAAGGACATTTTTTTTTTTTTATTTAGAGAGCTCTGTCATCTTCATAAGATGAGATTTAAAGACACTGGCTTGCTCTTCAAGTGTGCTGAGATATCTGCGGCGTGCTATAGTGGGAGACCTGGGTTCTGATGCTGCCATATAGCATTTGTCTTTGTTCACTGTGTTCTTGTGCTGACCTTTAACCCGGTATTCTCTCGGGGTAGCTGGCCTCTGGGGCAGCAGGCTGTGCTGCCAGTCCCTGAGTCAGCAGGCCTCCGGTGGTCCTTTCTGACAGCCTGTAGGGAAGCAGACAGAGCTGTGGCCCAACGAATGGAGTATACATCCAGGTTTGCAGGAAGATGTGTGGACTGAAGGAGAGTAAAGGGGATGCAGAAGGCCTCTGGGCTCCAGTACACTCTATTTTAAATAATATCCACACATTTCTACAAATCCTATTAAGCAATTTTATGAGTATTCTTTCCTGTACACATAAAATAAAATTAGAACAGGAAACTGCCACATTGCTTCACTTCGCATACTCCCGAAACTTGTGTTTTAAATTCAAGTATGGAGAGACAAGTTGCCCTCCTGTCCTTTTGAACATCTTTGCCTGGATTCTTGCTCTTCTCTTTCACATCTCTCAGGCACACCTCAACATTTTTAAGTGTATCTCTGTCGAGTTTGTCTGTCCGACTTCTAACTTCAGTGTATAGATAGACATTCTAAGCAAAGACCCACCGGTTTAAATGAATAGCTTGGTTCCTATGCTGTTTCTCTCCTTAACTGACATTATTAGAATAGTCTGGAAAAATCAGTCGAACAAACAAAACAAAGCACTTCCTTTTCATTATTATTCTTCTATTTGGAATTGAGTGTGGTACTTAATATAGTTACAGTAGTGGCACAGTACCGCCTCCAAGACGTAACAAGGATGAAGAATCTACCTATGCAATGGTATCTCTGAGCCTCCTGCAGCAAGAAAATTAAACATTGTGTGTGTGTGTGTGTGTGTGTGTGTGTGTGTGTGTGTGTGTGTGTGTGTACTGAGAACTTAAATTCTACTTAAGAACTCAAGTATAGACAAAATAACATCACAAATAATAGTGAATCATATGTGGATGTGTGTATTGTTTACATGCTTTTAAATTTGTAAGATTATAATACTATTATATCATTTTTATTCTCTTTTGAGAAGGTTTTTTCCAAACCTTTTACCATGATACCATTTCTTTTTGAGGAAAGGTTATAGCTTTATCTTCATCTCTTTTGTTTATATATTATGTAAATAAGCCTCTAACACTATTTATCGAAATATTATACTGCATTTTTTCTACAGGTATTTTGAAAATGTCATAAAATTTCATTTTTTTTCACTCAAAAGACAAGTTTCAATTAATGGTATCAAAATATATCAGTTTCTACACCATTGCCAAATTTTGGTAGGATTGACAAAAAGTCAAGAGCACTATGTCCTAAATTTGGTTTTAAATTAGCTGAAAAATATTTCCATGTAATTTAAATATGTTATACTATTATTCACTTTAATTTCACATTTTCAAGGAGACAGTCAATTTGAATGTTTTTAACCTCTATAAAAGAAAATTTTGATATTACTGCTGTGTTTTTTCACTTCATCATCTAATTATGGATAAATCCCAGTTGCTTAATTTTTTTAAAGCAGGAAGAGCCTCTGCCTTTGACTTTTAGTACTAGGTATTTACAGTCAATTGTTTTATATGAATGTTAGAAATTTTTAGGGCAATTGCAGTTAAATTCTGAACTTACTGTCATCTGTAGATGTGTATGCTAATGGTCACATAAGCTTATGACAGCCACAAACTTGGTATAATCAAATATTACTGATTTGTGGAAATATCAAACCATGTATATTGCAAGCACAGTTACATAAATTAAAGCAAACTATAGTGAAATATTACATTGTTATGAAAATGAAAGAACCCCAGGGCCTAAAATTCTTATCAATCTGAAACAACAGAAGCAACAGACTTTATGTTATATAATTCCAGTTTGATGGTATCCAAAATCCCCACACAGATGTTATTATTAAAGTGAGTAGTAATATGGAAATTTTGGAATGAGAAAAGTTTTACATTTTTGTTTGTGATTAGTAACCCATGTTTGTATATATCTCAAAACCCATAACATTCTATATGAAATGCAGTTTAGACTTTCTGAATTATCACACACTAATATTTCAAATATTTTGTTTAAAAATAAAAGATTATGAAAGTTTAGAAGACCAGATACCAAATCCTGGTCCAACATTCAGAAGGAAAAGAGTCATTCCTGGTGCCATTGGATTTCAGTTAAAGCAGCCAGAGATTATCACAAGAAAGTGGCAAGTTCAAGGCTTGCCTGAAAGTCAGAGTATGTGCAGTGTCAGCCAGTATAATTCAGTAAGGGTATGTTTCCAAAGTAAAATTAAATAAAGTAAATAAGTGTTGAGCTCATGATATATTTAGTGACAGAAGATTTGCCCAGCTTGTATAGCTTCAATGCTCGGGATTAAAAAATAATAGGTGGGGGGACCAGAATTCATTTCAGTTTTTAGCTACAAGTTTTTCAGCCACAATATTTAGAGATTTAGAAAATATACCCACTTTTAGTAAGAAACATATAAATTCAACTTGCTCCATTTGCAGAGTGTTGCTTGCAGAAATGCATTTTCAGGGCTGACCCTTCGATAGTGCATAACTAATTGGTATTCTCTTTCCCTGGGAATGACTTATTTTTCCACTCTCTAGTTTTGAAAAGAAGAACTGTAATTTAGGGAAACAATATGGTCATGAAATAAAGACAAACAAAAATATATTCACACATATGTAGTGTTATTTGTGTAAGTGGAATTGATGGTCTCAGTACTTGCATGTACATGTGTGTGAGTGTGTGTGTATGTGTATGAGTGTGTGTTTGTGTGTGTGAGTGTGTGTGTGTGTGAGTGTGTGTGTGTGTGTGTGTGTGTGTGAGTATGTATGTGTGTGTGTGTATAATGACATTGATGGAAATAGTTTAAAAACCATTTTATCGTCACTTTATTGTTACATACATAATGCAATTTAATGATGTTTATCTTAATAATTTATAATTGTTAATAATATTGTTATAAATATTATGGTATTTATAATAATGTATAATCACTAATAAATATGGTGTTATTTTATCTATGCTTGAGTGGAATTAAAGTTCTCGGTATACACACACACACACACACACACACACACACACATTATATTAATTTCTAAAAGGATTTCTGAATTACTACACAATTTTATGCTTCTTTATCTTGTGGCAGGAAGCCCAAAGATGTTGCTGTTGACATGAATAATGTCTCTTCCATCAAAACTGAACTTTTTACATTTTCTTCATCTTTGTCTTGTCCTTTCACTAACATTTTTTTAAAAAAAATTAACTCATTGTTCTCTTTATTCATTTCATAGGGATTGTCTCTGTATTGTGTTTGCTTATCACAACAATGAAGTCATGGTCACCAATGTCAGCTGTCAGGAGTCAGATATGTTCACTGTTTTAGTGTGGGTTCACAGCTATGAAATGACACGACCAAGGTAACTCTTATAAGGACATTTAACTGAATCTGGCTTTCAGGTTCAGAGGTTCAGTCCATGATCACTAAGGTGGGAGCATGGCAACCTCCAGGCAGGCATGGTGCAGGAGAAGCTGGGAGTTCTGCATGTTCATCTGAAGGCTGCTAGCAGAATACTGACTTCCAGGAAGCTAGAACTAGGATATTAAAGCCCACTCCCAAAGTGACAAACCTACTCTAACAAGGCCACACGTACCCTAAGAAGGCCACACCCTCTAAGAGTGGCAATACCTGGACCAAGCATATATAAGCCAACGCATTCACCCTGATTCTAAATTCTTCAAAACCAATGTTTTACATTAAAGTAAAACATATTATTTTATTCTTTTTTCAATATACTACTTTGACTACTCAGTGAAATTATTATTTATATTCTCCAAATTGCCTCAAATATACTATTCATTGATCAGAGAAAAATTGGTGGGCATTGCTGGCTAGCATTAGGAGGTATGGAGAGCGGATGGATTTAGGCTTTGGGGAAACATGACAAAGTCAACTTATGCAAAATTAATGTGGACAGTGACTCTCTGTACTTTACTGGCCACATGAATGCTATTCTATGAAAATATGCATAGTTCGTCAGCAGTTTCACTTTTATATTTTAAATCATGTTCGGCTCGGGATGTCATTACAAACCAGTACCTAATGATCCCTTTAGGTAAATTAATCAAAGAATAGAGATAAGTTTGAGTGCAACTAAAACTTCATTTTAGGCCTTTTAATGAGTAAAAGGTCATTATGGATGAACAAGATTTCCCATAGACTGTCAACATGTTTTTACTGGACTTCTTTCTAAAAGGACTTTAGTATAATCTTAAATAAAAATTTCACATTAGATTGTTGAAACAGCTTTTGAATAAAAGTAATATTTGGTTAAATACCCTGGGGAGACTTAGATTCAATTTTCAATATTCACATGGATGCTTATGACCCTCTTTAACTCAACAGCATATCTGATCTCCTATGTGGGGCCTGCAGACACTGAGTGTACATAGTTCACTCACAAATATACCAGGAAAACAAAACATATGGAAACCTAGTATTTTGTTGTTGGTGATGATGAGGTTGTGTCCTCTGTGTGTGTGTGTGTGTGTGTGTGTGTGTGTGTGTGTGTGTGTGTGTAATACAGTTACCCTACACAGGGATAATACTTCCTGCTGAATCCAGAGGCTACCAAATACAAATGCTGGGACCTGCTCCTTCTGTTGGTGATCCACTGCAGAGTGTCCTGAGGATTCCCAAGGTAATACAAGGTATTGTCAATTGTTTGAGCCGTGTAGCAGAACTTGTAGGTAAGACAGAGTTGTCCAAAATTCTACATTTTCTAGCTCATTAAATTGTTGTTTATTCTGGCAGAGATTCTGAATAATTTTAATTTTTAAAATTAATTTCTTTGAATAAAATTTTAATGTTTATCTACTAAGAAAATTTGCTTAGTGCAAAGTTACTGATATGTTCAAATTATACCCTGATGATTTAAGACTTAGTATAAATATATATATATATATATATTATATAAATACATATATATGAAATATAATTATTTTATTGTCTATAGATATGAACAATATGTTTACATTGTATGTGCATTAGAAAAATATTCTAATAAGTATGTATTTGCCATATTTCAAGACTACAAATAGTATTTAATTCTTTGTATTTAAGAAGTTGCAACTTAATATAAAAGTTGAAACAAAGTGAACAAAACAAAAAGATATTAGTACATTTCTAAACATTAGCAATATTGTGATGGTTTAACGGAACTAAAAGTCTTTTATGAAGGTAGCTTATTACCTGCCTTGCTAGTAGATGGAAGACTGGGAAGGGAGGCTGTGAAATGTGGAAGAGGCTCTTGCTGCAGGAGAAATTACAGCATGAAGCATCATGTGGACCAGGAGATAAATGAAGCCTGGCTCTGAATGCAATTTGATGAAGAAAATATGATTCTTTTTCATTGTGAAGGTAAGAGGTTAGAATTTACAGGAGTGTTGTTCTTTTTTTTTGTTTGTTTTGTTTTGTAGGTAAGTAAGGATCAGTATATCTGGACTTAACCATGATATGGGTGCAGTTTTATAAACTTATTCTTGATGTGCTTAGTCACTTACATCAGGCATTAATATATTTGTAAATACATGCATTTATGTGCACACATATACACATAAAGACAAAAATATGCACCCATGTATACATTCATATACACATTTATATTACAAGAAATCACTGTCTAAATTGGTATACACAAATGTTTTCTTAATGGATACTAATGTTTATTTTAACAACATTTTTATAAGAGAAAGTAGGTAGATAATAAAGAACTGACATTATGACTAACGTGTTTGATATTAAAACGTAAGTAGTACCATCCATACTCTGAAAGTATTAAACCATAGCTAAACCCTATTAATAGCCCTGTGAAGGCTCAATACCCCAGTGTAGGGGAATGCCAGGGCGGGGAGATGGAAGTGACTGGGTCGATGGGTGGGGGAGCATCCTCATAGAGGAAGGAAAACGGGGCATGGTATTGGGGGATCCCAGAGGGGAATCAGGGACAGAAGATAACATGTGAAATGTAAGTAAAGAAAATTTCCAATAAAAATTTCAAATAACTATAGTATACTGTTCATAATAGACTTAGCTTAACAGAAAGTTGCTATTTAGTTTCCTGGTTTCCCATACACACTCGTTTCCAGTATAATATATTTTGGAAAATAAATATATTAAGAAGTCAACTTGAGTCTCACATTCTTCTCACCACAGATAAAACTCTGTGTATGCTGAAATGGGAGCTGCAGACTTGGATTATACATGCCCAGGAGAACATTTTAGTGACAAAACACATTTTAACAATGTGTAAAATGTTCTCCAAAATAAGATTTAAGATAATGATTCTTATTTCAAGATTCCTCTCTTTGTTTTGAAATTTCAGCAGTTTAAATGCTGAATTTATTGGTGTATATCTGTACAAGCTCTGTGGTTTCTGTGAACTCCCTTAGCCTGTAGTTTGATGTTGATAACTAATTCTGGAATACTTTTATCCATTATTACCCTTCTTCTCATGCCTCAGTTGGTCCTCTCCGGAGACTACTTGTGTACCAATTAAACTTCTATGACATTTGAAAATTGCTCTTAATATTCTGAATTCTGAATACTGAGTTTCATTTCTAGTGTTGCTTTCTGGTTATTTTTTTAGAATTCCCTTATTTTGCTTACAGCTCTCCCTTACTCTGTTCATTTTATCCATTCAAATTTTTAAGATATTAATGTTAGTTAATTTAAATTATCTATCAGATAATTCTAACATCCTGCCCTATTTCAGTTTGGTTCCAATATTTGCTTTGTTTCTTCAGCATACTATTTTTTTTTAAATAATCTTCATAAATGTTGCATAATTATTGCTGGAAGCTAGGATGATGATTTAAGTACTAGATTCTGCGTTAGATGCTGAGTGGGAAGATTAATGTTAATCTGGCCAGGAATTTGTTTTCCTTTGTTGTTTGTAGTAGATGTGATTTCCAGAGTTTTTAATTCCTTTAGTGTCTACATTTTTTACCCTCTACTTGACCTCATATTTCTCTACAGAATCCCCCGGAGCTGTTCTGTGTCCTGCAACAGTGTGGTCTGCAATGCATTATTCTGTTGTTATTATACTAGAAGCTCATTTTTAGGTGGAAAAGAGGCAGGGCAACTGAGTATTTGATAGTCTTCTGAATGAAGCTCAGTATTGTAACAGGCCTGTGGCATGGGACTTCGATCGTTGTTGATTATCATTTTCTTATATACTACCTATCCCCTAACTTCTACTGTACTTGTTTATAGACAAAGTACTAATATGCTTTTGTTAAGACCTGAGACCACTTTATAACATATTCACTCACTGAAGGGTAGCAGGAAAGAGGAGGATAAGTGGATGGGTTGTTTCTGGATCATTGGCAGGGGGTTCATAGTGTAGCTCAGTTAAAACCTTTTATCCTGGAATCTGTGGTTTACTTAGAACCATTACTCTTCCTGTGCCAGAATTCAGAGGAATTTGAATCAGACCCTAACTGTGATTACCTGGTGGAAGTGATGGGTAGAAAGACAATGAAAGAGGCCCAGGGTTCTCCTAAGCTCTATGTTCATTTCTAGCTTTCTTTCTCGCATTGACCTCTACTCAGATTATATAAGATCACCAAAATCCCCACGTAGTAAGTGTTCTTACAATTTTATAGCTCACCTGGTGCTTTTATAAGGGTTTTTATTGCTGTGAAGAGACACTATCACCACAGCAACATTCATGAAGGGAAATATTAAACTGGTGATTGCTTACTGTCACTGTGGTAGGAAACATGACACTGGTAGAGTTGAGGAGCAGCAAGCAGCAGGAAGAGAACTCGTTTGAGCTTCCACGACCCCAAAACCTGCCTATGCAGTGATACACTTTTTTTTTTTAGCAAGAACAACTTCTCCAACATCTTAACCAACAAGCACATCTTCTACAAGAAGGCCACACCTCTTAATAGAGCCACTCCCCATGGGCCAAGCACATGAGTCTATGGAGGACATTCAGATTCAAACCACCAGATTCCACTCCTTGACACACATAGGAGTGTAGCCATTCCATAATGCAAAAAGAAAAAAAATGTCTGCAGTCCAACTTCAAAAGTCCCCATCATCTATAACAATGTCAACCCTATAAAAGTTCCAAGTCTCTTTTGAGACTCATCCAATCTCTTAACTGTAATTCCCTGTAATATTGAAATGAAAAAGCAAATCACACACATTTAATATATAATGGCAAAGGGTATATATTACTATTCATAAAGGATAGAAGCGGAGCTTTGTGAAGAAATACTGGACAGAAGCAAGACCACAAACCAACTGGACCAACTCTCCATGTTTACTGCCAAATACTCTTCAGCTCTCCGATCCCTTTCAGCTCTGTGAACTGCAGCACCCTGCTGTGTTTTGGGCTCTCTACCCTCTGTGTTATCAGTTCTCCTTGACAGGTTTCCCACAACTCTGGCATCTGTAATGAATTGGGGATTCCAAGAAAATTCACATGTCACTTTCAAGGCTACACTACAGTCTTTCTAGTCTTCTGTTCAGGGATACTGGGCTCACTAGCTTCCTTAGTCACAGACAAAAATTTTATAAACCCTTTTTTCTATCCTTGACTTTTAAAGCTACCATGTTCTGATGCTTGGTGGGGCTGGATCATGGTTCCCTTTTTCAGATACATCTTTACCAGCTTTCTGTTTTCAATGGTTTCTTTCACTGCCTAAGCTTGGCTATTCTGGAACTGGATCAGTAGGTCAGTCTGATGTTAAATTCAGAGCTTCACCTGTCTCTGAGTCCTGGGTGCTGAGATCAAAAGCAGGTACAACAGCAACTAAACTTAAGCTACTCTTTAATGCTTTCTGAGAAGTTGAAATCTTAGCTGGGTAGGAAGTTGCTCTGAGACTACCACTTCCTTTATTCCATTTAATATCATGTTGTATCATGTTTTTTCTTTTTTTTTTAAATTGGATATTTTCTTTACACTGGTGTGTTTTCCCAATGTAGGAGATTGCCAAAGCACTGAGGTAGAGAGGATGGTTGGGAGAGGGAGCGCCTTCATGAAAGCAAGTGAAGAGGGAGAAGAGATAGGAGTGGGGGGGGGGGCAAAAAGATAACAATTTAAATGTAAATACAGAGAATATCCAATTTTTTAAAAAGAGTGGCCACGAATAACCATGTTACAGAGTTAATACAAGGCTGCTTTGTAATTTCCTCTCCTACACAATTAATCTAAAACTTTTCAATTTTGCCACAGGAAGACTTTTGGACAAGGACAAAATTAAGTTTTGAATAAGGACAAAAAGAGACATATTTTTCACCAAAATATCATAAGGATAGTCTCTAGGCCTTACACTATCATTCTTCTCTGCAAACTGCTTAAGCTAGGCTTCCATAGTCCAAATTGCCCAAAGCACCAATATCTTCTATGCTCTGGCTAGTATAGCATAATAAGACCCACTTATAGCATTCAGCTGCTTCTTCTTCTGAATCTCATGTCCCTCCAAACAAAGTCATGGTCAGGCCTATCACAGCAATAACTCATTCCTTGCTACTAACTTCTGTCTTCAGGTTTCTGTTGCTTTGAAAAGTCACCATGATGGCAGTTTCTGTTAAACAAAGAATTAACTGGGACTGACTTTCATTTCAGAGGCTCAGTTTACTAATTTCATGGAGGAAAGCTCAGCAGTGTGCAGGCAGACATGATGCTGAATAAGAAGAAGTTCTACCTAGAGATCAGCAAGTAGCCTAAACGCCTGACTTCATAGTGATGTAATTTTCCACCAAGACCACACCTTCTCTGAAATGTTCACACATCTTAATAGTGCCATTCATACGGGCCAAGCATTCATACTCATGAGTCCATTGGAGCCATTCCTATTCAAATCACCACACACTGCTTCTCTATTGACAACTGTTAGCTGTAAGCTGATTTTCTTGAATATCTAAATTTGATTTCTAAGTCATATGTCTTAATATATTATTTCTCTGATGAGTGTAAGAGAAGTCCTTTATTCTCACAACTTGTTGATATAATTTACAGAGAAGCTATAAAGCAATTTCTAAACTTCTTAAATCTCAGATACTCAAATGTCTGCCACTTCCTAAGGTTATGGATTTTTCAATAGTTTGACAAGATGAATCACTCTTTGTTTATAGAAAAAGTGCATATGTAAATATGTATACAACTGTTCATATATCATTTATATTTACAAAGATTTAGTTATAAAATGATAGCTTACAGAAGACTTTGGCAATTGGAATAGAAGTGCTAGAAAATAACATTAGGGAAAATTGGTATTAGGTTCTCTAAAGAGATAAAATATTTGGAAGAATCATTGTTGAGCATTGGAAAAATGAAATGTATCAGAAAATAAAACAAGTTGACTCAAAGAACTGATTAAAAAAACACATGCTAGCTAATTAATTTTTTTTCTTTAGCAAATTTAAACCATACGTGTTTCTAAGAGTAGAAAGTTTCAACTTTCTACAGAAAAAAATTTCTGACACCAAAAATAAATATTGTACACATTCACACATTTAATTATATTCCAAAGAGCTTATCTTAGTAGTTGAAATACAACCATGTATTTGAAGTATCCATTTCAAATGCAGATGTACAATCATAGTGTTAAACATATGTTATTCAATATAAACTGTAGAAACACATTTTGGGTATTTACACATAAGTGAGTGATGAATCAACCTCATTACACTGTCCACAGTTGCTACTTAATGATGCAATCAAACATAAACTGTGCACTGGAATGAGTTTGTTATGCTTCTGAGATATTATATCTTGGATATCTAGAGTAAAAGTACCAATTTTGTAGGTTTTATTATGAAGATATTTATTATTATATTGCTTGGCTTACATGACACTGTCTAGAGAATCCAAAAATGTCGACCCCAAATCAGACAGGTTGATAATCTGGGCATGGTTTAGGCCATGAGGCTACTAAATTAGCAGAGCCAGTGTAATATGTTAAGCATGGAAGATTGTTGGAGAGTTGCTGATAACAAACAGGATAGATTAGCTTCTCCATAACGTAGAAACAAAGAGGACAACATTACAACTGCCTCCCTCTGCATTTTCTTAACTGGACTGTCACCAAACAGTGTTAAACACATTTAGCCTGGATTGTCACACTACAAATAATCTGACCATAAAACTCCCTCACAGGTGTGTCCACTGACTGGCTTTTTAGTGGATTCTAGGGCCAGTGAAGTTACCCATCACATATGCACAGTAATTAAATAAGTAACTTCAGAATAATGTTTACTTGAATAAAAATTATAACACTTACAAGTGGTTAAATATCAGTTTGCTACAGTTGTAGATCTATTTTGTAAGTGTAACTTTTATTGGACCAATGTAACTATTGTCTCAGAAGCTTACTGCTGAATAAGCTCTCTTTTTCTACTTCTTTATGACTCTGGCTGGCTGATTTAACTCAGCTGATCTTGCTCAAACTCCTTTCCATGGTAATTGATTCAATCTGGCTTCTACTGGCTTCTCACGGAAATTCTCAGTTTGGTCTCAAACAAACCCTGGCAATGCTTTCAATCATCTGGCTCCTTTTCCTCCTCTGGCTTGGTCTATCTTCACCTGCAACTGTTTCTGTGAAACTGTCCCAGTAAAACTGCCACACACACACACACACACACACACACACACACACACACACACACACATTATCATTTTCTCTGTGCTCTGCTCTTAAGTAGCCTCTCTTTTCTGTTCTCATGAGAGTTAGGCACATTCTATCTCTGATTCATTCTGTCAAATCTTTCTCTGATTTGTCACTTTATCTTCCCCTCAATTAAACATCACTTTCAATCTCGGCTGCTTCCTTCTACAAACTAACATTACTTTCATCATTTTGGATTAAATGTGTGCACTAAGGCCAGCCATACTATAATATACAACAGTGTCTCTGGATTCCAGCTGGATCACACAGACCTATAAGGACTTTGGATGTAATCCCTTGCCAGAGCAGCCATGTTGCTGGATTAAAATTTCATTAACTACATAATAACATTTTGAAACAACAGTAAGTATATTCTTGTGCAATTAGTTATTTAATACATCTAGAACCTCAAAGTCAAGAATGTGTACAAAGATACATATATATCACACTTTCTTACAACAAGTATTATACTTTGCAAATAAAATACATAGAAAACAAAACAGCAAACAAGTTAACAAAAGTTGCTATTGTTTATTTGTGAGATTTGACATTTATTCATCAAAATATAATACAATTGTAGATATGTATGTATGTGAATGGGGAAAACTAGAAGACTGGTTGGTATAATTTTTGCATAAAAGATTTCACAAAATTGATGAATGTGAACTTAAGTTATTCATGTCATTTTATTATTACAGCTATGGTTATTCAAATATTCCCAAGACATTAATCAATATATTTCAAAATTATTTGGGCTAAAATTATCTTCTCAGTAAAATATGTAACAATTAAAAGCTAACAATTGATTTAAATATCTCTCTACACTATTTACTGTCTTTTAGAGAATAGTTATAGGATATTGAAAATAAATTTGTAAATGCTGGTCTATTACATGAACATATATTTCAAAACATGTAAGTGGTTTGTATAAAACAGGTTGACAGTGTTATAAAAATATAACCTTTAGTGCACAAAGCAGTGACAATAGTTCTTGATGGTGAGTTCTAGCTCATCTTTAAGGCTCTCTCTACACCATGGATTTCTTATGACAAAGTTCACATAGTATAAATCTAATCAATGAAGAACTACATTTTTAAAATATTCATTTTCCTTGAGAAGATAAAACTGTCCTTTTTAGCAGCCATTCCCCATCCTTCCCACCCAAATGTCTCTCATCCATCATTGTACTCCCTCTATGTAAGTGTTCTCAGTGATTTCTGACAGACATATCTACAAATTACAAATGGCGTTAAAACTAATGCCTACTAACTTTGAAAATATACATTGCTTTATATATATATATATATATATATATATATATATATATATATATATATATATATTTCAAACAGTTGGTAGGATTCAATTATTATAGAGAATTTTATTAGCAAAAAATCATTGAATTCACTAAGGATACTTATGTAGCATTTTTATATAGTGTTATTAATTAATATTAAGATAAAGGGTTTTGTTCTCTACAACCAACATTCATATCTTTAAATGCAGCAATTCATTTGATTGTAACTTCTCTTTTGTCTTTAGTTGTATGCAATCCATCAATCCTATATTCCTATGAGAACTCACTAATCTATCAATCTAGAACAATTTCCTCTAGCTTCCTGGTTGTTATGGGGTCATATTATCAAAGAATTTGAGAAACTGCTACAAAGATACATTGAGAAGAATGTAATTTTCATATCCACACTCTCATTTCACAGTCTTTTTAATTTTGGTTGCCAGATACACATTATTAGTCAGCAAGCTTTGGTTAAGAAAAGATTCAAATTTAAGGGTTTTATCAAATGAAATAAAAGTAATCTTTAAGAGCAGAAGATATTATGCTATCAGAAGAAGGTACAGGTTAAATTAAAATTTAATTGAACTCATGCATATAGTTTCATATAAGATAAAAATGGAAAAATTCAATAAGGACCTACACTTTTTCAAGAGAATAGCAGAAATATGTGTTTTAGTAATAAATAAAATACAGTATTTTGCTGATTATTAGTTAATAGCATGCTATACTTCATATTTAATTGAAACACAAAATGACAATAAAGTGTTATACAGTTTTAAACCATAAATACTGAAATTATAGTAGAGTGACCCCGACTCTAAAAGAGCTACAGGAACAAAAACGGAGAAGAGACAGAAGAAAAGATTGTCTAGTAACAGCCCCAACTAGGGAACCATCACTTGGGGGGGCACAATGTCACCAAGGGCTGACAGTATTACTGATGCTACAATGTGCTTGCAGACAGGAGCCTAGTATTTTGAGTCCTCTCGAAGGCCCTACCAGCAGCAGACAGAGAGAGATGCGGAGGCTTACACCAATCATTGGACTGAGGCTGGGACAACTACGGAGCAAATAGAGGAAGGATTGAAGTAGATGAAGGGGAGGGCAACTGCATAGGAAGACCAACAGTCTCAACTAACCTGGAGCCCTGGAGATTGCAGAGACTGCGCCATCAACCCGGCAGCATTCATGGGCTGGTGCGAGACCCCCTAGCACCTATATAGCAGAAGACTGCTTGGTTTGGCTGCAATGAAAGATGTGTCTAATCATGGAAAGACTTGAGATCCCAGGGAAGGGCGATGCTGCAGGGGAGGGGGTTGAGAAGAGGGAAAGCACCCTCTTGGAGAAAAGGGGGAGGGAAAAGGGGTGAGGAACTATGGGGTAGTGTCTGAATTGTAAATATATAAAATAATTATTATCATTTCCAAAAAGAAAAAAAATAAACCCTTAAAATATAAAACAAACAATAAAAGAAAATTAGATTTAAATAATTCATAATAAATTTACAATAACTTTAGGTTTAAAAAGTCATGGACCGTGTGGTAAAGTTTTTCATTGTTATATAAAGAAAAAATATGTATGTTCTGGTTTGTATTCAGTCTTTCCTAAAATTTTTATCTAAACTACTGTTTTTTTCCAAGCATAACAAACCACAAATGAATGATGTTTTATATGGATTTAAATCCTTACAGTTTCTATTACTGTGAACACATGGATGAGGGGATCAAATAAGATATTTTGAATATAGTCTACTGTGAACAAAAATCCCAAACTGATTTTTTTCCCCCAATGGTTAAAGAATTTCATGATATACAGGTTTATGTCTAACAACGATGTGTGTAGAGAGCACACAATAACACTGTCAGGAAGGAGTCACTCAATATCAATGCAGAGTGGCTGATTAAAGAACTTCAGGCACAGGAAAGAGCCTACTCAAGCTGGAATTTCAGAGGCTCATTTTCTGCAGAATTGAAAGACGAGATAAGAATTCAAACCTCTGCACATGCACAAAAAAAAAAAAAAAAAAAAAAAAAAAAAAAAAAAAAAAAAGGCAGTGGGAACATTACAGAAATAATGCCAGATAAAAATTAAAACCTAGATCTTAGTTATCAAGTACAGAATGAGACTGAGAATATCCAGTGAGAGGAAGTGTGCTGAATTAGAGATGGATGTGAAAAGAAAATGATCAGAGACCACCTTCCAGTGTCTGCTCTGAGAGACAAGGCGAATGAAGTCACTCGCTAAGATCGGATGTGTAATGGAGTAACCAGGAGACACAGAAAGAGAGGCTGACTTTCAGCAAAGGGTGGCGGGATCAAAGACACTGCGGCCAGTTTCAATTTTCAATCTCGTAAGATCTTGAATTATAAGGTATAAATTTCGAATAGCTGTGCTCAGTAATATGTTGTCGGTAGGAGACATGAAGGTTCAGAATAAAGATTCATTAGCATGTAGATTTTAGTTTAAGACAGGACTAGCTTCATGCTTGAAAGTGAGTGCAATGGCTTTAAGCGCTCTTTGGATGCTCATTGGAGGATGCTCATTGGAGGATGCTCATTGGAGGATGCTCACTGGAGGATGCTCACTGGAGGATGCTCACTGGAGGATGCTCATTGGAGGATGCTCACTGGAGGATGCTCACTGGAGGATGCTCACTGGAGGATGCTCACTGGAGGATGCTCACTGGAGGATGCTCATTGGAGGATGCTTATTGGAGGATGCTCACTGGAGGATGCTCACTGGAGGATGCTCACTGGAGGATGCTCACTGGAGGATGCTCACTGGAGGATGCTCATTGGAGGATGCTCACTGGAGGATGCTCATTGGAGGATGCTCAATGAAGGATGCTGGAAGGAAAGTGTGCCACGAAGGTAACATACCTCCATCAAGATCCAGATGCAACTCTTCTATTGTTTCTGAGCATTGAGAGAATTTTAAAAGTTCCATGTTACATCTTGTTTTACATGTACTTTATGCTCATTGTAACTAGTAGGATTTCAATGCATACTATCAAACCTTTAAAAAAATCAAGTACCGACAAAAATATATTCATATAGTTTTATGCAAAAATGCTTTTAAAAATTTGTACATGTATCTCTGTCTTATTTTTTTTAATAAAGTTGTAAAAAAAAAAGTGGCAACTGCATACAAATATGTTAGTGGTGTGAAACCTGACAGTTCCACTTGGTAAATAAAACATTTTGTCTAACAAAAAAAAAAAAAAAAAAAAAGAATTTGTTTGTATGCCATCAAAAGCTGAAAGGACTTTCCTGAATGGTACAATGTTTTTCAATGTACAAAATTATAGAAAATATTATCAAAACTACTTAGAGTTTCCTAAATAGAATGGAAATACTGTGCCATACTTGATCAAAAATAGAATTTCAGCAGTTTCAAGGTGTACTATGAAAAAAACAGAAGCAATGAAAGATAAAATCAAAAAGGGAAAAATGAATTATTAATTTATATTTCTGTAGCATGGTCAATTTGAGAACACATTATACTTACACATTCTTTTATTGTAATCTAACCTCCTATCTTTTATCTAGTGATTTCTAGTTTGTTATTTTTAACTACTTAGAGCCTTAGTATTTAAGATATCCCAAATATCAGGCTTGAACAAATAACATAATATAGCAAATATGTAAGATTTTCTCTAATTTGTATTAACATTTAACCTGGAGAGATGATAATTAGAGAAATAATTATATATGTGTAATTATAGTTAATTGTCATTATTTTAAAATACATAGTACATACAATGGAATCTATAATATACATGATCTATAAATATATTCAGACATGCAATATTTAGAGAAAGTGGATATTAATAATTCATACAATACTAATAGTAAAAATACAATGTATTTGTTCATCTACCTAGAAGTACACAAAAGGTAAGATATTAAGTAAAAACTCACCATTTAGAGAGAAATCACATGTTTTTCAGCAGGTAAAGCAAATTTCTGGTGCATATATATCACTTTTCATCCAGTAAATAATCATAAATTACTGATTACTTACATTGCCTTTCTGAAGTATGACAGTTTTAGCGACAAGAGTGAAATGCTCTTAACAGTTCCTTTTGATTCACAGATAATCTGTACGACAAAATTACCTTTTAGGAGTTATAAAGTTCGATGAAGCTAAATGAGAGACTGAGTTTTTATTGGAAAAAGACATACTGGAACATCTCCTCTCTGTTAAATATGGAAACGAGGGGCCTCTGACTTAACGTGGTAATTGAAGAAGTCTCAACCCTTAAACGTAATAAGGGACCCAGCAAGAGGCAAGAAAAAAATGTGCTTTCATGAGGAATATACATTAAAAGCAAAAGTTGTTATGTCTTTCCTGGGGACTATATTTTGTGTGGGACTTGGGTCAAGGGGTAGAACACCCTGGTGTTAATATGGTAGGGCTTAAGATGAGACCAGATCCTTCAAAATAAAATATTAAGGTTAGTCTGATGTGCAGCCTTGGTGTTGCTAAGTATTTTTATACTATTTCATTCTTTTCAAGCCATGACACCAAAACAAAGTACTGCAGACACAAAATCCCAGGTATATATATAAAAAATGGGATGAATTAACTTTTAGCGTCTAAGTGTTACCAGCCTTTGTGTATTTGTGTGTGTGTGTGTGTGTGTGTGTGTGTATGTGTGTGTGTGTAAAACATGTATTTATCTTATACCTGGCTCATATTCACTACTAGGAACCTTGATTTTCATTATTACTAGGAGCCTGCATTATCATTATTCTGTTTTGTTGACATTTTTACTTGCACACCCCCTTTTTTTGTGACAGCGTTGACTTAAATGACTTCATTTAAGCTACACTACCACCTGTGACCTGCATAAAAGGTTTCCTGATCTTATCATGTGGGTTAGGACCTTGAGGTCTTAGATCTTAGACCACCTGTCTCTCTTTTTCATTAAACTGCGAAATCGGGACCCTATTTGAGATCTTACAAATGTTTTCTAGTGCTCTGACTTATTGAGATACAGCATTATTTCTTCCAAACTCAATACCCAGTGCGCACTGTCAGCTTCTAACATATGTTTGCTGGCTTAATGAAAGGGGAATTTAAGCCATCTGCTTTGAAATCCTGGGAAACTAGATTTAGTAGCTGCTTCTTACTGCACACGATAGACCATTTCACCTAACAAACCACTAGTTTTCTTTAATTACTCAGAACCTAATAACTGCTCATTGACCATCTCTAAGGAATGGGCCTCATAACTCCTTCCATGTATGTAATGAAGTGGTGGCAAGGCCAGTCTTGATCAGAAAACCAACAGCAACAGTGATCTCACAAACTGAACACCTAAATCATGTACAAAATACCCTTTGTCCTAATACCACTTCTCAAAATCTTGTCTTTAGGTCCAAAGTCTTCGATCATGTATTCCTCAACTCTGAGCACTCATGAGCCTCTGCATTAACTGCTGCTTAATCCAAAAGCAAGTCTCACTACAAAAGGAAGTTTCTCTAACAAAGGATTATACCATCACTAAACAATGGATGTACATATTTAGAAATTAGTTTGAAACTATGATCATTTAGGAAATTATTACCAATAAAGTAACCACTAGAACTCACAGCTTCACGATCATCCTGTTCTTAACCAGGTTTACAGTACCAGACACGAGTTTGCAACAGTGCTGGGGCCTCAAGTTCTAGTTGAACAAATTGTTTACACCCATCATAGTGGTGGCACTGTGTGCTAGTGAGCATATAGAATCACAATGGTAGCTCATTGGACCATGAGCTATGGCATAATCGATTAATAATAATGCCCTAGAAGTAGGAATAGCACCATCTGACACTAGAGAAGCTAACCAGCTGAGAGGAAAGTTCTAGGTCGGATTTCTCAAAGTACTGCAATCTAAGTATATAGTACATTTAATTTTGGCGTTTCTTGTAATAGGGGTGTTTAGGACTGTGCCAAGAATATTGGCAACAAATTCACAAAGGAAACATAACACACATGTGAAATTATATAAATAATGTCATTTCATAAAAGCATATGTGATCAATAGAAATGAGAACTGAAGTCTGAACACAGAGGTAGATGTGGAGAAACAATAGCTGACTTAGGGTCATGTAAACAAAAAAATGCAATAAATTAATGGTAAGTGGGAAGGAATACAACATGTTTACACAATTTAGGAGTATCAAAGTGGGAAAATTGCTCAAGATACAAAAGTTCATATTACAAAGAGACAGACTGATATAAAAGATACAAATTATGCAACAAAACTACAGAAGTCACCAAGTGTATGAAATTCTGAAAAATATGAGTACTAGAATATTAAATGACTTCTATAAAATAGTAAAGGAGAAACATTAATAGGAAAATTTGCAAAAATATGAACATCAATTTATGCAAAAAGATATTTAAAGTACAATAAACCTAAACTACTAAAAATCTCTAAAATTTAGAAAACTGTCATTAAAAAATAAAATATGGCTTCTCACTAGTCAACTTATAATTAACTAATTCCTAGATTAACTAGATTTCTAGAACATCGAATATTAAGAATTTGAAAGAGAATTTCATATAAATATGTCTTTGGGGAAGGAATTTGACACAAACATCTGAAAAATAAATGTGACCACATCTGGCAAATTTGAAGATGTTTATATTTTATAAACCAGACATGCTACTCACATTTTTAATATTCTCTACACATAAGCAACCAATACACTCAAAATGCTTCTTGCAATATATTTTAGAAATAAAATGGAAATTAATTGGTTAAAACAAAATGAGTAACTTAACTATGACATTTCTAACACTTGGAATACAAAATAATGCATGTACAAAAACACAAATGGCAAAATATTTGATAAATCATTGTACTAAAAGCAATAAAGTTTGCTACATTTTTCTGAAATTCTGGAGTAGTTATGAACTATTTTAAAATATACATCAATATATATTTATAGAAGAAAGCTTTACAAGTTAATGAAACAACAATTAACATTTGCTTCAAGTTAGAACACAAATACAGAATTAAAATTTGTGGAAGAAGGAATACATTAAAAATTGTATGTTTTAGTTTATTGAGAGATATCTGAGACATGGTAAAATATCTTAAAAGATTAAAAGCAAAATGGATGGATTATTTTTTAAATTGATTTTCCCATTTAGTATATTTCAAAATTACACCTATTTACAATATAATATAACTACATTAAAATATATTCAAAATAACATGAGAACAATACATATCACATCCTCACAGATGGCATGTTCCTTTATGGTAGTTTTAATTCTGTGATCTATCATCTTATAACATTTACTAAGATATTCTTCTTTTTTCTTCTATTTAGGTATAAAAATTACTTTATAAATATTAACAAATGTGATTCAGATATGACAGTTTCTCTTAATTTGCATGTTCAAAGAAATATCAGCAGATTATTTTACAGAGTAAGTAGACAATTTAATAATAATTTAATGTATCATAGCTAGTATGCCTAATAAGAGCTGGCCTGCATTTTCTGGAGGTTTCCTTTATGATTAGATGCTGGTACAAGATGGGGCATGGGGCCAGAGGATTCCATATAGAAATTAGTACTCAGAACTTGTTCAAGATCATATGAATCCTACAGTTTACGAGAAATCCATATTTGCAATGATGCGTTATTTCTTTACAAATTAAAATTTGAAGGATCCACAGTCAAAATAGCAGTGTATGTGCATTATTAGAGTGAAAAAAAAAAAAAACGAAAAAAAACATGGACATATAGGTTTGTGTTGGTGAAGAAAGTAGGTGATAATTGTCTTCCCAGCATTATGACCTTCCTTGATAATAACGGAAATTATGAGGCATGAAAAGATAGCTACTGTGTACATCGAATTTGGGGTGCTTGCATGGAAAGGGAAACTTGACTCTTTTTTGTTTGTTTGTTTTGTTTTGTTTTGTTTTACACTTAAGATTTTATTCCTCTATTGGTCCACAAGCTATACCTCCTCCCTACCTCCCACACCCCCTGTCTCCAAGATGATGTCTCCACCCCCCTAACCCCACCAGACCTCGAAACTCCCTGGGCCCTCAAGGGTTAGGTGCATCTTCTCTGACTGAGCCAATACCAAAGAGAGGGTGACCCTGTAAGAGAACCAGCAGTCCAGAGAGTCCTCTGCTGTATATATGTTGGGGGCCCTCATATCAGCTGGTATATACTAGCTGTTTGGTGTCTGAGAGATCTCAGGGGTCCAGGTTAATTGAGACTGATGGTCTTTTTACAGGGTCGCCCTCCTCCTCAGCTTCCTCCAATTTTTCGCTAATTCAACCACAGGGTCAGCAGCTTCTGTTCATTTGTTTGATGCAAATATCTGCATCTGACTCAGCTGCATGTTGGGTCTTTCAGAAGGGAGTCATGGTAGGTCTCTTTTTATGAGAGCTCCGCAGTGTCGGGCCTTAGGACCTCCCCTTGAGCTGGATCTACTTTTGGGCCTGTCCCTGGACCTTCTTTTCCTCGGGCTCCTCTAAAATTCCATCCCTGCAGTTTTTTCAGACAGGAACAGTAATGGCTCAGAGTTTTGATTCTGGGAGGACAACCCCATCCCTGACTTGATGCCCTGTCTTTCTGCTGGAGGTGGGCTGTACAAATTCCCTCTCCCCACTATAAGGCGTTTCATTTAGGGTCTCCCCTTTGAGTCCCGAGGGTCTCTCATCTCACAGGTCTCTGGTATATTCTGGATGTTCCTACCAACCTCTTTTTTTCACGTTTCAAAAGGCCTTTTACTTGAAAATCCTAGGAAGGGTTTATTTTAGATAGGAGCACAGTAGTTCATGGATTTGCCTTGACTCCTATGTGCACACCATCAGAGAGGTGCGAGATATCTAGCAGCCCTATGACTCAGTGTATAAATGGTAGTAATTTTATTATAAGATGTAGTTATTTTGGGTGTCACATATTACCTCTTCATCACTTTTGGAACAAAGTCACAAAGAAAAGTAGACAGCAGTCTGTGTTTCTTAATCAAGGGCACAGAAGAATAGCTCGAGATATTCAGAACACTCAAAGAATTTTATCAGGATAAATTGCTGAATATTTTAAAACTGGAATAAGAACTCAGGTCAATGTTTCTGACAGTTTTCTAGCCCTTTTATCAATTAAAATTATTTTTAACTGCTATTTTATTTTTTTTAATATCTTACTTTTCTAATAGTAATTTACTGAAAAAGAGCAAATCCAAGATTCTCAGATGATTTCAGAAAATAAAAACAGTTCTTTAAATTTTGACCTTTAAAGATGTTTTTAAAGATAAAATTTAAAAATAAAAATTTAACCTAATGTTTCTGTTATACATTTAGAAGGTTCCGGTAGATCCTACTCTTTCCTAAGTGTATATTTGTGTGAGGCTGGTGTCTGTGTGTGTCAGAGGGGCTAAAAAGGAGAATTTCACTGTTGACGAGCAGGAAGCAGCAGCTACATCTGCTAAGTCCCTGTTTCTATAAAAAGCGTACCTGCTAGCCTGCTGACAGGAGGCAGACAAAACTGCAGTGTTGAAAGATTAAGGCCAGCTGGTGTTTTTCCAGTTGATTTGCATTTCTGGGGCTCAAGGTGATCCCCCTTTATTTTTAACCAATGGTGATGACTCAGATGTTGGCATCTTTTAAGGATATAATAAAGTTACCCTCTTTCAAGGCCCCAGAAATCAACATTAGACAGAAATGATTAACATCCAAGTGGTTAATTTGCAATAATTGCTATATGAATGTTTACCATGTTGATTGACTCTAACTATTTATAAATGGTCTAAATGTAATCTTTATCCTGAACATAAATTGGAAGGAAGCAAGGCTGTACAGAACAAAATTATATCCCTGAATGTAAAGAAAAAAACAAACTTTAAGTGAAACAGAAATGTCCAATACCAATGAATCTCATTCTAGGAAAACAAGCTAGCAATACCTACTAGGAAAATGTGACTTTTTGCTCATCCCATCTCTTACATTCGATACTGAAAATTTTGGCTAATTGCATTGATATTTATTTTCTTCCCTACACATATACACAATTGCATCATTTATATTGTTTAGGCCTAAATTACGTTTTATAACACTTTACATTCAACATTTACTATGCTGATGCATTCTCACAGATGTGTATAATTTCTCAATACATTGACAACTTAGAGCATGTATAGCTGAACTGTGCACATCAGAGCTGTATAGTATAGATTATACTGCTCCATAATTAATATATTAAAGTGGACAATAAAGAGATACACTTGTTGGGGGCTTCACTTTAGATTAAATATAGTGGGGTTAGAAAAATGGCTCAGCTATGAGGGAAGAATGCTGGTTACTCTTCCAGAGAACATGCAGATGATTCCCAGCACCCACACGGTGTCTCACAACCATCATAAACTACAGTTCCATAGTGTTTGACACCTTCTTAATCATGGAACCGCCTGTTGTATAGAAACAAGAAAATAAAACAAACATACATAGCATAAAATAATAAATTGTAATTATTTGAAAATAATAAATATAGGAGTAGAGATGTAGATTAATGGCAGTAAGTTTGCCTTGCCTAGACAGTAAGGTTCTGTGCTGATCTCTAGTATCACATATACAAGAAAAGACTTATTTGTCTGTTCAATTAATTTCTATAAACATTGCAAAAAATCCCAATAATAAGGTATAAGGTATATAAGGAAATACCTTTGTTTATGTTAGGATGAACTATATATGTAAAATATATACTAATAATTCAATATCGCTTGTGTTCACTTGATATTTTGTATGCTAAAATAATATATACTGATAAAGGATACAATTACGTTTTTAAAAAAGATGTATATGCCCATTGTTATGGTTTTACCAGTTAGAAAATTACAGAATTTATTTCTTTTGTAATTAATGTTTAACAAAGGGAAAAATTAAAATGTATTAGTCTATATATCTCAAGCAGTCAAAGACACAAATGTCTCTTTTTTCTTCTCTCAGTAACTTATCTTTCTTGATAATGATTTTTATCTCCTGTTTGGAAAAACAAGTAGGAACTGGTAATATGAGACCTTATGTGTAGACATCACATATTGGATTATTACCATACACATAAAATATGATGGCTCAAGCTTGGAGAACATAAAACATGTTTCAGTTAATCTCATACAGATGTACAGTATTTCAGACTCTGTTAAATATACTTCAAAATATTAAACATCATAGTTATTAAAATTCAGAGCATTGTTTTCTATTTAAAACATATGTGGGAAAATGTTAGCTTTATGAACACAGTAGGGGAAATATCAAGTACTTCTTCCACAGAATATAAATATTTTTAAGTTTTAAGTTGCATTTAAATATAAAGTCTAGAAAATCCTTGTCAAGTACAATTAAAGTTTAGCTGCAAAACAATTGTGAATGAAATAGAATTTTGACTAAATAAATAAAGATAACTTTCAGATGAGTGCTGCTCTGAAATCAAGGTGGCTAGACATGCATAGCTGGACTTAATGCTGTTAACATGGTTTATATAATTTATCCAATAATCTTTTTAGTATGAGTTTGACTAAGTAGGTAAAATAGGAAGGAGAAAACTGACAGTCTTTCTAAAATTTTTATGTTGCATGAGTCAAGGTTACTCTGGAATACAATAACTAAAACAATTTCAAAATACCACAGCAAATGTAACACCAAATTTTAAAATTGAATTTATTTAATTTAATAAAGGAGATATTCTTTTAAAATCTGTACATTTATGTCTGTTTTTTAAAATAAATTTGTCTAATTAAAATTATTTTGAGCAATATGGAAAAACTATAAAAAACTGCTTTTCTGTTTCAAAAGGTTAAATAAAAATACAAAATTCTGTTTATTCTGGTAATAATTTATGTATATATATAATTTATAACTTTATTTGTCATAATAGTTTTCATTGTACACTGATATATATTACATATCGATATACTTAATATATGATATCACCCCCACAAAAGAAATTGAGATGAATTTAAGATATACTCAGAATTATGTGGTAACATAATTTTACTTGCTACTTGTGAGTTCCAGAGGTTAGGTGGATGTGAATGATTATGATAGATAGACAAATAGATAAATAGATTATAAATAGATAACATATAGGTAGGTGAGATTGATAGACGGTCAATAAATAGATAGATGATAAATAAGTAGGTAGGTAGATTGACATGTTGGTGAGATAATAGATTAAGTAGATGTTGATAGATAATACATAGATGATAGATATAGATACATACATACATACCTACATACATACACACATACACACACAAACATACACACATGCATACATACACACATGTACATACATACACACATACATACATACACATGTACATACATACATACGTATGTACGTACAAACATAGATGATAAAGAGACCAAAGGATGAAAGGTGGAGAGATGATAGATGTTTACTTCCCAGTAATTATATGAGAAAAGACAAAGATACTAGATAGTTCTGAAGCAGTTTGTGTAAACATCTAAACAGCATTATCTGAAGAACTGGGACTATTTGACTTGGAAGTAAAATATTTTACACCACAACACTGGTTTCTATGATATAACTCATATATCATTTACACCCAATAAATTCTTGACTTTCTGCAATATAAAATTTAGCTAAGTAATCATATGAGTATGTTATATATAATGAGCTATTTCAAATTGAATAGTTGTAAATGTGTATTAAGGGATCTATAAAAATGAAGATGTTTGAAAAGGAAAGTTTAATGATTACTTAGGAACCATTTTTGTTTATTATGTAAATAGACTTATTAAAAATATCATTAATGTATGTTTTGTAAAAGACTGAAATGGGAATATCCTATAGCACTCTAGTGAGATGACAACATGGCCAAGGTTGTCTTACTAAATTAGCTTTCAATAGCAATTCATCGAATTACACAGTCATTAACCTTTAAAGACAATTGTAGAATTTCACACTTCTGTGAGGCAGAATGGAGCTGGTATGAACACATAGCACCTTTCCTTTATCTAACCATTCACTGAAGGTTACGATGTCTGCAGTCAGCAGTGGTATATTAGACTCGATTGGCAGGTATCGTTATAGTAAGGGGTGTCTTAGATAGGGTTATACTGATATAAACAGACACTATGACCCTGGCAACTCTTATAAAGATACCATTTAATTGGGGGCTGGCTATCAGGTTCAGAGATCCATTATCAGCAAGGTGGGAACATGGTAGCATCCAGGCAGGCATGGTGCCGGAGTTGAGAGGTCTACATCTTCATCGGAAGGCTGCTAGCAGAATTCTCATTTCCAGGCCGTTACCATAGGCTTTTAAAATCCACACCTACAGTGACACACCTACTCCAACAGGGACACAACCTCTAATAGTATCACACCCTGGGCTGAGCATATACAAACTTCCACAAGGGGAAGATTCATGATTTTTGTAATTTAATCACAAACTTAATTTTTTGAGGAGCACACATATGATTTGTCAAAGTTCCTGAATTACTTTCATTTATAGCAGTAATGATAAAGGTTCTTCACTGTACGTATTTGTTTACTATAATTTGTAACTTATTTATCTGTCTGTCTGTTTTTTCTTGACTCTAGCCATTCTAGCTAGGGTAAAGCAAAAAAATTCTTAGTCTAGTTTGGCTGTACATTTCCCTGCTTGCTGAAGATCCTGAATATTTTTCTTGTAGTTACTTATCATGTGTATTTCCTCTTCTTGTAAAGTGCTTGTTTAATTTTGCCATTTATTTAAATAGGTTACTTACTTATGGGAACTTGCATTTCACTCACTTTATGTGTTCTTGTTGGTAATCCTGTGCCTGATGACCAGCTGTCAGAGTTGCTCCACTCTGTGTGCCAGCTCTTCTTATGCACTTGTTTTATTCTTTCTGTGCATCAAATATAAAATTTAATGTAACCTTACCCACTGATGCTTGGCACTACTGCATGAGCTACTCAGAACCCACCACTTAGAAGCTTGTATCTTGAACTCCACCTCCTCTAAGTCCCTCTAGCATTCCCAAGACATCCAGTCCTACATTCAGCTGTTTGAGGCATCTTCAGTTGATTCTTATAAGGGTAAGAGAAATAAAAGTTTCATCCTTCTGCATGTAAACATCCACTTTTCCTAGGGTTTGTTATTAAACCATGTCTTTAATCAAAATGCTTATAATGTACTTCACCATAAACAGGATCACAACATTATCAAAGCTACATTGTGAGACAATCAACACAATGTATTGTGTGAAAAGGGACATTTAGGCTGGAATCAACATCGAGGGTGACTTATTAAACGTGAAAGGGAAGCTTAAATTACTTTCTGAATTTAAGAAGTGTGATTAAATCAAAATAAAACTATTTGCTTCTGGTGTGTGACCTGAATAGAGTTGTTAATTCATCTGCAATCAAATTATGAGAAGAGCAAGTGGGTTAGAAACGACTTAATGCAGATGTTCAACTAAGAATATAGCAACGATTTAAGCTTCAATAATGTCACAAAATAAGACTCTTGTTGAGATTTTAAAATAACAATCTAATTTATGTAAATAACTTCAAGTCTCCAAATTGTATTTTGAAATATCAGTAATCCTTGTCTTTGTTTCTTCCCCTGGATTTTTATAAAACTTCCAAAGAAATATAGTTTTAAAAGTAAATAAAGTTCTTTAAAACTGGGTAATTGTAGCAGAAATAACAGATCCATAAAAGACATTACAAATACATGTTACCATTGGATCAGAGTGGACAAACCTTGGAACCTTGATGTTAGTCTTATTTTTGAGTAGAAGTTGTGAATTATGAGGACCTTGAGGTAATTGGAATTGACCTTCCAGAATTAAAAGTAAGCATGGGAGACATTTTGTACAAACTCTTATTTTTTTTCAAGAGGAATTATGAAAGAGAGGGAAATGTATATGAAAAGAGTATTATAATGCCTAAACAATCACATGGTTGCTATGTGACAAGAATTTATCATCAGTGATAAGAAGTAAAGGTGAAGGGTATTACTGCTCTTGACTTTTGTTTTGAAGGGGCAGTTTGCATATTGATAATCAATAAGCAATTTTAGTTTTAGATTAATAATTAATTACATATAAATATAATATTAATTATGAATTATAATTCAAATGCGGAGACCAAAAGTTAAGCAGAAAATTGGGAATCCTGAGGAAAAGGGGCAAGAAGAATTACAGGAGTCAGAGGGGTCAAGGACACTACCAGAAAACTTACAAGTCCAACTAACCTGGGCTTATAGGGGATCACAGAGACAGACTGACATCCAGGGGTATGGCATGGGACTTACCTAACATAGCTTACAGTTGTGTTGTTGTGGAAACAGAGAACCCCCCCCCTCTCTCTCTATCTCTCTCTCTCCTTCTCTCCCTCCTTCTCTCTCTCTCTCTCTCTCTCTCTCTCTCTCTCTCTCTCCCTCTCTGTGGGTGACTGTTGAGACTAGACTACTTGGTTTTGGTTGTCTAGTTCAGCCTTAATAGGAGAGGAGGTGCCTATTCTTACTGCAATCTGAAATGCCAGGAATGGTTGATATTCATGGGAGACCTGCCCTTTCCTGAAGAGAAACAGTGTAGGAATGGATAAGGGTGAGAAAAATAAAGGGGGAAATAATTAATTAATTAATTTAAAATATAATTCAGCTAAATCAAGAAATAAAATAAAATGTATAAATGAAATAAAGCATGGATAACAAATTCTAACTGATACTGGGGAACCCTACAAAGTATACTTCGTTTTTACACACCTAACTATTAGCTATTGGACATACTAGCATCTGTGATACCCTAGAAAAAATGTAAGAAGAAGTAAGTAGGGGAAAATAACAATAGATCAGCAGATTTAAGGAACAGTATGGTACCAGCTGTGAGGTTTTCAAAAGATGGATCTGATAGAATATCTAATCAGCAATTAGGTGATTGTCAAGCTAAGATCTTACATAGAAAATAGGTTTGTGTGCCAGAGTCAATGTAACTGTAATTAATGATTGCCAATAATAGAAGTATAATTGTTTCTATAAGTTGAGCTTTGGCTCAACTTCTAAAAGAAGCTTTAAGAAAGAAGCACAAGCATCAGAAGTCATACACTGAGAAGCAAGAAAGTTTAATTTTGGGAAAACAGCTAATTCAAGACAACTGAATAAATCATATATATACTCATGCAAGTATGTGTATAAACATATCTGCACATGAAAAGTATAATCCAGTATACAGGAACTTTTACAATAGCCAAAACAGTAAAGTATTACAGAATAAATCTGAGACCTTTTTGTATGTTTGTCTGTTTGTCCATTAAACTTCAATAAAACCTGGTTAATAATAATAATAATAAAACAAGATTGAAAAATCTATTTGAAAGAAAATAGGATGTTGGTCATAATAGAAACTGCCGTAGCTCCTGAATAATAGCTATTCACAATGGCTGGTGAATAAAACATGTCACGTTTTTTTTTTTTTTTTTTAATGCCAATAATACACAGAAAACAGCCATGGTCTTTGAAGTGAAATAGTTCTTTTACATTTTAACATTACTGATATTATATAATTAAGGGTTTTCCCCCAACTTTTACTAAATACATATTAAATAGTAAGTTATAATAAACCAAGACCACTTTATCTTTTCATCATCACATTTGGAACTACATACACTTATATTATACAATTAAACTTCATAGATATCTACAGATATAGCATGTAGCTTTTCCAGTCATTTATAAGCATCACACAAATTATTCAGTTTACTTGATGACTCAAATATGAGACTTTCTTCTACATCAGAGCATTTTTTTTTTTTTTTACAAAAATTAGTTCTAAATAAGTTACAAATGGTTCTTGGGGACAAGCATTGTATAGATCAATTGAATCAGAATCATAATGATGATATCTTAAGTATAATTAAATTCTAATATATCTAATACATACACACACGCATATATATATATATATATATATATATATATATATATATATACATACATACATATATGGCTGAGTAAACTTGATATCCATCAAATTAATTGACATTAAAAGCATACAGAAGTCATTGATGAGTTGTGTCTCCACCCTGCAGCCAACTATAAATAGTTATTAATTTTTCCAACTCTTTCTTTCTGCATAGCGACCTTGGCCCGTCAACAGATCAAATGTCCATTCTTGTTGTTCAGGAGTCAACGCTGTAGCATTGGCTCTTGCTTGGGTTTGGGCAGCCTCATACCAGAGAGCCTTCTACTCCATATACTGTCCCATGCTCGGTAGAGCAGCCTTGGCAATTGTCTGCCAATCAGCGGGAGTTAAGGCAGAGATAGCCAATCTATCAAGCTGAGCAATGGTAAAGTTGGCGGTTATCCCGTATTTTCTGACTGACTCTGCCAATTCTTTTATTTGATTATATTCTACGGGGGCATGAACGCGGCCACCCTCAGCTGTCTCAAACACAGGGAAAGCAAGACACATCTGCCTTCTCACCCTTTCCGGGAGGAACGAGAAGGATTTTACAGGCGTGCGTACTGCATAAGGAGGGGGGGCCACGGGTAAAGGAGGCGCTGTCGGGACAACTGGGGACAAGCGCGTGGGCCTGTACTGCTCGTCAGGATAATATCTTTTTTCCTCATAACTAGCTGCTTCTTCATCTACCCCTGCCTCCTCTTTTGGGTCTAAGCCTTCTCGCTCATAATCATCATCTGAAGTCTCGGGGCTATCAATGTCAAGAGCCTCAAAGTCTTCTACAGGGTACAAGCTGACTCCCCTTTTCCTAACATTAGAGGGCATAAGGGAATGAAAATCTGAGGGTTTGTGGGTAACTACTCTCCCACTGTACAGCGTACCTGGAGGTCCTTTTTCCTTAGGGGGGGGAATATTTTTTCCTGCGCGCGCCCATCCTCTCACTCTGTTCAGCTTCTGATAATCTATCCTGGACTTCACTCAATACCTCTTGCCCCGCAGCGACGGCGGGCCTACAACTCTCATCTCTTAAACAATTTTGTACCATCGTCCAAATGGCCATGGTTCCGGGCCCGAGGTCTCCGGCATTCTGCACACAGTCTAATTCTCTACCCAATCTGTTCCATGAGGCTGGTGAGAGAGACCCAGAGACCGCAAACCAAGGGGCAGTACGCTCAACCTCTTTTACAAAACGCTGCAAAATGCGGGTGGGCAATTCTAAATCTCTCTGCTTAAGAATTGACTGCAGGGCTGTAATGGTCGAGTGTGAAGAGCCCATCACAGCGATGTAATGCCCGCGGCTTATTTGCGTGGCAGCCCAAAGTGAAACTGAAAGGCAAGTCTCAGCGCGTTCCGCTTTTTTTATCTACAAAGACTTATGGAACGCAGGGGTGCCTCTGCTTATCTACGTCCAACTTAAGCACAAAATTAACACCAGCCCTGTTGGACACAAGAGGAAATTAAGAGGAAGAGAATAAAAACTGCACTGACGAATACCAGAGCCTCTACGGATCCTTCACACGGCCGTGGAAGATTTAAACCAAATTAAAGAAAGATCCAGGATCAGACATACCTTGCCGAACTAATCTCCCCGCAGTTCTGGATTCCCTCTGCCCAAAGACAAAGGGTCTTCTGTGGTGCAGACGATGGAGTGGTCGAGTTTCCCGGGTTTCGGCACCAGATGTCCCGCGCAACCGTCTCGCCTGCAAGAACGACGCGGCACACGAAATAGAATCCTTCTGCGGTAAACTTTATTGCTCTCGAAAACCAGTACTTGCTTCACGTGACGAAAAGAGGAAGAAGACGGAGAAAACCAAAAGACGAACAAGACAAGACGGACGAGCCCACGAACCAGACCACAAACGGGAACACCGGGAGAGGGGCCAACGAGAGGGGAAGAGGCGGAACTATCTAGCCCGTCCCCTTATAAAGGGATCAGTCCTTGCCTTGGACGCGGAGCCCCCTGATTGGTTGAAACTCATCAGGCCCTATGACGCCACGGAAGAGGCGGAGCTCAAGAAGTGGAAAGTTACCCAGCACGTGCGCACATGGCTTGTTTACTGCTAACTCCAGCCGGATATCAGCGCCATCTTGTAATGGAGAATGTGTGGGAATGTGTGGGCGGCGCCCCACAGTCATGTTGGCAAAATTATGTTTCTTAACATTCTCCATATTCTTCCCTATATTCATGAACTTTCTTGAACAATTGTATGCCAACTATAACCTGTAGGGACTTTGAAGCACATAATATGCATGAATTTCATCTCCAATGCAAATCAATCCTATACCTAAGCTCTCTCTTTATTTTGCATTTTTTGGGGGGATGATGATTGTCCCCTCTAACCCTAACCCTAACCTCATTTCATCATGTCTTCTCTAGTTAATAAATATTGGAGTGATGGGAGTCTATATATAAACATCAGTAGCTATACCTATCTTAAAACTACCTTAGCTGTCAGGCCACTTTCCACTACAGGCGTCTGTTCGTTTATCCGATTGTCTTCACAGTGACCACTCTCAGCTGTCAGGTTGACAGACATGTCTATTATTTGCTTTCGCTAATTGTTCTTGCCTTTCAAACTCCTATGGCCTGTCTTAAATCCATCAGCCATTTATCTCCACATTCTTTCAGACACTTCTTGAAAGTAAACAGAAAGGACTTCCCAATTTAGCAAATCACTCACTCCATCTGTAAACTCTGCATTATTTTTCTTTAATTAATTAATTTATTTTATGAAATATTATCACAACTAGCCAAATTTGTTACATAATAATATTTTTTCTAAGAAGGACTGAGGCTTTTTACTTGAGGCATGGAGACCCTGAGATAGAGACACCCCACAGCATAGGTGGGATAGATGATTATTAGCTCAGATCCTTACTGAGTCGTTCTACTTTAAACAGTCTAGATTATTACCTCTGTCACCTAACATATAGCTGTTTCAGATTTTTCTTCCATTGTTTATGCTGTCTCTAATAAGCATGTCTATGACAGAAATACCTTCTGTGATTGTGAATTGGAATAGCCTGTATGAGAAATGATGTGAAAATACACCATTGCCAAGGTAACATTTTGAAAAAAAACATTATTGGGGTTTACACTACCAGAGTATTAGAGACAATAACTATCACAGAAATATGACAGCAGGCAGGCAGGCATGTGTTGGAGCAGTAACTTAGATCCTATGCGGCAATCTATAAGCAAAAGCAGAGAGATATCTAATTGAGAACAGCATGGAATTTTGAAACCTAAAAGCTAATTCCCAGTAACACATCTATTCCAACAAGGCCATGCCTCTTAATAGTTCTTAAACAATTTCATCATTTGGGCACCAAGTGTTAAAATATGTGAGCCTATGGGAAGAGTTCTCAATGGTTATATAACAAAAAATAGCAGTTGAATAATTTAATTCAAATTTTTATTAGCATTCCAATGAAATTCCTCATAGAAATAGAGAAATTTTCTAACAGTAAATGGAAAGCAAAACAGCGCAGAAATCCAAAGCAACTCTGGGGAGAAAGAGGATAACTAAAGGCATCATGTTATCTGACTTCAAACAGGGTTGAAGAGAACAATACTGGCACAAAAGCTTTGTGTAGATCAATGGAAGGTAAGAGGACCCAGAGAGGAGTTTCTACATCTACCCAAGCCTATCAAAAATATTCACTGGTCCATTTTTGTTCCTGCATTTCTTTTAGGCAGGAGCAATTTGGGGTCGAAAGTTTTGTAGGTAGGTTGTCTCCCCATTCTTCCACTGAGGTTCCTGTCTGACTTGAGGGTGGTTCCTTTAGGTTCCCTTTGTCCACTGTTGGTGATATTTTGGCTAAGGTCATCCATATTGAGTCCTGAGAGCCTATCCCATCCCACATCTCAGTGACATTTTAGAGGTTCCCCTCAACCCCACCCATAGAAGCTGTATATTTCCATTTATTCTCCTGGCCCTTTGGGACTTTCCCATGTCTCCCTGACACCACCAATACCTGATTCTGCCCTATGTCCCTTCCTGCTCCCCTTTCCAACCTAAGTCCCTCCCTTACTCTGCCTCCCATGATTATTTTATTTCCCCTTCTAAGAGGGATTTAAGCATCCTCACTTGAACCTTCCTTCTTGTCTAACTTCTTAGCATTTCTGGGATGTATCATAGGTATTCTGTACTTTTGGGCTAATATCTATTTATCGGTAAGTACATACCATGTATGTTCTTTTAAATATGAATGACCTCACTGAGAATGATATTTTCTAGTTCCATCCATATGGCTGTAAAAATTTGGATCAATCCCAAGGACTGGCACCAATCCCAGATACTATTACTAATGCTATGTTGTGCTTAGAGACAGGAGTCTAGCATGTCTGTCCTCTGAGAGGCTCTACTAACAGCTGACTGAGACTAATGCAGATATTCGCAGCCAAGAATTGGAAGGAGGTCAGAGAACCCCTACAGAAGAATCAGTGGATGGATTGAAGGAACTGAAGGGGATGGCAAGCTCATAGGAAGACCAACAGTGTCAACTAACCTGGATCCCTGGGAACTTCCAGACTCTGAGCCACCAAAAGAAGAGCACACACTGGCTAGTCCAACACCACTGACACATATGTAGCACAGGACAGCCTTGTCTGGCCTTAGTAGGAGAGGATATGCCTAAACCTGTATAGACTTGATGCCCCAGGAGAGGGGGTGTAGGGTGAGCACCCTCTCGAGGCAAAGGGGAGTGGGGGAGAACTCTGTGAAAGTAGACAAGGAGAGGGAGTAAATTTGGGATGCAAATAAATAAAATGATTAATTGAAAAAATAAAAAAGCAAAACATGTACTAGGGGAAAAAAAAGTCTTTATAACAAATGGTGTTGACAAAACCAGATACCCACCTAGGAGAAAGAAAGTAAGCCTATATCTTTTACTCATCACAAAAATCAATTCAAACTATCAGATAACTGTACTTAAAACTATAAATATCTACAGGATAATGCAAAGAAACACTTGAAGATATAAAAATAGACAGCACTTTTTTTTTTTTTTTTTTTTTTTTTGTTTTAGTAAAACCCTAAGAGCACAAGAATCAGCTGCAAGAATTGGTAAATGGGGGCTAAAAGAAATTAAGATGCTTCTGCTGAGAAAAGAAAAGGTTTCTGGTTTCTTTTATTTTGTAAACCATTATTCTCATGGGAACAAAACTTGTATATGCTGCAGAAATTTGCATTTTGGAAATGTGGGGTTTTGTTTTGGTATTGAAATAATGTTCAATTATTTTTTCTTCCATGAATAATTTTTAATATTACATTTTTTTTGCTCTTTGTACTTAAGTGATTTTTATGTTTTTTCTCATTACTTGGAAAATATTGAATTACAATTTATCCTTTTTTATTTTTGTTTATATGTGTTGTTACACAAGTCATTTGTTTTAGTGTAGTTGATGAAATTGCCAATTTAAAAAAAAAATAAATGAGGGAAAAATTCTTTCAGAATAGGTTTTTTCCATTTGTATGACAACTTCTCATAATATGAACAAATGTCATAAAATATTTGACACAAAAATAATATTTACCACAATATATCTGAAACCTAAATTATCAATCACTGAGTATATCATTAAAATTTATTAATATAGTTTAGGTAAGACAGTCTGCTGATACCTAACATGAACAAACATAGGATTCCTCACATAATATAAATCTATTTGACATTAGTGTTGCCTTTTCAAAGTGTGATGTAAAAGCTTGTCCCTGAAGCCTAAGCACTAGAAAATGGAAGCTCAGAAAAGGGCGCTCATTGATCATCTAGCCAATGTTAAATAATATGGTATATGATCAGGGAGGAAATTTTTCTCAATAACTGAAAATAATAGAGAGGTATTTAAAGAGTACTTTCTGATATCATCCTCTGACATCCTACAGACATGGATGCATATACATGGACTAGTATTTATAAATATGTATACATCAAGTGTATCTATATCTATGTAAATATCCAGTTACAAATTTTATGGTCAACTAGACTTTCTGCTATCCTTCTTAAAGTTCTTAAAATTCCATCAAATTAAAACATCTTAGTCCCTAGGATAAAGTAAAGATTATTATATTTCTGTCTATAACATGTTAAATTCTATCAAAGTTATCTGCTTCCTTATCATTCTGATATTATTTGGTAATTTTTTTCTACCTAGAGTCTCTACATGAGTAAGTAGTCATCTCTTCTAATCCTGAAGACTTCCAACTGCTGTTGTGACAAATTAAACGCCTATAATTTTGTAATTTGAAATTTACAATGCCAAAATTCCATAAAATATTTTAGTGACCCTGTTGCAGTAAATATTAAAAAAATAATAATAAATTGGTTTATCTCTTTATCGGCCCTGAGGTCTCACTACTCAGGCCCATGATACAGAGCAGCGCACACCTCTGGAGCTCAATCTGAGCTGCCAACATGGCCCAACTCATCTGTGAAACTCCCTTCCCTTGGCGGTTTACTACCCCCTGTTCTCCACCTCTGTCCCGGGGTACACATGTACCCCAAAATCCCACACAAACACAACTCTACAGCTCGATAGCTTTTCATACAGGTTTATACATTCAACTCTCAATCCACAAACCCTCTGTACGCAACAAGATTGCATCAAATAGACAAAGATACAAACTGTCCTTCTATATGAGATATTAGACCTATAAAATCCTTGATGTTGATAGCTATTTAACACCATTAATTCCTACTTGGGTCCAGCTTGTCCTTCGGACTCTCAATGTTCCATGACCTTCACCCTCTGTCCTCTGACCTCCTCAGACCTCTCCACTCTCTCCACCTACTTCCAATCCCCACAGTCACTGGCTTTCCTTTATTTCACTAATTAAAATGGGAAAGTTCCATTGGAGTCAGGTGACTAGCCAGCCCTTCTTGAGGAAGTGGAATTAACATTAAAATACAAACAGCTTCAGGACAATCTACATGACCCAATTGTAAACATGCTATAGTTGGGTTTCTAAATTTAATAAAATGTTGAAAATTTAAAAGTAATGCTAATATGCACTCTTATTTTGTATGTGTGGGGAAATTGTTATTAATTTAAAGCCCTCAATACCCCTAAAATTTTACTTTTCTTTTTACAGAAATATGATGGCAGGGAGATTAAAGGTTTATTGCAGTGTTTGAATAGCATGCAGTTCACTTCTTTCTTATGCTTTACTTGTGAATTCTCTTATACAATTTTATACACTGAAACTTGTTTTGATATCAAGTCACAACTTTTCATCTATGATTTCTACCAAAGTCCTCCATTGAACAGAGACAAGTGTTGTTCTCTGTCAGAATGGAGAAGCACGTTTTTGACAATTTTCTCAGCGTTAAGATAGAGACTCATATTGTTTCAGGATCTGACATTGTCTCATGCTCAGTAATAAGAACAAATGTCTTTATCATTTTTTTCTATTTTATCTTTATAAAAGGAGCTCACATCCAAATTTGCAGAGATAATTTTGAAATCATGAGAGTACAAATACCCATAGATGCTCAGGTTTAACAATTTTAATCATTCAATTATGTGAATATAAGATGATTGTGTAATAACAGAAGTGTCATTTGAGTGATCACGTATTAATTGGTACAGATATTATATAATTCATGGTTGATGTAGTATCTCAAATATTATTTTAAAATCTACTTCATGCCTGTTATTTTACAAGCTATATCAAATATGCATATATTCTAAATTTTTGCCAATGCACTACTTATATCAACTATAATTTTTGTGCGTCTCATAATTTAGCATTTGCATGTTGTATTAATTTTTCAAAGAGAACTTTCAATTTTTATATACAGAGTACAACTTACAAAAATTTGGGGTCATTTATAATGGGTGGTTTATTTAAAATTTTATAATAGATGTAACTATAAATGCAAATTAAATGCTGCTTTAGTTTTTCTCCTGTTGCTCTGATAAAGCAATATGCCACCCCCAAAATAAAATTCAGCTCACAGCTTTGGGGAATGATTAGGGTCTATTAACGAAGGAGCACCAGGACATGTGGCTTCCTGAGAACAAGGCTGAAAGATACAACATTAACTGAAAAAACACAGGAGAGAGAGCTAGAACTATGATGCGGGTATGTATTATCAAAGCCAGCCCTCAAAGAACTACTTACCCCACCCAAACCACCCTAAACATCACTAAAGCTTACAACCAAGGATGCAAATATCAAAGCCTGCGTAAATTATTTCTCATTCAGCCCACCACAGATGCATAAAGAAGAAAAAATAAAGAAACATAAAGTCAGAGAAGGTGTCATTATTTAGTCATAATTACAAAATAAGAAAGGCCCATTTGTCCTTGTAAACATCAACCCAGCGAGACACTGTTTAGTCTACAATGGCGGCCTGCCTGCAAGATATGCTAGGATAGTGGTCATGCAAAGCTTGTGGGAGTAATGAACCAAGAAATGATGTGACTCAAGGCCGACCCTATTAAATGGCACCAGTACCCAAGACTGGGAGTGACCAAGAGCCAGAGACTCCATTGCCCCAAACCAAATAATTCTGGTAAGAAAGAAAGGAAGGAAGAAAGAAACAAAGAGGACAAAAGGAAGGTTTAGTGATTGATTCCCAACGATATTTTTCTGTATTTACACACACAGCAGTGCCTCATTCACCGGTCATCAGGGTAGCTTCTTGCAGCAGCATGTGAATACAAATGCAGAGACCCACAGTCAGGCATTATACAGAAAGTGAGAGCCTCCAAACACGCATAACTAAATGGTATGTCTCCTGCACCCACATCCCTCTGATCTCAGAGGTCTTTGTGGAAGAAGAGGCAGAAAGAATGTAAAAGCCAGAGGGATGGAGGACACCGAGGAAGGAAAGCTCTCCTAAACAACAGGAGCAAAGTTCATGTGAACTCACAGAGAGCAAGGCAGCATGCCAGGGTTACATAGGTCTGCAGCAAGTCCTTTAAATATGCACTGTGGCTTCCAGTTTATGTATGAATGGATGAAGAAATGAAGAAAGACCCTGACACTAGGGTGAAGGTTAATAACGGACTGTCACTAATACCTTCTGGGAGAGGAAAAGTCAGGTTTTTTTTTAAATTTTTTTTTTAATTAGATACTCTGTGTTTACATTTGAGATGTTATCCCTTTACCCTGCTCTCATTCCCCCTCCCCCTCCAGTTGCCTTCACAAATGTGCACTACCAGCTAGTCCCCCTCTCTACCCCATTGCCTTGTCATTCCCCTTGCATTGGGACAACGTGCCCTCTCTGGAACAAAAGCCTCTTCTCACATTGATGCCAGACACTGCTATCTTCAGCTACACATGCAACTAGATCAATAGGTCTCTCAAAATGCACAGAGGTTGGTGTTTTAGTCCATGAGAGTTTTGGAGGGTTTGTTTGGTTGATAATGTTATCTTCCCATGAGGTTGCAACCCCTTTCAGCTCCTGAGGTCCTTTCTTTAGCAACCAAATTGGGATCCCTGAGTTCTAATTGATGGTTAGCTGCAAGCATGCTCAGCTGTATCTATATGACTTTAACATAGTTCCTGAAAGGGCATCTCTGTCTGGTTTCTGCCAGTAAGTACTTTTTGGGATCAGCTATAGTGCTTGGATTTGGTGACTATATATGTGGTGGATCTCCAGGTGAGGCAGCTTCTGAGTGATCTTTTCTTCAATCCCTGCTCCTCTATTTGACCTTGAGTTTCTTCCCATGAGAGTTTTGTTCTTTTTTCTGAGAAGGACTGAGGCATCCCCAGTTTTCTTCAACAGACTGACACCAAACAAATCAGCCATTCTATTCACAGGATTCACATGCAATAGTGATTGACCAACATAACGTCCAATGGATTTTTTTTTTTTTTTTTTTTGTATGTGTGCTCTTATTTGGTTACAGTGTGGTGCAGATTCATTCATTTGTTTGTTTGGGGTATATTTTTATTTTGTTTTCATGCTTTTGTTGTTGTAATGGTTTTGTGTTTGTGTTTAGAGAAAGAATTTAAAGTTGGGTGGGTAGAGAGATGGGAAGATCTGGAAGACCTTGTGGGAAGTAATAAATATGATCAAAATATACTTAAATTAAAAACTGTATTAAGTAATAAACATAGTAAAAAGTAAAATAATTATTATTACATTTTTGCTATATAAATCATTTGCTACAAGAAAGTATGTTCTGCTTCTGAAGGTGACTTACTAAGTTTAAAGGTCATATATGACAGTACAGTGACTTAAGACATTTCTCATTTTAAAAAGATACTGAATTTTAATTTCTTCCAACAAGTTTCTCAAGTAAAGCAAAACTTCCAGTTAATTTAATTTTCCAACAGTTTTTCTTGAAGCCTAGAGTCTCTCCGTTCCTAGTTTACATGACAAACTTGCATGATTCTAACTTTCCATATCCTTCTATATTATGAATGTTCTAGATCTTCCAGACTAATTTCGATACTCTAATCTCATAACTCTGAGCCTGGAAAATTGGAATGTTGTAGCCCCTGCATAAGCATTAGAACTCTAATATGTAGAATCCAATAAGTAAATCAAAATTTACCCATGTTTCTAAAATGCTCCTCATCTGTAGCTAATTAATTGCTTCTGGCCATGCCAGCCTGATTTCATAACAAGGACTTTACACTGAAATGTGAGTGTTGAATCAGTAAAAACTGATGGATTTATTGATTTATTCGGGTCAGAAGTTTCTATGCAAATTAAAATATGCAATCTAAAAATTAAACTGGTTTACTTGGGTCTTCTGACATCTTTCTGAAGCATCTAATTTTATTTGCATCATGGGAATGTGGCCTGCTTGCTCCTGATACGTAGCAGAACTACTGACAAACACCAAACACATTGTTTCTAATGTGCATCTTGTTTATATTAGGCATAGATATAAGGTCTAATCTTCTTATGTTCAAGCTAAACTTTTCTCATTTAACAAAATGTTTTATGTGATTCAATGAAATTGTTTGGAGAAATACTAATTTAGCTAACTTATATTAAACATGCATTGACATCTTAATGAGATATTTCAGTAATAACACTTTCAGCTAAGTACTTCAGAAAATTGTACTAAAAAATAAGTTTATATATAATTTAAACAGTAACAATAGTTCTATGTGAAACTCCTTGCAATACTCATAAGTTAATTCCTAGAAAACCTGGTGGGAATACTTCAGGTATTTGGGGACTGATGAGAAGAAACAAACCTAGAGTGGACTTCCTTCATTTCTTTTCTGCTAAGTCTGGGAGCTGCCTCAGCAAATACCGAAGCAAATCACTTGCTCCTGATGCACAGCAGCTGGAAATCTTGGCCAGTCTACCACATTGTCTGCATGGCAAGGTTGAAAGCCATACCCAAAGCCCAACCAAATCTATTCCCCAAGTCTCATACCTTTAATTTCCACAGAAAATCAGAAGAGTACTATGTCTCTAATGGCAGGGAAGCCTCCTTTTCTTAAAGAGATAACAGAAGGAAGCATGTAGGCTTCTTGCTGTAAGTCTCTTTTTAAGAAACATCTGTTAGCCTTGCTACTACTTTAAAAACACACTAGGAAACACTTTGAGATCTGTGTAGAATGTGTTCATAGCTCATGAACTCCTCCACAAACTCCTGCAGCTAGAGATTTTCTCCTCCCTAGATGCGGGCGTTCAGAGCCACTGTGATATGAAGGGTACTGCTCTTCGTTTGTCACCCATAGACCAAATGTGTGTGTGTGTGTGTGTGTGTGAGAGAGAGAGAGAGAGAGAGAGAGAGAGAGAGAGAGAGAGAGAGAGAGAGAGAGAGAGAGAGAGAGAGAGAGAGAGAGAACCCGGGTGCCTTTCACAGTCCTACACATGTATACATGTAAGCATTAAATTTTCTGTCAGTAGTCTTCCTCCATCCCTCCCCACCTTATTCACAGACTCAGACTCTCAAACATCTTGGAGGCTGTCAGATTTCCTTTTCTAGCAAGCCAGCTTTGCTTGAAACATTCTTGCCTCTACCTTTAGACTACAGGAATTAAAAGTGATCTCATATGTCCATTGCATATTTTATGGGCTTTGGGAACTCACAATCCAATATGAAAAGTGGTTCACTACAGGAGCCATCTACCCAGCCCCTTCTGCTGCAATCTCTTCACCTGACAATCTAGACATTTTCTTCTGTTCTAGGGATTTCATAACTAAAATATATGTAAATTCAGTATAAACCTGAGCTGATTCTTGTCAACATGAAAAAACACTGAGGTCCAGTTAATGTGATTATCTTTAATTTGCATCAAATAACTGTTGTTTAAGATAAAGAGTTACTTTTGCTTAGAATTTGTTGGAAAGGAATTCGGTGATGACTTGGCTGAAAAGTTACCGCTTAAGTTCTGCACTAATGATGGGATTTTCATCAACCGAGGAGCCTGACACCACTGGTTAACTGTGATGCATATATGCTGCAAGCTCTGGAGAGAGCATCGGCTGAAATGCCCAGGGCAGTGTTCATCTTAACCACGTTAGTGCTACTGTTCTTCTGATATAGCACTGAAAATAAGTCTATGTCCAAGGAGGATCTTCTTGATAAGAGATCTACCCCCAAACCCAGTAGGAATCTGTCAGTAGTCTGATGGCAGACCTAGAAAGACATTCAGGATTGATGTCTCCCTGTGGATTACTCCAAACTGTTACCTGCCTTTATTTAACAGTGGAAGGTACAGACACCACTGCTCAATAAGAAGCAAAAAATGTTTTTTAAAGACTTTTGTAGAGGGTAAGCAGAAGAGGCTATGAGTCTTACTATATAACTAAAACTGTCTGAACTTCTTATATAATCCAAGGTGGCTCAAACTCAGTATGTTCCACTTGTCCTTACCAGGCAGGGAAATTTCAGATGTGTACTATGCCTTGCAGCCCTGAGAAGCCCCTTATAAAAAATATAACCACATTAAGTTTCCTGAATAATATATCTATTTATCTATAGTTTTGCAAAAGACTGGAAAAAATAAAAATAAATCACAAGGCTGTGTCAATAAATCCTATACTGTGGTCTTTCAAGTCTTAGAGTTGTTTCCACATTATACTCATTAGTAAAAGCACGATGTCATGATGGCAGGGAAAAAATTCTTAGGAAAATCACAGCCAGAAAACAAACCCATCAGCTGGAATAGGAATAGATTTGTTAATGATATTCATCTTTTAACAGTAGTTGGAGGCAGTAGCTGCAGATTATACTAAAATTCCTCGATATATTCTTTTCTAGATTCAAATTTATTGCAGTCGTTACTAGCAATGCTTTGCAAAATTTGATATTGCTGACTACTCTTCAGTTGGACAAATATAATAAGTTTGCTTTGGACAAAGCAAATAAACTAATGATTCTCTCCTATCCCTTCAAGCGAGAAAGATATAATCAAGACATTTAATGTTCTTGATGGCATACATACCAGATTCTGAAATTTATGTTTTTTTATTGACATTGTATTTTCTTAAAATTTAATATTTACAGGATGAGCCTGGAAAGAGAGCTCAGCAGTTAAGAGAGTGTATTACTTTTCCTAAGAACCAGAATTATCTATCACTTTGGTAAGGTAGATCATAATCACTTGTAGCTCCAGTTCTTGGCTGGCAGAGCCAGCCTTGTATGCATGTGAATATATTCATTTACAAACACACAGAAAAACTCATCCATACATAAACACACACACACACACACACACACACACACACACACACACACACACACTCACTCACTCACAAATAAAATATCTTAGTGTGACTCTAACCCAGCAAGGGAAAGATCTGTATGACAAGAACTTCAAATCTCTGAAGAAATAAATTTAAGAAGACCTCAGAAGATGAAAAGAAAAAAAGAAAAAAAAAAAAAGAAGATGGAAAGATCTCCCATGCTCATGAATTGGCAGAATTGATATAGTAAAGTGGCCATATTACCACAAGCAATCTACAGATTCAATGCAATCTCCATTCAATAAAGGGTTAATATCCAAAATATACCAAGAACTCAAGAAGTTAGAATCCAGAGAACTACATGCCCCTATTAAAGATGGGGTATAGGCTAAACAAAAAATTTTCAACTGAGGAATATTGAATGGTTGAGAAGCATTTAAAGAAATGTTCAACATCCTTAATCATCAGGTAAATTCAAATCAAAATATCCCTGAGATTCTAGTTCACCCCAGTCAGAATGGCTAAGATCAAAATCTCAGGTGACAGCAGATTCTGGAGAGGATGTGGAGAAAAAGGAACACTCCTTCATTGTGGGTGGGATTTTAAGCTGGTACAAACATTCTGGAAATCACTCTGTAAGCTCTTCAGAAAATTGGATAGTACTACATAAAGACCCAGCTATAACACTCTTGGGCATATTCCCAAAAGTTGCTTAACATATAACGAGGGCACATGCTTGTTCATAGCAGCCTTATTTATAATAGCCAGAAGCTGGAAAGAACCCAGATGTCCTTCAAGAAAAGACTAGATACATAAAATGTGTTACATTTACAAAATGGAGTACTACTCAGCTATTAAAAATAATGACTTTATGAAATTTGTAGGCAAATGGATGGAACTAGAAAGTATCATCTGATGTGAGATAACCCAGTCACAAAAGAACACACAAGGTATGCACTCACTGATAAGTGGATATTAGCACAAATGCTTGTAATACCCAAGATATAATCCACAGACCATATGGAGTTCAAGAAGAGGAAAAATCAAAATGTGAATGTTTCAGTCCTTCTTAGAAGAAGAGACAAACTACTCAAGTGAGTTAGAGGGTGAGAGCAATTTGGGAGGAAGATTAGAAAGAGAGGGGAAAAGGAGTAAGATAATGTATGGGAGGTGACAGGGATGATATACAGAGGGTCAGGAAATTGAACAGAAGTGTGTAGCAATGGGGAATGGGTACCTGAAAGTAGCCACCAGCAAGTCCTAGATGCCAGGAAATTAAGAGGCTCCTAGGACCTAATGGGATGAGATTAGTTGAAATGCCCAACAAAGGGGAGGGACCTGTAGGGACCACTCACAGTAGATAGGCACAGCCCCGGGTAGAGGGATAGCACCACCCATGCATCTGAGATTTTTCCTCAAAAAACAGAAATGTTTCAGTCCAAAGTAAAGTCAGGGATAAAACTGGAACAGAGCCCGAAGGAAAGGCCATTCAAAGCTTGCCCAACCTTGGGATCCATCCTGTAATCAGACACCAAACCCTCACACTATTGCTGATTCCAAGAAGTACTTGCTTACAGGAGCCTAGTATGGCTGGTTCCTGACAGGTTCTACCAGCACTGGACCAATACAGATGCAGCTCTTTACAGCCAACGATGAGACTCAGCCCGGGGACCCCAACAGAAGAACTCAAGGAAAGACAAAAGGAGCTGAAGGGGGTTGCAACCTCATAGGAAAAACAGTATCAACTAACTGAACTACCCAGAGCACCCAGGGACTAAACCACCAACCAAAGAGTATACACGGAGGGAGACAGGGATTCAGATATATATGCAGCAGAGTATCTTCTTATCTGACATTAACAGGAGTGGAGGGAGGCTTGATGCCCCATCTTAAAAGGATGCTAGAGAAGCGAGACAGTAGTGTGTGAATACGTGGATGGGGTGGGGGGAGGGGCGAAGTGATGGGGTGAGGAAGAGGAGTGATGAGACTGGGGTGTTGGAGTAACCAGGAAGCAATACACCATTTGAAATGTAAATGAATAAAATGATTAATAAATAAATAATTAAAATACAATAAACCGGACTTTTAAAACATTTTATTCAACAATTCAAAAAGATTAGTAAGCATGTGGGTATAATGATTATACTTTATTTTACCATGTCATTAGGATATCATTTAAACTAAAATTAAAAATAAAAATTTTATATTCTTAGCAGGGGAGCTTCAGTGGTTGACTTTGAAATGCAATATATGATATACTTCAGGTGTAGAAATTAATATGGTATATGGCTAAGTCTTGTTCCTTTAGAAGATGTGTAAAAGGCTAACCTAGGACTATACTGTATTTTAAAAGATCATTGTTTCAATAATTTATGAGCAACATTCAGGCATAGTCCTGGGGAAATAAGGATATTGTTATGATCACTCATTATTTCCTCTAAGTTATTAATCTTGGTAAGAGTTTGGACCTAGAAATCATAAATATCGTCATACTAATCTGTACTACAGTGATAGTGGCTTTTCTGATGAATTAACTTAGTCATTTTTAAAACAGTATTTAAGCTTTACTATTTAAATTATTGTTTAAATAAGTTCTATCAAAATACAAAAAAAAACTCTTACAGTTCAATTTAATGTGCTAGAGGAAAAATTTTTATAAGAGTCATATATGTTTTATCTTATGAGAATAGCCATAGAAAATAAATTCAAAAAGCATGAATTATTTTTATTATGTTGATTGGATTATTATTTGTTCTACTCTTGCAGAAAGAGTCTTTCCAAAGCAATCAATATCAAGAAATGATGAAGTAAGAGAACCACCTGGGAATACTGGAAACATTGATATACTGGTACCAGGTGTCAATAACATGTCCATTGCTAATGCAAACAGAATGAAGATGCCATATCTAAAATTGTTACTGTCATAATTTCAAATTACTGTTGTAACAACCTGAAGGACCTAGATAAACAACAGAATCATATACCTAACTCAGAAGGGAGAATTAGAGGACACACTGAAAATTTTAGAGGTATAAGTCGCTAGAATGATGGGGATGACGTGTTTATTTGTAAATAGCTAGCTGTTATAGGTTGAGCAAAGTTTATGGGTACGGCTCTATAAGGAAAGACTCTAAAAGAAATTCAAGTTGATGAAAGTTCTTACATAATAGGAAAGGTAGTATTTATGTTAGCAAAAGTAAGTGATTTGATAGTCAAATCCTTACTAATATCTGTCAATTAAGTCTGTGCTCTGGTAACTGCGTGCAAGTATGCAGCATTTCTCTTTCCTCAAGGTGCTCAGATGGTACTGATCTTTATACAGCCCTGCCTCAGTAAGACTCTATGGAAACTCTAAGAGCTTCCCATTTGGACCCACTATCAGAGAGTGACTGACCTGTGTATTCGGTGTGATCTGAAGGAAAGTCAGAACTTATATCACAGCAGACTGGATTTATAAAGAGAGCAAATTTGTTTATTCTTAAGATTTAGTGTTAGCTGAGCATGTAGGTTTATAACCGCACTCTCTGACCAAGACATGACTCAACACAAAGACATTACTCAGCCTCCCTTGAGTTACTCAGTGTGTCCTGAGAGATGAGCCCTGGACATTAAGGTTTGTAGAACTGTGTTGTACACAAGACATGGTGCCTTGGCTAAATTGTATCCTCTGGTTTTCACTTTAAGGAGTTTTTATATTTGTGGTTTGAAATACGTAAAAGAAGAAGGTTTCATTTTCTTGGTTTGGTGTGATTTTGTTAAGATAATGTCTCCAAAATATAATAAATAAAATACCAAATGTACCCCTATGCAAGCAGTTTTATCAATTTGAATAGTTTTTTCAAGTCTTCCCACAGATATCTGATATTTATGGCTACTTGACTTTAAAGGAGACTTTCTTTATCTTTCCATGATAATTATTCACTGGGAAGTTCATTGGGAAGTAGATGAATATACCTAGGAAGTGAAAACAAGTGAGCTATGCTAAACTTATAGGCACCTTGACCAAAGTATATAGTCGATGTCCTAGGAGCACCTGACTTCTTAGCCAAATTGAATATTAATACAAAATAGAGGACACTGTGTGAGGCCAACCACTCTTTTTATTTTCCTACGTTTTTGCTTCGATGATAAGAAATTTTCTCCTAAAAGGACTGCCCTTTTAATAAATTTATTAAATGCCCTTCTCCTTATTTTATCCCTTATTAGAAAGACTAATGTTTTATATAAATGGTGGGCATTTGATGTGGTCACAAAACAGGGAGCATGTCAACCCCAAATTCAAACTCTTTAATGATACAACACACCACGAAAGAGATTAACAACCACACAAGATTACGAGGGGAAAGCAATAAAAGTTTAAAGTTGAAAAATGTGAAAAGTTGTTTGACTTTGCCTTTTGTAAAGTCAGAGAAGAGCTACCATTGTTTGCTTTCTATCACTGTGATAAAAACAAAACAAACACAAATAAAAAACAACACTGACCAAAACCAAGTAGGGGAAGAGAAAGTTTACTTTAGTTTCCGGAGGGAAAACCTGGAAAGGGGTTAATGTTTGAAATGTAAATAAGTAAAACATCCAATAAACAAAAGTGAATTCAGTTTTGTGGAAGAACACTTTACTTAGAAAGAAGCCTCGTCTAATGAACTAAAAAGCAAGGAGGTTTCTCATCCGAAGAGGATGGTGGATTGGGATCTACCTTCTGTGTAAGCACACAATTTTAACTAAGAAAATGGAAACCGAGCTTTCAAAAGATAGTGAGATAAAACCTGTTTAATACATAAGTGGGAAAGAGGAATTTGGAGTTTTTCATTTAATTCAACATATTTTATATCTTTCCTTGTTCCCTTTCAAATTTATGGCCTCTTGTCCATTATTTACTGTTACATGCATTTGTACATACACACACACATACCCTCACACACACATCCTCATATGCACACATACACACACACATTCACACACAAGCACATACACACACCTTCACACACATACATATACACACACCCTCACACACACACATACACACAGACACACACCTACTCACACATACACACATACACACACAGGAACACACACACAGTCACCCTCACATACCCTCTCACACACACACATACATACACATACTCACACATACACACATACACACCCCCCCACAAACACACCCTCACACACCCTCACACACCCAAACATACACACACCCTCACACTCCCTCACAACCCAAACATACACACACATACACACACATACATACATACATACATATATATGGAATATGAATGCATTTGTAACATGTCTTCACTCTATATAATGTTCCCTGGGTTATGTTTTCAGGGCTGACCATTTGATATGTTGAGGCAGTTGGTGTGCTCCCTGGAAAAGACTTTCTCCCACTCAGCAGTCTTTATATGTATGGAGTCTTTTGTAGGTTTGGAACCATTTCTTTATGGATTTAGCATATCCATTGTTCTTCTCTTGTCATGTTGGATAGATTTCCTTAGGAACTATGGTAGAGTTGATTTAAAAATTGAGAAAAGCAATACACTTAAAACTCCACAGGAATCTAGCAACACGTGTCAGCATGCATCAGCCTTTACTAGATGTCATTTCTGATCTCAATAGAATTTGTCACAGAATTCAGACCTTGTCATTCATAAAGGTAAGTGACTGACTGCTATTTTTCTATACATTGAAAGGAGTCAAATTAACTATTTTTTTTCTCAATACAAACGTTGATTGGGTGCTTACTAACAGAAGAGTAAGAAGTGAATTCTAAGAAGCTTAAGTCTGTATTTGTGAACTGGCTCAATTTTATAGGCTTTAATTCCATTTTTTCCCACTAAGAGACAAAGAGAAAAGATAAGTTTGTTAGTATATTATTGTTGAAAATTCAAAGTAAATAACTAAGATTACTGTTAAAATTATTTTGAGAGAACATCATTCATAAAAGATATTAAAATTGACTATGAAAAACAAACACCTAAAAAATTTCCAAAGCATAACTTCCAAGTATATATATTGATATATTTATGCAAAGTTATCCAAGATAAGCATTCTGTAGTACACTGCTAGCTAATTTAGTACTCAGCATATAAAAGAAATACAAATGGTGTGAACAGGTATCCAGAAAGACAAACAAGGTAGCTGAGATTCTCACCCAAATTTATGTAAGAGGCACTATACTCAGGATCTCAGTTTTAGCATTAAATGTTACACTGTCAAGGTGTCATGCTGAACTTACTCTGATGTCTTTAAATATATATATATATATTAGTTTTTCTGTCATGTTTTGTTTATCATAAATCTTTAGAGGAGCCTCAATTTAAAATGGCTGAATAAGTGTCATATATGGTTAGTTACTCCCTTCGTAAAGACTTCAGAAAGTTAGAATAATATATTCATGAGCATATATGTACACTTACATGCAGAATACATTGTATGTATCAATAGCTACAATTCAGGGTGTTGATATGTTTTATTCTTATTCAGAAGTAACACATAAGTCATAAGGGATAGAAATCAGCAATTATTTTGATAAATGTGATATTAAACGTTTTCTTCTGTATCTTATCTTTTGTTTATTACTAGTTTTTAATTAAATGAATGAACCAAATGTTAGAAATTTGGCTTTGATTTATTCTTTAGCTTATATTTATATTTATTTATATTACGACACATCATATTATTCAGCACCCTTATTTTCTATGCAGCATATAGCCATTTAACATATTCTATGATTTAGGAGCTATTTAGATTTTCTCAATGTATTAACTGACTAATTGATTGGTTAATCATATAGAAACTATTTGTGTACCACATTTTAAAATATCCGGGATGCTCACATTTCAGTCAATGCTGTTTTCTTTTGAATCACCAAATTATTTATACTTTTGAAGCTTAATAGAGACTCATTTTTGAGAATATTTGTCAGTCACATCATCTAAGATGGCCAAGAGATGGTTGGGCTTCCCATCAGCATGGTTAATAGACTGACAGTTGTTGAAATAGACTTGCAGAAAGGCCAAGAATATAAAGGAATCCAGCAGGGAAATGGAATTTTGTTGCTGTTGTTGTTGAAAATATGGTTTGGGCAAAAGGTTTGGTCCAGACTTTGTTTGGTCAGCTGCCACTTCTGACCCTGGAATGACTTATCCTTCACCATCCCCATTTTCTGGACTGTCAACCACATTGTAAGAACAAATATATTCTCCATGCCTCATGCTTTGTCAAATTTGGCTTAATTGAGACAGCCAGACATCAGCTGCCTATGGTGGTCTTTTTTTCAAACAGGGCTAGTGATCTGATGGACAAAGAAAAGAATGAACATAAAATACATTTATTGTCTGAACAGGACTCATTCTTCAGGGAAAATGGCATTCTTCATGGTTATTTGTTTAGGAGCAAATGCCTTCTATGCCTTGGGAAAGTTGTGAGTTATGATCTTTCTGGTCTCAGTATAGCCTCCAGACGAGTTGATGCATAACATATTCAAATTAGCTGGAAACAGTTACAAGCAAGAAGTGACTACACAAGAATTCAAATTGCCCGTTTCTTTTTGAGAATTATCAAGAAATCCCAACACCAAAACACACTGTTTTGTTTCTCAGGAGTGGAGATTCTGAGACTGACTTTAGTGAGCATCATGTTTTTGGAGACTATCATTTGTGGATATGAGGAAGGCAGCCTAGTGAAGACCTGGGTTGATTCCAGGAAACACTACTACCAATTTAGTCCAATATGGTACCAATTTTTATATTTTATTCAGACTGATATTGGTAAGGGGAGAAGATTGTAGCAGAAGCAACCATTCAAAGAACTATCAAAGCATTTTCTACATAGCTGAAGTAATATCTTCATAGTGTGCTAATCATTTCACTGCAGTGAATCCTGACATGTCAGAGAAACAACCAACAAGAAAAATGGAAACCTCTAGCTTCCTTCATATTGGAAGACCATCTTGTCAATGCTTTCTATTCGCTCAAGTCTGATTTCACTACTAACTATGTGATATCTATATGAATTTTAGCCACTGACTACTGGCCCAAAATTTTACCTAATACTAACTTGCCACATAGCTGTTTCTTTCTTCACCTTTGTGAGGTATTAAAACCATGTTAAGATTAATGTTCTAAAATTTTTCAGCAAAAATGTAGGCAAGATTTGCAATTCAGCCAGACATCATGCCAAAAGCAGACATTCTATTTCCCATTTTACTTTCTGAAAATAAAGTCTAGAACTTTTACTACATGTACTTCTTTAGAAATAATACAGTCATAACTGTGACAAAACCTGAAGTAAAAACTAAAAAAAAATTGTGCTAAAGTAATAAAGTTTATTCATAAGCACTTTTAATTCATTTTATTGAAGGTAGAAAGTAGCCAGGGAGATGGCTCAGAATTTGAGAGAAATGGCTTCTGCTCTTGTAAAAGACCTGAGTTCTCTTCTTAGAACCTACAAGACTGTTGACCATTTTTTAAATCCACTTCCGAACGATCTGATGTACTCTTCTGACCTTCACAGTCACCAGGTATACACATGGTACACATACATACCTACAGGCAAAACACCAATATAGAGAAAATCAAATAAATTAGAAGTGTTAAAGACAGACCAATTAATGAAACATTGAAACACACATGAACACAGGAAAGAGCAAGTGTAGTTTGATGCAAGACTCTTGAGAACATTGTTATATTTCTATCATTTTGTAATAGAAATCAAATAGTTATCAATAGCCCCTTTGGTCAATAATGTTTTTACACTAATACACCCATACTAGAATTAACTGGGTCAAAAAATCTTTAATCAAATTTAGCATTCTCTTTGTCAGCCCCTGCTTCATTTTACCTAATCCCCAGTGGTCAATCATCCCATTGTTTTCCCATTTAGCTCTACCATAACAGTAATATGATTCACCAGTCTGTCCAGAGCCTCATCTAAATGGTGTCTATCAAACATCTTTTGGGGGCTGGAGAGATAGCTTGGTATTTAAGAGCACTGACTATTCTTCCAGAGGTCCTGAGTTCAGTTCCCAGCAACCACATGGTGGCTCACAACCATCTGTAATGGAATTCGATCTTCTCCTGTGTTTGAAAACAACAACAGTGTACTCACTTACATAAGAAAAATACATCTTTAAAATAAAACATTTCTCATAGTTCCTGGTACATAGAAAATTATTTATGCTTGATCCCAGGGATTATACAGCTTAAACACCATTTCACATTTCTTCAGCTATTCTGAGTAGAGAAAGGAAATGTTCAAACCAATGAATTCATGCCAACACATTTCTCGGAAGCTCTGGATATTTAATTCAGCAAATGGAAACATTCATTTTAGGAGAATCTTGTTATTCTAATCTAATATTGAGTATTTCCTGCAGAAGAAAGCATTCTCTGGACATACAGAGAAGATAATTTTGACTGTCATTTTTCCAATATGATTACAGGAACCTCACTAAAAGTGCTTGGGGACTTAGTGTGTACAGTTTTCATGCATACAAGGTACTAATAAACTAAGATGACCACGTGAAAACAGAACATTGGTGCAAGGACTTCATTTTAGTTCCACTCTTAACAGAAACTAGCTGTGCAAATTTGGGTGAAACGTTTAAGTTTTCTTGGATCCATTTTTCCATCTATGATATTACCAAGTGGAAAAAACAATCCTGACATCTATGGGCACTTTCAGTCAAAATCTCACAGACTCTGTTTTCATGATTACCTTTTATACATTTTTCAGTTGTGAAATTGGCAAGGAATAAGGGTTTGAGACTTTTTTTTTTTTTTTTTTTGGATAGCTTACAGCTCTATTTTGCAAATGCAGATGTTGGTTACATATAGAATTTCCCTGATGCCTAATGATATACGACCTTGGCTCCCTTCAAGCAGATTATCCATCTGCTGGCTTATGTTGACTCCAAGAAGATAATATTAAAATGTTTTTAGGAGAGTAGCTGAACAGACTATGACATGTCATGGGACACAGGAGGCATGACCCATTTGATGTGGGTGGAAGGGATCAGAATCTTTACCAGCTTAGTGTTTGGGACAAATACCAAGTGGCTGACCCTTCACAGCTCTATCTGAGGAGAAATCTGTACCAACCCTAGAGAACAATACTGACAGAGCACACAACTGATAATAGGTCGTAATCGCAGACTGATTTCTATGTGTCTGAAGCAGTGCAAACCAGTCACTGTTAACTAATCCTGATAAGGGATTATCTTTGACTACTTACAGAAGACCTGTCATATTTCTCTGAAGAGAAAGCTGAATTTATATGCAGATTTTCTGCATTAAAATTGTTTTAGGAACAGCACTCGAACTGAGTAAGGAGAAAGAAGATCAAAGAAGAAATATTTATGGATCAGGCACATTACTGCAGCCAGAGGTGAAGGATGATAAAGATGACAGATTAGAATTCTATAAGTAAAGTCTTCTTATTGAAGTCATGGTACAAACATCCTGTTTAATTTAAAGCATCATTTATAGGTAGCCCTGGTAGCCAGAGCTTAGAATGTTCACAACTAAATATTTTCCTAGATATTTTTTTTTCCTGAGAAGTTTCAGGTAAACTTTTACCTAAACACATAAACATCTTTGTATGAATGAACGAGGATCTTGGAGGAATTGGGAGAGGGAAAACATAATCAGAATATATCATATGAAAAAAGTTTCTGCTGATATTAATCATTTGATGTAAGTTTCTCTCATTATTCTGACAATGCTGATTATATTTTCATGAATCTATTTGTAATTACTTATAGACAAGTTTTGAAATATTTAGTAGATGCTAATCCATAGATGTTAATAAATTGAATATATATAAAATAATATTTGCTATGTTTTCAACATAAGCTTTAGTAGTGAAAAGTTTTGGAGTAGGAAGCTTTCATGGCTTAATATGAACTTTCCATCTTCCTTCCAAGACTCAGATGTTTTGCATTGTTTCCCAGACATTGCCTAATCAATAGATCAATCTATAGATAGACTCAAAACATGATGGGGCATTCAGAGGTGGCAACAACTTGAAGGCAGTTAGTCGGTGGGATGTATCCCTGGAGACAATATTATCACTCTGTCATTTCACTTCCCGAGTGACCCTGAGGTCAGCAGTTCTGCCATATGATGTGTTGTCAGAGGTCAGTGCCTCCTTGCAAGCACTGGTTTACAAGCACTAAAGAGAGCTAGCCGTGGCGAGAAACTTGTCAAACCACGAGCCAAACTGAACAATCATACATGTCATTTGTCTTTCATGGGGATTTTGCAACAGACATTGGCTACTAGAACATTATGCCACACTCATTTCCTTGTTGAATTTTTCAAAACCTTTTAAACAAATAGCTCTGAGAGCTATAAATTCAGGCTCAGCTGTTTGCCATAGGTTAGCTTATGTGTATCCCACTGGTGCAGTGAAGTTTCTCTGGTTATTGAACATGTGCTTTTAACATTAAAGACAGCCTACAGCATGCTATGGTCTGCAGGTCCCTAAAGTTTATCCACTGAGTTACGTTGCTACAGAAAATGAAACAAAGAGCCAGCCACATGGCTGAGGGGATTATGTACCTTGCAATATGCCTGACAGCCTGTGTTTGATAGTCACATGTACACCCTGACAAGTCCATGCACACCTCATAATAAATTCTTAAAGAGACAAATGCATGTAAAATTTTTATAGGAAAGAAAGAAAAAACAAATTAACCTGACACTACTTGATAAAGATTTGGGGTGAATTATCAAAAAGAGAAAGACTTAGATAAAATTATAGGAAGGTGGGATTTGACCTGATGTTTGTATAAGGGAAAGAATTAATACAGAGAATATAATGACACTGTAATGCTATTTTATGCCTACTAGGGTTCAAAAGTACAGTCATGTCAAAGGATCAAGTAGGAGAGGTAGAGGCATCAAGATTGACTCTTATCTGAGATAAGAGTTCATGGCTAAGTCCTCAGGATCAGAATTGTGAGAAGAAAGAACAGATGTTTAAGTTACACACTTTTATTTTTGTGGGAAGAAAAGTAGGCTGTCTTCAAACGTTTGTTTGGAGAGTCTCTTTGCTTTGTTTCTAGATCTTAAATGTGGCCTTTTTTCCTTCCTGAAGTTAATGTGCTCCCCAAAATTATAGTTAACTGAAGTCTCTGATAAGACTGCTTCCAGCTAATCATCTATGTTGTTTCCTCGATGACAGATTAATTGCCTAAATTGCCTTTTTATTTTAAAGTAGTCCTGAGAAGGAAATTTAGCAATTAAAATGATTTAGTCTGCTGCTTATGCAGTAGTTCAAATGACATTTGAAAGATAGCAGGGAAATTAATAAATGATTGGAGAAAATAATGTAGTAGACATGTTTGTTGCTATAATTGAAACTATGTAACTTAGTGAACCAGGTCAGTTTTACAGAGTCAACCAATAGTGCCTTTCAATCATCTTTAAAAACCAATTGCATCTAATCAGCCATATTTCTACTTCAAACATGAGTTTGAATATTTAATTAACTGATTTTGAAGAAATGAGTTATACAGATCATTTTTATGAAGATGATAAGTACCTTCTTGCAAAAATATAGTAAGGAGTCATAAAAGTTTAATTAAGTAGAACTTCCATATCACATTAAGAACAGATCTTCTTTTTTAATTAATAAAAATGTATCAATACTGAATTTTTATTTTAATTAAACATTTTTATATAACCACTACCAAAAAATAACTAATAATGAAATAAAATGTTAAGCCTTTAATTATCAGAAATTATACCTATAACTAATGCTATTTAAAAATTGAAGAATACATTTCAGACATGCCCCAAATTAAGTTGTCTAGATCATACAAACATATTTGAATGCTATTTCCACAATGAAAAATTCTGAGTTATATAATATTACATTTATTTAAAATGTGATTTATGGATTTCTGTACCATTTATATCCATTTTCATGACTGTATATTTACCTTGTTGAGTTTGACATATAGTGACATCAGAATTTTCTAGATTTTGCACATTGAAAGTAAACCATATCATGTATATATTTATATAAGAATGGCTTAATGGTCTGATTGTTACCTTGGAGCAAAATCACTGAAAGAAAACTTAAATATGAATGAGAAGCAAGTCAAACTTCTGTTATGTGATGAACTTTTTCTTAGGCAAAAAACAGGAAGGACACACTGACTTGATTTCCCAAAAATTACTTTGCAAGAGGATAAATCTTTACACCTCAACCAGTTTGCCCCTCTGGCTGCCACCATGGTTTTTGAAGGAATGGCTTGATTTGCACACAGGGTTTTTACATCCTGCCTCCAGCTGCTTTTGTGAGAGTTGCTCTACAGAAAAAATGTCTTGGATAGGGATCTTCCACATTTTCTCCTATAGTCTTACAAAACACCTGATTCTGCATTTAATGTTACAACAACGTAAGAAAGGTAAAAAGGAATAAATGATGATATCAGTTTTAATTTACTGAACAACTGAATTAGAGTCTTCACACACACACACTGGCTAAATATGTCTCCTCTTTTGAGCGCTGTCGTTTCTGAGAGCACATTTTTTGGTTTTCTGACATGTTCTCTATGTTTCCAAAAGACTCTAAGATGTCTATTTGTAACTAGTGTCTGTTTTCAATCCCCAACCTATGCGATCACTAGTTTTTAATTTTCTTCCACCAAATACCTGCCTTTGGCAAACCCTTTAATAACATGACTCACTGCATTTTCTTCTGTCCTACCTGTGTGTTCACCACAGCAGGGGCAGACTGACCTTCCACTTGCTTTCAGTTTGAAGCTCTTTTGAAACAAGCTTCTCTCCACATTCCTGTGCAAAAGACATGCAGAGATGAAATGGTGATGTGTTCAGGAGAGGATTCTTAGAATCCCTTGTTCGATTGCCCCGGATATTTACATACAACTTATTAAAAAGTTCTCAGAAACATGTGAGGTAACTACCAGCATTTTGCACTGATATGAGGAGGAACATGTGTGTAGACACTTCAGTTGTTCCATAAAGTTCTGTTTGATCATTTGGTTACAGGCATCTTTATTTGAAGTGTGATTGAAATTAAGTTTTTTAGCAACCAGTCACCAGAAATGCTGAGGATCTTTCTTGTCATGTGCTGATCACGTGTTCCTTCTTTACAGAGATGACAGTTCAAGGCTTCACTAACAGTTTGCATTGTTTCCCTTTCTATTGCTCTTTCTGTATACTAACACAAAGTCTTCACCGAACACAACAGAACACAACACTTCAACTTTGGCAACTTATAGTTCTGTTTTCCTTAATAGCCACCTTTGAAAGACAATAATTTGTATTGTGATTTTGGTGCCATGTTTAAAACCTATTGCCAGAAACGTGACAACACAAATTATATCTCTGTTTCTAAAGCGTTTTATAACTGTGCTCTTCTAGTTGGGTCTCTATTGTATTTTCAGTTAAGGTTTGCAAATGTGATGTGTAATTACATGTAATAAGGAAAAGAGATATTAAATTTGAAAAATAGGCTACATTTGTAACTGTCCCAGGAGATTTTTTAAAGATACACTTGCGCTCCCAGACTACTGAAACCTCTGATCGCAAAATGAAAGTTTCGCCAACAGTCTAATGTTAGAAGAAAACACGGACTGAAGTGTTGATGTTGATGGCTCAAGCTGGAACATTTCTCCCAGAAAGGGGTCTCACAGAGTCTACGACCTTTTCAGACCACCTTGTAAAATAGTCTGTTAGTGATGATGATGGGGCAAGGGATAGTTCAGAGGACACCTTGACCGAAACTCCTTAGTTATGCATGCCTTTCCTTTCCTCCCACCAGCATATCAAATAAATAGCCTTTCTCTTCTTTTCACTATTTCTTGTTTAAGTGTCCTATTCATGGTAGTCAGACAAGCATATACATTGCTAACACTCCCAGAGCCCAGGCTTCAACTCTAAAAAGTCAAATAAATAGCTCATTGAATCTGATTTGTTTCTGCGTTTTTTATATTTTTATAACTTTTTATATAATTACTAATGCAAAAATAAAAATATAGATATATGAATATATAAATTTTCATATATGAGCATATGAGAACATACATATTTATGTAAAAAATTCACAGTGTCATATGAATGGAAAAAACTAAGAGGCCACTTTCATATTTTCAGTCTTTGTTATTACTATAAACAAAAAGAAATTAGCACAAAGCAATCTGGAATCTAAAGAAGACATGAAAACATCCCATTCTTTGACACATTGTATAATTCAGTTATTGAATCCAAATTGTAGCAACCACTGGTAAAACAACAGCACAGATTAAATTCCAACTCCACCCATATCCAGTGCTGCTCTGTGATGCTCTACTCTACAGCTCTGCATTCTTGAAGAAAGTCTTTCCTCTTCCTTCTTCCTTCTTTTCCTTTTCTTTTATTTTTTTATTTTGTTTGTTTTTTTTTTCTTGCTTTTGTATGTTCTTTGTTTGTTTTTAGGACCTGTATGTAATGAAAAGATTTTTTTTATGCTAAAATGAGCAGATCAGGCTCAAGGTGTTATATCATCATTAAGTGTTCCTTTCATGACTTTGGGATATGAAGGACATAAAACTTTATTCACATCAACAAAAGAAAAGTTGAGATGTCCTGGGGCAAAGTTCTAGAACCAAGACAACCACAAAAAGAATAATGATGGAGTTGAATAAAGTAGTCTAATCCCAACTTCCCAGAACATTCCAGTAGTTTTAAATTGACTGTGTCCAAATACCAATTCCATATGAGAACATATTATTTGCTTATTTATTTAATCTTATTTGTAAATAATTGTTTTGGTGTAAAAGCTCATATTTTGGCACCATGTCAAATTATGTAAGACAGATGGCTTCTAGGAACTTTTGAAAAAAAAATGAAAATATGATTTGCATGAATAAATTAAGCATAAGTTATTTTTAAAACTTCTGACTCCTGAAAACGTATTATAAATATCAAATTCAAATATTTGCTTGAAGAACATGTTGAATGTTCCTTTTCTGTGGTGAAGACCTTTAGAAATGTTTTTGTAGTGACAAGTGTGCATGAGCAAGTTTATACAGATAGGGATAGAATTAGGACAATATTAAAATAAGTATCTGGGACATTGGGCATTATCAATAAGTACGCTATTGAATTCACTAAAAAGAAATGTCGACTAATCTGTAACTGGTCAATTGTTCAAATTAAACCAAAAAGCTGTTTAAATATATGTTATGATGGCTTTGCCCGAAAGGGAACTCTTCTAGAACATATTAACTAAGGCAAATACAGATATAGAAATGCATTTTTTTTAGGGCATCTTAAATGACGAAACATATTGAAATGTGAAATCAGCAAGATCTCATGAGTTAATAGATTTTGAAGTATATAGAATGAGTTACTATTAATACAATTACCAATATGGGTAAAGGCATATAGGGTATAAAATATGTTTGAGGTTAGTAACCATAAATCTCTAACTTTTTAATTATACTCAAAGAAAGTAGATAGTGTAAAATATTTCAAGTCTATTAAATCTAATATCTTCATGAATTTTGAAATAAAATATAATTCAGGAAATACATTCTTACTTTATGTAATAATAAAGATTTATTGTGTTCAAATCCAATAGTCACTATCCCATTGATGTTGTCCTATCACATAAATTCATGTGAAATATGTCATGTGAATTTCCTTTCTTTACGGAAGCTGGGATCTATAAGATGGACTGAGAGAATGAAAGCTCTAGTAGAAGTTGTACAATGCAAAGTAGCATGTAGCAGTGTTGTGCAATTTCATAAGGAACATCTTTAAAAGTCCCTTCAGATTGTTAATATGTAGGGACGGGTTCTAAGGACTGGTATTTGGCGCTGCTGTAGATTAAAAGGTCATTTTCTGAGAAAATAACTTTTTACTTAGGATTTTAATTTAAAACAAAATGATATGCCTTTCAACCCTGAGAGTAAGAGTTTTAGTAAGGCACCAGGTTGTCTCCAAGAATGAATTGCTTCTGCCACAAGTGTTCTAGCTGGAGTTGAGGAAAATCAGACTAGGAGTATCATTGAACATGTTCACTTTCAAAGGAAAAGGGTGACTTTTGAACCTGCTCTACAGCCCAGTGTCTCATGCCATGCTGCTTTTGACATATCTCAGTGTTACACATCGCTGAACTCTGACTTAGACATGCATCAAATGAACCAGCAAGACAGCTGACATGTTCCTCCATTGTATCCACTTGTGTACTAGCAGACATTGTATTTTCCTTCCACCCTGCATCTTGATGTCAAAGCTCTTCACAATTTAGAGATTGTGTGAATGCATTTGTATACATATATAGGCACACGCACACACACACACACACACACACACACACACACACACACACACACACATTATAAAATGTGTAGCCACTACATTTAGTTCACTGCTTTTACTCAATTATGCATTGTACATTTTAACTATGAAATAAATTATTTCTTGGGAGGAGAAAAAAATTATTCTTCCTCCTTAGTATCTTACACATTGTATTGCCTTTTCTACTAAACAAAGACATGTCTATAAGCTCCAGTACATAGGTCTACTTGGAGTATGCATGTTAAACAAGTAAGAATTATTTTTAATTTTTGTGCATGGGAATGAAAACTACATGCCCTAATTCAGACCACCTTAAATATCAGATCCTTCCATAAACTTATACAATCATAGCATCTATATAATAAATAGGTCAGTTTAGCTAATTCTACTTTGAATTTTTAACTTTTTGATGTGTAGTAAATAATTCATCCCATTTTGTTGAGCTCATATGTGCATTTTAAGAACACATGACATTGTGCCGTGTAAATAGTGCTTTTCTTTCCTCTGATGGAGTGATGAGATTAGATAAGTGCCATAACCAAGGTGTACGAATCACCAAGGTCTACAAATCCTTCGCTTGCGCTAAGCCCAGAACATTTTGTTTTCTGTTCTAACAATGAGTAGACCTAACTCTGGGAAACTTCTAGCTTCTGTACAATCTAAACTTCCAAGCTGATTGATTCAATCTGGCTTCTCTCAGCTTCAGCCTGAAACGATTTGCTTGGCTTTACACCGTCTTTGGCAATCTGTTCTATCCATCTGACTCCTCATTCTCTGGCTCATTCTATTGTCACCTGTGCCTAGCCTGTCCCTGTAAATTTGTCCCGGTAAAACTGCCATATAACCCTGTCTCTTATCTTACTCTTTGCCCCTCCTCTCCATTCCCCTCCTCCCCTCTCCTTCTCTCTCCTCTTCTATTAAGTCTCTCTTCTCTCTTCCCCATGCTATTTTCCTGTGGGCAGGCATAGAAGGCACAGACAGAACAAATAAGGCAGTGAAAGACTGACTTCTTGTGTTTCTTTGAAATGAGTATCAGTTTCCCCTCTCCCTTGAGCATCTCCAAGACTTACTGCTCAATAAGCTCACCCTGTCTAGATCTCTCTGAACACTGGCTGGATCATTCTACTCAGAAGTATGGGCTCAGACTCTTCTCCAAAGTGGCTGATTCAATCTGGCTTCTCTCAGCATCTTGTTGAAATGCTTTCCTTGGCCTCAAATTAACTCCAGCAATCCGTTCTGATCTTCTGGTTCCTTCTTATTTTCTGGTTTATTCTGTTTTCACTTGTATTTAGCTTGTTCTCTCTGCAACCTGTCTGTAAACCAATCCCAGTTAAAACAAAACAAAATAAAACAAAACAAACAACAAAGATCCTCTTTATCTCTGCTGCCCTTAAGTAGACTCTCTTTCCTGTCTGTATTCATGAGAGATGAACATATGACTCTGACTCATTCTGTCAAATCTTTCTCAGAAAACTCATTTTATATGCCCCTCAATTAGAGATCACTTTCATCCATGGAAGTTTCCTTCTACAAACTAGCGGTACCTTCATTGTCAAAGATTAAATGTGTACTAAAGGCATGTCTGCATTCTGGGCAGATCATATTGTAATCCTGGGTGTATCTGCATCTTGGACAGATGGTATAGACCTAAAAAGTCTTTGGATGAAATCCTTTGTAAGGATTGGATGTAACATGCTGTTAGTTTCCTGAAACTTTTTCATCTTTTTCCTGGAATTTGTAAAGCTCTTTCTCTCTCTTTGAAACAACTCTCAGCAATTCACTCATTTTCAATTCTTCCTCCCTACTCTTCTGTGATTTTCCCATGCTACAGAACCACAATCTACATCGAATCCATTCATTTTTGAATTACTTTACAACACCATTTCAAGGCCCAGGGAAGAGTAAGGTTTTAAAATAATCCTCAAGTCTTTGTCCTATGGAAATTCTTCCCATCTACTCGTTTCTGCTTGACACTGTGGTTTCTAGAACTGATGCATTGTAGAACCTGGGATGATATAATCTATGTAAATGACTAAAGCCACCTCTGTTATCAATCTTGTATACACCATATACACCATGTATTGCTGTTTCTCACACAGATGCACAGAATGAACATGGGCCTCAGCATTTCTAATAACATAAAAGATAGTTGCAAAGAGGGTTTATGGAAGATTGAGGAAGGCTCAGAAATGTTCGAGCAGGAACAAATTACCATGGAAACCACTGAGCATTTTCTTTAGAAGGTAATAAGACAAACTAATTAAGCAATTTAACTTGTACATCATTGTTTGCTAAAGTTTGTATTTCCAATGGCTGATAAAATGGCAATAATCTAATTCACATTGTAAGGAAGACCCCATTTGTAGCTGACTTAATATGAACTCAAATAGAGAAGCCAATGCATTTGCTACTGTTTTTTAATGTTCTCTACATGTAAGTCAATGCCTTTAAATTCCACTAATAATAATGTTGAAAAGCTGATGAATTTAAATTCAGAAGACCTTGTAGCAAATACCTGATTCATTCTCAAAGATAATCAGTTAATTTTTTTCCCCCTTTATACTTCTCCTACTCACTGACAATATCTCCAAACAAACCTAAAACAAAAGAGAGACAGAATATTGAGAAAATAGAGGAACAGGAAGGAAAGAATGAGAAAGAGAGAGACAGAGATAGACAAAAACAAACAGAGAGAGAGAGAGAGAGAGAGAGAGAGAGAGAGAGAGAGAGAGAGAGAGAGAACAAATAAGAGAAGCACGGAGGGTTTAAGTTTAGAGTCAAAAGCTAAATTTAACACCCTGTATAAAAGCTATGAAAATGGAGAAAATGACAGCACACATCAGGAATTAGCACTCACAGTTGAAGTGTCCCATTTTGACACAATTTTATAAATAACTTTTTTGGGAAAGGTTTTTAAAAATAAAATTCTCAGGGCATCTGGCAATTTCAGATGTTTCAAATGAGTGTTTCTCAGAGGTTGAAGATGGCTAAGGACACTTTGACTTTTTGATTCCTAAAAATTATAAATGATTAAGAACCAAGAAAATTTTGTTAAGGCTGTGTAATATATTTAGCAATTAACAATTATAGTCACCCAACTGATATGCTGAATCCATTAAAATACACCTGTTTTATGAATAACATTAGCTGTAGTTTCATATTAGAAAAATCTCGATCATGTCTTTGTGAGAAGTAGGGAGCTGTGGCTAGGAGGTGGGTCAATACATTTCTACAGAGCAGAGGTTCTCTGTAATAATAGGAATGTATTTTGCTTTTAGTCAGGGTAAGATAAAACATATATACAAATGCATATTTTAAAATTTAAGAACAAGATATTACTGAACCCCTTAAAGCATTAAGAATAGAACACCAAGAACTGCTGTGGGCCATTTTCAATGCTAATGTATCACAGTGTGCTCATTTCAAGTGAATGAAATGATTCTGTTCTTTCACCACATGATGTGAAAAAATTTGAGTGCTTGAATTCAGTGTCCATCATATCACAAGTACTGCTTTAGGTATAAAGATAACATCAAAAAAAGAAATCATACATCTGCTCATATACACACACCACCACCATCATCACCACCATCACCACCATCACCACCACCATCATCACCACCACCACCATCATCACCACCATCACCACCATCACCACCATCACCACCAACATCATCACCACCATCACCACCATCACCACCACCATCACCACCACCATCACCACCACCATGAATTCAATTATTTTTATATAGCAGTAAAGGCAGGAGTGAAGCAAAACAGTGTGCTATTTTACATTTCTAAAAATTTAAAATTTGATAATACTTATAGCCAGATAACCAGCATAGATTATTATAACTCAAGAATTTGTGAAGAATATACAAAAAATTAAAATGTGCAGCTTTTAACTCTTGAAAAACATACTATTTCTCTGAGTCAGCATTGCTTAATGTCTACCTGTTTATGAATAATAAAGGTATATAAATCACATTGTCTGCAAAGTAAGGGGGAAATATTTAGATTAACATGGATAAATATACAAAATATATTTATAGCCTCTTTTACTCTGTAAATATCAGGGTTTAGATATTCACATTTTATCTCAATTAACAAATTGTTTACTTAGCTTTTGAAATTGAATTATTCATCATTATTTAGCTTTTAAAAAATTTCTATCCATCTATAAATAATTTTATAGTTATAACTGTATAATTACATATATATTCATATATATACATATATGTGTGGTGAGTGGAAGAATAACAATTGTTTGATTTGTCTTCTGTATCTATAGAAAGCTTTTAGGTTTCACACATAATCGTAAGAACCTCTCATTTTAAATTCTGTGTAGTTACCATTTGAATTATGGAATCTTGGCCAAGTGGGTAGTGTTCTTCAAAGTTCTATATTTTAAGATTTTTGATGTCAAATGTTCTTTTACACTTACCTAGGCTGAGCATGCTTGAGCCCTAAGGTTTTATTCACAGTCATGTTGTCTCTATATTTAGTCTCTGTTCCATTATCGATATTTCAGATTGCTGTATCACCTTCTTAATTTTAGGCATTGGCTGGAATGCAAGAGAAGAGTATATTCTTCATAATCTTTTCCTGACATTGATTAAAGGGACAATAATTAGTATTGCCTTATTTTATTTAAGGAAAAAAAAGATTTTGCCGGAAAAGATTTTTCTGATTTTTAATCTCAAATTATAATTTTAAAATTAGCCTACCTTTCCTTCTCATAGATTTCACACTGATGAGGATAATTAACAATTACTGTGACCTTTTTAGAAGGCAAACTGATTAGTTAATATCTAAAGCATTCAAAAACTACAGATCAAGAAAATTTGCATTATAGTGAATAATTTTAGGACAGAAAATACAAGAATAACTATGGATTTGTGCACTTTTACCTCTAAACACATTTATTGATTGAATTACTAGAAAGGAATTTTAAAAAATGTATGGTTCAATAATTTGTCCCTGACTAGTAACTGTAGTAAATATTCAAAACAATTCTAGAGGGTCACTACTAATTTTACACATATATGTGCACAGATATGAAAATCTCTACCACAAAGGCACATAAGTTAATTCACACTAGATGAAGAGTTATCCTCCACACAGACTGCCTAAGTGTAGCCTTCAAGTATAAAGTTAACCTTATGATGATAGGTAATTACTTTTGCACTTTTTATCTTAAGCTTTCTCCAGTTGGCATTTATAGCATGGAAGTGTCAACCAAATCTTCTTTAATGCAATGTAACCTCAAAGGCTGATTCTAAAGTAGTACTCAGTTCTGATAAAAATTATAAATAATATAACACAAAGAACACCAGTAATGATGGCAGGGGTAGTTGTAACTCCAGAAACACAGGATATCCTGGACTTTAGAAACAAGCTGGAAAATTTGTATCAAAACTTGAACTATAATAATCACTGCTTGACTGTCAGGTGAATTTCTTTTGTTCTGATTTTTTTCTCATAGAAAATGAAAGGAAATCATTTGTTAAACAAAAAAGCTTAAAAACAAAGCACTTCATTATGTTTGAGGCATGTATGTGTGTTTATTATAATAGATATAATTGCATATTATTTTACCTTTACTCTGAAATATTTAAAATTATTTTAATCTATATTCCAAATACTATTAAATCTAATTTTTAAAATATCACATAATTACTGAAAGCTTATGCAATTAGTGTTTCTACACAAATATTTTCATTTAAAAATAATATTTTTAAAGGTTTTTAAATAACTTCCTGTTTCCCAAATTTAGAGGTTACCCTAACTTAGTTACTTATGACAAAGTACATTCTGTTGTGTGCTGTATGCAAGAAGTCAAAATGTGCAGGACTGACCTAAAACCTAGGTGTTTTCTACAGGAAGCCAGACAAGACAGCAGAGAGTTTCAGGCAAGCCTCTAATTCTATATTACACATTCATTCTTCCTCTCTAACACTAGGTTTCCTATCCCTTTGCTTCAAAGTAGAGATCTTTGGGTTACACTAAATTTATACACCTAAATCTGAGGATTCCCTCTTATGCTCTATGATTAAATTACTGCTGAAACTTCATTCTAGAACCAGACAATGTGAGCGCAACTGTAATTCCCTCTCCTCAGAAAGCAGACAGCATCTCACTACTGAGATCAGCTGAACAACACAGACACCATGGTCATTTTGTTTGTTACCTTGATTTATTATAGTTTTTTTTCCTTTTGATAAGATCTCCACAGGTGCAGAGGACTACTATATTAAAAGTTTTGTGGAAATGTTCACCTGATTGCCACACAAACACACAATGCTACCTAATTTATTTTTCATTTGAATGAATTCATTATCTTCTTCTTAGACAGGTTCTTTAAGGTCAGGCCACAGAATGATGCACCCTGTTCATAGACATAAACTTTCCCTCAGATGTAAATTCTAAAGCATTAGCAGCATTTTAAAAATAGTCTTACTATTGCTTTCTGTGTAAATTACATTTTTGGGAGATAGTTAATGCTGAACTTCTTGTGGAAATTATTGAAGTATTTAGAAGCACATCTAGAGTGTCTGAGTATAGTTTGAGCCTCACTCAATCAGTGAGATTAGATTCTACTATTTGTTATACTTCCCAAATTGAAATACCATGTCATTTGTTAGTTTTTCTTTTCAAAAAACTTTTTCTCTCATATATTACATCCTGTCCACATTTTCCTTCCTCACTTCCTAGTCCTTCCCTACATCTTCTCTGTCCCCAAGATCCAAACCTCCATTTCTCTTCAGAAAATAATGAGCCTCTTAGGGATAGCAACCAGACATGGCATAACAAATTACAATAAGACTGCACATATCCTCATGTTAAGATTAGATGAGGGAATCTGGTAGAAGTAAGAGGGTCCCAAAATCAGGCAATGGATATGAGATAGCCCTTGACTGCACTATTAGGAGGCTCAGAAGAACACCAACCTATGTATGCAGAGGACCTGCATCAGATCTATACAGGCCTCCTTATTGCCTGTTCAGTTTCTATGAGCCCTATGAGCCCTGATTAGATGAGTGTGAGGTTCAAGTTCTTGGTGGGTCCTAGACTTCTCTTGTTTCTAAAATCCTTCTGTCCTTCTTCATACGGATTCCCAAAGCTCTGTCTAATGTTTGGCTGTAGTCTCTGCATTTGTGCCTTTCAATTACTTGATGAATTCTCTCAGATGGCAATTATGTTAGGTTTGGTTTACTAGTATAGCATTATCATAAAGAGTTATTTCATTGACTCATTTTTTCCAGTTGTGCTTGGTTCTATCCTAGGTCTCTGGGATATCTGTCCACTGATTCTTGGTTCCCTAGGCAGTGATAGGTATGTGTTTCCACTCATGGAATGGATCTGAAGTTGAACCAGTCATTGGTTGGCTATGCCCACACATTTGGTGCCACCTTGACTTAGCATATCTTGGAAGCAGGACAAATTATAGGTCAACAATTTTGTGGCTGGTTGGTGTCCAAATCTTTCCCCTGGATATCCTTCCTGATTACAGAATATGACTGGTTGAGGTCCCTTTTTTCCTTTCCTATGAATCTTTGCTAGAGCCACCCTTGTCGTTTCCACCGCACTAGATTTCTGCTTCATCCCAAAATACACCTGAGTTCTACCCATCTCTCTCTCACTTCCTCATCACCTTCATCCTCTCATCCCCACCCTCCCCTGGTGCACCTTCGAAAGTTATTCTATTTTCTGTGCTGCCAACTGTGGTCTATTAGGTTCTGCAAGATAATTTGTCCAAACCCTTCTAGATTTTAGGGTTTCTGTTGAGAAGTCAGACATCGTTCTAATAAGTCTGACTTTCTATCTTACTAGGTCTTTTTTCCTTGCAGCTTTTAATATTCTTTCTTTGTCTGGTATGTATGTAATGTTTTGATTATTACATGGTGATGGGACCTACTACTTTCCTGGTCTATTCAATTTGGTGTTTTGTAAGCTTCCTGAGCCTTTATAGGCATGTCATTTCTTAGGTTAGGGTAATTTTCTTCTATGATTGTATTAAAAAATATGTTCTGGGCCTTTTATCTGAGAATCATCTTCTTCTATTCTTATTATTCTTAGGTTTGGTCTTTTGGTTCTAGGATGCCTGGATGCTTTGTTCCAGGAATTTTTTAGATCCAACAGTTTTCTTCCTTCCTTCCTTCCTTCCTTCCTTCCTTCCTTCCTTCCTTCCTTCCTTCCTTCCTTTCTTCCTTCCTTTCTTTCTTTCTTTCTTTTTTGACAGGCATATCTATTTCTTCTTTTCTATGTTCATCACCTGAGATTCTCTCCTCCATCTGCTGTACTCTTTTAGTAGTGCTTGCATCTTTAGTTGCTGCTCACTTACCTAGATTTTCCCTTTCAAGAGTCCCCTCAATTTGTGTTTTCCTTATTCTTTCTAATTCCATTTTCAGGTCTTAGGCATTTTATTTTTTTCACCTCTTTGTTTGTTTGTTGTCCTGATGCATTTTCTTGGTTTTCTTTGAAGGATCTGTTTATTTCCTCCAATTGTTTGTTTGTGTTTTATATATTTATTTAAGAAATTTAAAGTTGGTTTAAGGGTAGTGTTTTTATACATCAGCTGTGTTGGATTATACACAGCTTACTGTGGCAGGAATGTTGGGCTCTGCCTTTTGATTATGTTCTTACACTGGTATCTAAGTATCTGGTTTAGGAATGATTATAGGTGAGGGTCTTGCTTTCTGAGTTTGTCTTTATTGGTTAGCTGTTTTCTTGGCTTGGTTCTATTTCCTTTTCAGTCTTTGGTCTTTGTGGCCTGAATTTCTGGCAGCTGGAGATATATCTGCTTTAGCAGAAATTCTCCTTATAAGTTGAGGGCTCTACAAGGTCCATACTGAAACATGAAATAGAAATATGTAGCAAACTAGTAGCCAACATCAAACTAAATGACTAGAAATTTGAAGCAATTTTACTAAAATCAGGGACTAGACAAGGCTGCACACTTTCTCCCTACCTACTCAATATAGTACTGGAAGTCCTGGCCGGAGAAATTAAACAGCAAAAAGAGTCAAAGGGATACAATTGGAAAGGAAGAAGTCAAAATATCACTATTTGCAGATGATATGGTAGTATACATGAGTGACCACAAAAATTCCACCAGAGAACTCCTACAGCTGATAAACAACTTCAGCAAAATAGCTTGATATAAAATTAACTTGAACAAACCAGTAGCCTTCCTCTACTCCAAGGATAAAGAGGCTGAGAAAGAAATTAGTGAATGTATACCCTTCAAAATAGTCACAAAGAGTATAAAATACCTTGGTGTGACCCTAACTAAGCAAGTGAAGGATTTGTATGACAAGAACTTCAAGTCCCTAAAGAAGGAAATTCAAGAGGACCTCAGAAGATGGAAAGGTCTCCCATGCTAATCTGTTGGAAGGATCAACATAGTAAAATATGGCCATCTTCCCTGAAGCAATCTACAAATTCAATGCAATCCTCATCAAAATTTCAACTCAATTCTTCATAGAGTTAGAAAAGAAAATTGCAAATTTATTTGGAATAATAAAAACCCAGGATAGCAAAAACTATTCTCAACAATAAAAACACTTCCAGGGGAATCACCATCCCTGACCTCAAACTGTATTACAGATCAATTGTGATAAAAACTGCATGGTATTGGTACAGAGGCAGGCAGGTAGATCAAAGGAATAGAATTGAAGACACAAAAATTAACCCACACACCTCTAGTCACTTGATCTTTGGCAAAGGAGCTAAAACATTCAATGGAACAAGGACAGCCTCTTCAACAAATGGTGCTGGTTCAACTGGCAGTCAGTATGCAGAGGAATGCAAATTGATCCTTTGTTATCTCCTTGTACAAAGCCCAGGTCCAAGTGGATCAAAGGCCTCCATATAAAACAAGGTATACTGAAACTAATAGAAGAGAAAATGGGGAAGATCTTAGAATACATAGACACGGGGAATTTTCCTGAACAGAACACCAGTGGCTTATGCCCCAAGATCAAGAATCAGCAAATGGGACCACATGATATTGCAAAGCTTCTGTAAGGCAAAGGATACTGTCAATAGGACAAAAAGGCCAATGGCAACCACCCAATTGGGAAATAATCTTTACCAATCTTACATCAGACAGGGCTAATATTCAATATATACAAAGAACTCAAAAAGTTAGACTTTAGGGAATCAAATAATCCTATTAAAATGGTGTACAAAGCTAAACAAAGAATTCTCAACGGAGGAATATCGAATGGTTGATAAGCACCAAAAAAAAAAAAAAAAAAAAAAAAAAAAAAAAAAAAAAAAAAAAAAAAAAAGCTCAGCATCCCTAGTCATGAGGGAAATGCAAATCAAAATAACCCTGAGATTCCACCTCACTCCAGCCAGAATGGTGAAGATCAAAAACTTAGGTGACAGCAGATGCTGGCAAGGATGTGGAAAAAGAGGAACACTCACTCCTCTATTGTAAGTAGGATTGCAAGCTGGTACAACCACTCTAGAAACCAGTCAGGCAATTTCTCAGAAAATTGGACATAGTACTACCTGAGGACCCAGCTATACCACTCCTGGGCATATACACAAAAGAAGCTCCAATATATAACAAGAATACATGCTCCACCATGTTAATTGCTACATTTTTTAATAATAGCCAGAAGCTGAAAAGAACACAGATTTCTTTCAACAGAGGAATGGATATAGAATGTGTGGTACATTTACACAATGGAGTACTACTCAGCTATTAAAAACAATGACTTCATGAAATTTCTAGGCAAATTGATGGAACTTGAAGCAATTGTTCTGAGTGAGGTAGCCCAGTCACAAAAGAACACTCACAGTGTGTTCTCACTGATAACTGGATACTAGCCCCAAAAGCCAAAGAAACAATTCACAGAAATTATGAAGTTCAAACAGATGGCTAGAATGTGGATGACTCAGTCCTTCTTAGAAGGGAGAACAAAACGCTCATGTTAGGAAATTATGAGACAAATAGAGAAGCAGGGATTGGAGAAAAGATCATTCAGAGACTGCCTCACCTGGGCTTCCAACTCTTATGTAGCCTCTAAACCCAAGCATTATTACTGATGCAAAGTAGTGCTTACTGGCAAGAACCTGATATGGATGCCTCCTCAGAGGCTGTTCCAGAGTCATACAGATACAGAGGAGGAAGATTTCCCTTAACCACTGCACTGATCATAGAGATTCCAATGAGAAATGACTGAAGGAGCTGGAAGGGTCTGCAACCCCAATGGAAGAACAAAATGATCAACTAACTAAACCCATCACAGCTCCCAGGGACTAAAACACCAACCAATTATTTAGCATGGAGAGACACATGGCTCCAGGTGCACATGTAGCAGAGGATGGCCTTTTCTGGCATCAATGGGTAGATTGACGAGCGTTTCCCCAGTGTAGGGGAATATCAAGGTGCTGAGGTGGGAGAGGGTGGTTGGGAGAGGGAGCATCTTCATGGAGGCAATGGTCGGCAGAGGAGGGAATGGGATCAGGGGAAAGGGGATACCATCTGAAATGTAAATACAAGAATATCCCAGAAAAGAAAAAAGAAAAAAATAAATCGGGGACTGGACTTCGGTGTGAACTTTGGTCCATCATTGGATCTCTGTTTATTCTATGGTGTGGTCTGCTCCTGATGAGCAGCACTGTAGCTCTCTAAAAACTTTAATTTATACTTCCCCCACTGCTATCAAAGCAAGCCATCTCCTTGTATGTACAAATTAATAGAATCTCAATGAAATGGATTGACTGGGGCTATGTGCTAAAAAGAATTATTTGTAATTATATACCATTAAAAAGAACAGGAATATTTTATGATATAATGATGATGAAAAAACTACTGGTAAATCCATAAACATATACATTCAGTGTTTAATATTAAAATTAATTAATAAGTAATACTGAATATACCAGCTGAAAATAAACAAAATTTAAAGCATTAAGGCATATTCTATATGTAATTTTGGGTAGCAGTGTAAGACATAAAGTTGTGAACAATCAACCAACCTTTGCATTTATAAAATCAAAAACATTTTGGCATCATAACCAACTTTGGATTAAAAATATTTTACTACTATAAGAAAATTCACCTGTCAAACTTTTTATAATCTTAACAATACCTGAGGCCATTCCCTGATAAGTATGTCATGATTGAGTCAGTTAGAAAAATTTACCTTTCAAAAGTATAAATGTCAGGAGAAGAAAATGGGCTCTGGGAAACAAGATTCTAATCAATTCATATCCGATGCATTTGCAGTCAAGAAAGCAAAATTTACTTCTCTGTCAAAACCCCAACATTACAAATAAATTTAATTTCATGAATGTATACATATAGCACAGTTTCTTAGATTTATTATATAAGCTAGCAATTTAATATATGTCAGGTTGAATATTTCCACGAGGCTCAGACAGTGTTCATGTTAATGTTTGTGCTGCAAGTTTGCAATAGGCTAGATAAACCAACTGAGATAATTAGGTCTTCCTTGTATCGAACCTTTTCATAGTAGTATGCGAAGCTGTTTTTATGAAGCTCAAGAGAAGTTCTCAAAATACATATTAATGTTGTAGTTAAGTGCATGATTTTGTGTTATACCACATTGCTAAGTCTCCTGGAACTGAGAAACAGTTCCCTGCATTGATTGCTTTATCTGCAGGTATCAGAGGCTACCACTTTTCTTATGCCCTTATCTTCTTTTCTTCATTTGTATTTGGATTCTCCTAGAGGCTTCTTCTACAGCAAATAAAACTTTCACTTGTAATTTGTTTTATGCAGAAGCCCTGGTCATGTAGAACATAAAAACACACTGAATCTTATAGGCTCATGGTTATACAGTCTTTTGTTTTGAAGCTGGGCCTCGGCTAATGACCTGCACATTGCTTTAGGAATTATTTTCCACTGTGGCACAGAATGTCTGGAGAAAGCTGAGATTGGCTATTCCCATTCATCATGTCTGTTAAACTCTTAGAAAATCCAAAGTCATTATGTTCTGGTAAACCAGTTTCCTTCAAGGAGGTATAGGTACTGAGAAGAAAATGCCCAGGCTCTTCCTTTGTTATTCAGAGACTTAGAATGAGGGGAACTGCAGACCTTTGCCCTGAGAAATTGGTCACCCTTCTGCAGGCTGAAAATTGGAGGAAATGTTGAAAAATAAAATAAAATAAAAGAATCCTGACTCCCCAAGTCCTGCAGCCATTGTTTTGAATTTTCAAGTTTGTGCACATAGCACTTCTCAAAGCTCACTGATTACAGCTTAGGTTTCTATGCCTTGAACTGAATCCAGGCCTGGACTGTAGGCTCTGGGCTGCCTCTTACATATGCTGTAATTCTCTGCATCTATCTGTTTGAAAGACCTTGGACAGATGAGAAAAGTTGTTGACACTAAAATTTTCAGCATGTGTGGGTGTGTTTGTGTGTGTGTGTATGTTTAATCAAAATGTAGACATTTCTCTTCACCACAGACTGTCCAGGACTACACCCTGAACTTTAGCATTTAGATTTTCGAATAGTCATCAGACTTCCTGTTAAACTGTCCAGTGCTTACCGGGACATAATTTAATAATTTCTTTCTCCTGAAGTCAACAGTATGTCAAGGTTTAAAGTTCTGAAATACATGCAAATACATACTGGCATTACGTAAGAGGCACATTTTAATTTTCAAAAAGATACAAATAATAATGCACCAAATTATAATAATATATATTATTTTTGACAAATCAAAAAATAGTGATTTTTCAAGCAGGTATATCTAAAGTAAAGTAAGTTCTTTTTTTTTTCTTTTCTTTTCAGTTTTCTTCACTTAAAATTGGAACATTTTCTGCTTATTAAGAATCACCTCACAGAGGAAAAGTTAAAAAAAAATGCTTGCAATTATCATGTGGGAATGAGTTTTCATACTACATGCACATCAATTCTCCCTCGAAAGGGAGCATACCTATTTCAAGACTTCTTTTAAAATTACAATTTAGTTCGTATTTGTGTCAGAATTGTTTAGTCTGTCTGAATTGCCCCGAGAAAAAAATATGCTAAGGAGGCTTTATAAAAGGAAAACTTCTTGTTATTCAACTCCTATGTTCCTCCTGAGAATTTCTTTAAACACATCTATTTTAAGAACCTGTGGGGGAAATTTACATTTTATCCTGAGCTGTTGTAAACAACAAATATAAAAAGATTCGAATAGAGTTGCTGAAGCAGGAGTGTGTTCAATTACTCCAATGATTCTTTAGTGTCTATTTATTTATGTTACTAATATTTCCCTCAGAAATATTTACAGAGAGAAGAAATAGAATGTTAGGAGCAAGAATCTCCTAGTCTGTAGTACAAGTTCCAACAGATACATTAATGCAATAAAAATTCAATATATCAAATATATCTCCACATTACAGAACTGCAGCTGGGTTAGTAAGAAATGTGCAACTAAAACATAAATGGAAATAACTTTTAACAAAAATGAATATAACCAAGACCTTGTCAATTAGACACCGGCATAACTGTCAGTTAAAGGTACGAAGAAAAAAATAGCTAATAATATAATTTCTTTATTTTTCAGACATCTTTTTAAATATTTCACCTCCTACTCTATAAATCTTGTCTATACTCTGTAATTACAGTTGCTTGTTTTCCTATATCTCTAATAAGATCACTCATATGCTGTTACCCTTCTTTCTTGTTCTCTCCCATCTCCCAACCTATTAACAAGCTTCTTTTATTTTGCTAGCTTCTGTAGTTAATCTAAGACATGCACTCACATCCCCAGCTTTGGATCTTCTAGAATGCTCAGATGAGGGAGAATAAGAGACATTTGTCTTTCTGTTTCTGGGTTACCTCACTCAATGTGATCTTTTCTAGATTCATCCATTTACCTATGAATTTCATTTCATCTTTACCTCTGACTAGTATTTCATAATGTGAATGCATATTTTTGTTATGCATACATCAGTTGAAAGAAATTTAGTTTGTTTCCATTTCCTATCTATTTGAAATAAAGAACCATGAACCTAGTTAAGCAAGGATCTAGAATGTGGACTGAATCTTTATGTTGATGCCATGGAATGACATATTTGAATCTGATGGTAGATTTCTTTTCTTTCCAGTCTCCCCCACAGTAATGAGGGTTCACTTTTCCCCACATTGTCTCCAACATTTGCTTTTGGTTATTGTGTTTGTCTTTCCCTTTCTGGGGTAGAAAGGATCTCAAAATTGATTTGGATGTCCCTAATTACTTAGGACCACAGTTAGATTTTTTAAAAAATTATTCCTTAGACATTTTTCTTCTTTTGAGAGTTCTTTGCTCAGGCCCAAGTCCTGTTTTTGAATGGGTCTTTTGTATTTTTTGTGACACTTTGTTTTTAGTTTTTTATATCCTCCACATTGATCTGTCAGATGACTAGATGGCATGGATCCTATTCTCTGGGCTTCTTCTTGCTGAGTTATTTACTTAGCTCTTCAGAGCGATTTACCTTATGAACACCCACTTGTCAAGTTGGGTCCTTAATTCTTAGGCAAATAGAGTCTTATTCAGAAGTCATTTCTTATATGTTTTTGGATAGAGCACTGACTTTGGTTTCCTCTAGCTGGTCAGTGTTGCAGTTTCCAGAATTGGTTCTTTGAACCATTGGGAAGTGTTTTTGTACACAGTGATACCTACTGATCTGGTTTAGCTCTGATGTAGAAATCTGGTAGAAGCTTTATTTTCTACAGTTCAGATCCTTGACATTCTCAGATATCAGACGATGAATGTTATATGTATTCATGTTTGTGTCTTTGATGCTGGTTCCATTGGTGTATGTGTCTGTTTTATGCCATATTGTTTTTTATTATGGCTCTAAAATATGCATTGATATCTAGAAATGTAATTATGTAATTTCTCAATGTCTACCAGAAATATTTATAATATACATAAATCAGTGTGTATGTATATATACATATATATACACTAAATTTTAAATAAAATTTAAATAAAGTTTAAATAAAAATTTTCCATTCAGTCAGAAAATCCTCCCTCCAAGAGCCAAAGATCTTCTAAGAAAGAGTTCCAGAACAGTGGAGATCCAGAGATGCAGGTCTGGTGAGACTGTGCTGCTCAGAGCCAGGGCTCAGAGAGGTCTGGGCCAAGCGCACGGAAAGCCCACCCCCACCCCCCTGATTGGTTCAGTGGAGCAGGAAATCTACCTTAGGAACTCAGTTTCCACCTGGAGGGCCTGTGCCTGCGGAACAAATGCTCAGGCCATCGGCCACCAGGAACAGCAGAGATCCAGGGACACAGGCCAGGTACATGGGAGAGATAAGAACCAATCATTGACAATAAGACCACATATAATCACAGACAACAAGATGGCAAGAGGAATCTAAAAACTTACCCAATGGAAACCAAGAGAACCTGGCAACACCAGAACCCAGCTCTCCCTTTACAGCAAACAGCAGAATGTCAAACACTCCAGAAAAAGTAGACTAAGACACTAAATCATACCTCAAGATGATGATAAAGATCCTAAAACAAGAATGGGAGGAAAAGCATAAAGAAATAGAAGCTTTTAAAGAGAAAACAAGAAAAACACTCAAAGAAATCAAAGAACTAGAGGAAAACAGAACCAAAGAGATGAAGAAATTGAATAAGGAATTTAAAATGAAAATGGAAATAAACAATAAAGAAAACACTAAAAGAGACAATCCTAGAGGTATAAAACCTAAAAAAGAAACCAGTAGGCACAGATGCAATCATCTCCAACAGACTACAAGAGATGGAAGAGAGAATCTCAGGAACTGAAGACAACATAGAAAACATAGACAGAACAGTCAGAGAAGATGCAAAAGACAAAGAGCTCCTAACCCAAAATATCCAGAAGACCCAGGACATAATGAGAAGACCAAACCTAAGGATAGTAGGAATAGAAGAAGGCTAAGAATATCAACTAAGAGGCACAGGAAATATCTTCAACAAAATCATAGAAGAAACTTCCCTACCCTTAAGAATGAGATAGATGACCATGAGCATAAAATAAGACTACAGAAGTCCAAATAGAGTGGTCCAGAAAGGAAATTCCTCCCAACACATAACAGTTAAAATGCCAAGTGCCCAAAACAAAGAAAGAACACTAAAAGCAGTAAGGGAAAGGGGTCATGTAACATATAAAGGCAGACCAATCAGAATCACACTTGACTTCTCAACAGAGGCTTTGAAAGCTAGAGGATCCTGGACAGACATCATGCAGACCCTAAGAGAACACAAGTTTCAGCCCAAGCTGCAATACCTAGCAAAACTCTCAATCACCATAGATGGAGAGACCAAGATATTCCAGGAAAAAAACTAAATTTACACAATATCTGACAACAAACCTAGCACTGCAATGAATTATAGGTGGAAAACCCAATACAAGGAAGAAAACTACATCCTAGTAAAAACAAGAAAATACCTAAGCAAGAAAACCAAAGGAAGAAAGACACAAAGGCACAATTCTACCACTAAAAGCAAAAATAGCAGGAAACATGAACCACTATTCCTTTATATCTGTTAAAATAAATTGACTCAATTCCCCAATAAAAAGACAAAGGTTATCAGACTGGATACATAAACAGAATCCAGCATTTTGCTTCATACAGGAAACTCATCTCAGAGACAAATACAGACACTATCTCAGAGTAAAAGGTTGGGAAAAAAACTTCCAATCAAATAGCCCCAAGAAGCAAGCTGGAGTGGCCATTCTAATATTGAATAAAGTAGATTTTTCAACCCAAAGTTATCAAAAAAGATAAGGAAAGACACTTTTTACTTATTACAGGGAAAATTTGTCAGGAGAAACTCTCAATCCTTAACATATATGCTTCAAAAACAAGAACACCTATATTTATAAAAGTAACCCTACTAAATCTCAAAAATTACATTGCACCCCACACAACAATAGTGGGAGACCTCAACAACCCACTCTCATTTATGGACAGATCATGGAAACAGAAACTGAACAAGGACAATAAAACTAGCAGAGGTTATGAACCAATTGGAATTAATAAAAATCTACAGAAAATATCACCCTAAAACAAAAGAATATACCTTCTCGGCACCTCATGGAACCTTCCCCAAAACTGACCATATAATCGGTCACAGAAAAAAACCTCAATAGATATAAGAAGATTTAAATATTCCCATACTTCGTTTCAGATCACCATGGTCTAAGGCTGGTCTTTAATAGCAACAAAAAGAATATCATTCTGAGTGAGGTAACCCATTCACAAAAGAACAGACATAATATGCAGTCACTGATAATTGGATACTAACCCCAGAAAGCTCTGCACACCCCAGAAACAACTCACAGACTATAGGAAATTCAACAAAAACAAAGGCCAAAAAGAAAAAAGAAAAGAAAATGAAAAACCATTATGCTTAATTTTTACACACCAAGAAAAAACTTTGACCATTTCCTGGTTACATCTTGTTTTACATGTACTTTATGTTCATTGCAATTAGTAAGATTTTAAAGCACACTATCAAACCTTTAAAAAACTCAAGTACTGACAAAAATGAATTCATATACTTTTATGCAAAATGCTTAAAATCTGTATATTTTTCTTTGTTTTTTAAATAAAGTTTTTCAATTAAAAAATAATAACAAATACAACAAAAAGCCCATATACATATGGAAACTAAACAATGCTCTATTAAATGATAGCAGGGTCAAAGAAGAAATAAATAAAGAAATTAAGGATTTTCTAGAATTCAATGAAAATGAAAACACAACATACTCAAACCTATGGGATGCAATGAAAGCAGGACTGAGAGGAAAACTCATAGCTCTGAATGCTTCCAAAAGGAAACTGGAGAGAGCATACACTAGCAACTTGACAGCACAGTTGAAAGCTCTAGAACAAAAGGAAGCAGATACACTCAAGAAGGGTAGACTGCAAGAAATAATCAAACTCAAAGCAAAAATTGACCACATAGAAATAAAAAAGAACCATTCGAAGAATCAACAAAACCAAGAGCTGGTTCTTTGAGAAAATTAACAAGATTGATAAACCCTTAGCCAGACTAAATAGAGGGCTAAGAGAGAGTATCCAAATTAATAAATTCAGAAAGAAAAGAGGAGACATAAAAACTGAAACTGAGGAAATCAAGAAATTATCAGATCTACCACAAAAGCCTTTACTCAACAAAGCTGGAAAATCTGGAGAAGTTAAACCAGGACCAGGTAAACCATATAAATAATCCCAAAACAGTGAAAGAAATAGAAGCAGTCATCAAAAGCCTCCCAACCAAAAAAAAAAAAAAAAAAAAAAAAAAAAAGCACAGGTCCAAATTGGTTCAGTGCAGAATTCTATCAGATATTTATTGATGACCTAATACCAATACTCTCCAAATTATTCCACAAAATAGAGTCAGATGGAACACTACCCAACTCATTTTTCAGGCCACAATAACCCTCGTTCCTAAACCACAGGAAAATCCTACAAAGAAAGGGAACTTCAGACCAATCTCCCTTATGAACATTGATGTAAAAATACTCAACAAATTCTTTGCAAACTGAATCCAAGAACACCCCAGAGTTGCTCCAACATACAACAAAGACACAAGCTCACAATTTTCATAGCAGCCCTATTTATAATAGTCAGAAGGTAGAAAGAACCCACATGTTCTTCAGTAGATGAGTGGATATAAAAATTGTGGTATATTTACACAATGGAATACGACTCAGCTATCAGAAACAATGACCTTATGAAATTCTTAAGAAAATGGATGCATCTAGAGAATATCATTCTGAGTGAGATAACCCAGTCACAAAAGAACAGACATAATATGCAGTCACTGATAATTTGATACTAACCTCCGGAAGCTCAGAACACTGCAGAAACAACTCACAGGTCAAGAAAAACAAAGACCAAAAAAAAAAAAAAAAAAAAAAAAGAAAGAAAGATAAATCATTATGCTTGTTTTACATGTACTTTGTAAGTAGTAAGTAGTAAGAATTTAATGCATACTGTCAAACCTTTAAAAAACATCAAGTACTGACAAAAATGTATTCATATACTTTATGCAATAATGCTTTTAAAATCTGTACAGAGGAAAGCAACCAATAAACCTACCCAGTGATGACACCTATGAACCACACATTTTCTTGCATGATGTGAGAACTCTGAGATCCTGGCAATGCTGAACATGCATTAGTGGTAACCAGAAGAGCTCTCATTGCTCCTTAGCTTCATTCAACAACCCAGAGTTATGTCTGGTACTGACAAACTAACATACTACTAATGGCTTGTGATGTCATGGACCTTGGAGAAAAACCTACAACAGCCACTTTACAAACCAAGAATAATTCTAACTTCATTCTAAATACTTGTCCCACATACACAGTGAAGTATAATCAACACCCTACACCAAGGTAAGTTATTTTCCACAGACAGACACCTAAAAAAACTAGAACTGAGTCCAAACTGAACCATCTTCAAAACAAACCCTGTATCTAAAGCTAAGAGAACATTGTGTGAGAAGGCAGGAAAACAATGTAATATCCAGAGGAACAGAAAGTCCATGATATGATTGCTTCTGCTAAAATTATCAGAAACTGCATCATAAAGTCTTATCATAGTGACAGCAGAAATGTGAGCTCAACAGAAAGGAATGGAAATGTGGACAGGGGAAAGCTCACAGGGCCCCATCTTATACAAAGAAGTAGAGGCAAGTGCAGATCATGCAAACTGATTATCCAAAATCAAATGGTCAGTTCTTAAGACACACATCTGTTATAGAAGGAACAGGTTATAGTTATGTATTTATGAATGCATATGCATGTATATAAGAACAATCAAGGAAAAAAGTACATAACACAGAAAATGAATAAGAAGAGTCAAATTGTAGAGAGTTTGCAATAAAAAAATAGAAAGTGGAATGTGATGGTTATAACATTAAAAATAAATTAAATTTAAACTGAATGAAGGAATGTAGTTTCCGTGAAAATGGAATATGAATCTTAAATACTACATAAGTACATTATACACATGTGTACATGCTCTTAGAGATTTGTCATATTACTAGTATACTTACCTAATATATCCATGTATCTTGCAACATATATATTGTATAAACATATGTATATACATAGTAGTAATCTCAAGTACATTTTATATATACATATATGAAATTTTAATTTATGTACTTATTTTATATGCAAACACTGCTCATTATTTCCTACATCTATATAAACTATAATCATTCATATCCTTCCAAAATTCATGAAGCTAAAGGACTGACTATTATGAGAATTGAGATGATGTTATGACATTTCAAAATCAAGGAAGCTGTGACTGCCAAGAATCTTGGTATAGAAGAACCTGAACTAACCCACATCAGATTCACATCAGATTACATTTGCTTGGAAGATTGCTATTTCACCGTCCATTGACTTGCTAATTTGCTTGATGGTATTGCTTTAAATTTATCCAACTGCTTATGTTTAATAAGTTCAGCTACATATAAATATATTCCTATGATTGTGTTCAAATGTAATGTTATAGTAATAATTTTGGTAACTCAATATTTGTGTCTTCTGAGCCTGTCTAAAATCTCTCACTTCATTTTAATCATAATTTTTCTAAGACACTAATATTCAACCATGTACAATGTTGTACTTCTGTCTATACTAGGCAGTTGTCAACATTCATATAGGAAATACATCACCCTGATGAACTATGACAAATTCTATAATGAAAGTAGCCTACTTGAAAGTCAAATGTCTAAGTCAAGGGCACAGCTATAGGAAAGCACTTGCCATTTTAGCTGCTATTACTTGTAGACCAGTAAGTAATTCTGTTTACTCCTGATATCCCTATCCAAATTATGGTTTATTTAAATGTTCTTCGACTGAAAAAGTAAATGTGGTTTCTTTATAATTAAGAAGAAATAAAATATAATTTTATATTTAAATATCAATTGAAAAAAAGCATAAAGGGAAAGAATATTTTAATCACAGCTCTAAAGAGCTGACCTTGCCTACTACTGCTCATCTATGGATCTACTCTGCCTTCCTCTTAGACAAGACTGAGCCCTCTGTTTTTTGCTTGTTAGTTTTTTGTTATTATTGTTGTTTGGGTTTTTGTTTTGTTTTGTTATGTATTCTTTTTCAGAGAAAATATAAAACTTGGTAGAAAGATTACAGAGAACAGTACTAAAAACAATGTTCTTTCTCCCCCCACCAGATACTAGTATCTGAAACTCCTAACACTAAAATGTAACCTTAAAAACATAATGATATATTTATTTAAAAATAAAAATAAAAATAAAACTATTGGGCATTTTGAGCTTGAAATGAGCTAAAGTTGAAAAGGAAGCAGGTAGGTCTGACACAATCGGTTGTCAAGTTGTCCTGAGATGCAAGAACAAAGAGAACTAGAAAGAGAAGGGTGTGCTCAGGATGCCCAGGCCAAGTTCTAAACACAGGGGTTTTACTTGCCCCGGAGGAACTGAGGGCAGGGATAAGGGACTAGGACAGGATAGTGACAGAGAGAGGAAAGGTTAGAAAGGAAAGGGATCAAGGGAAATTAGAGACATGGGGCAAAAGAGATTGGCAAGGGGTAATGTTCCAGATTGGGACAAAAAACTGCCACTGGATAGAGAAAAGACAGATTTGGCACATAGGAAAATGGTAGTCTACAGTAGCAAAATGGATAACTTCCTATTATCAGGTGTTTCATCGTAACTGGTTGCACTAGCTGGTTTTGTATCAACCTAACACAAGCTGGAGTTATCTCCTTTGACAAAGAAGCCAAAAAAATACAATAGAAAAAAGAAAGCATCTTCAATATATGGTGCTAGTTTAACTGGCTTTCTGTATGGAGAAAAATGAAAATATACCATATCTAGAAGAGAAAGTGTTCAAGAACCTTGAATTCATTGGCAGGGGGGGGGGGTTCCTAAACAGAACTTCAATGTTTCATGCTCTAAGATCAAGAATTGATATATGGGACCTCATGAAACTGGAAAGCTTCTGTAAGGCAAAGGACATACTCAATAGGACAAACTGGCAACCTACAAATTCAGAAAAAAATCTTCACTACCTCCATATCTGATAGAGGGCTAATATCCTAAATACATAAATAACTCAATAACCTAACACCCTCAAAAAGCAAACAACCCAGTCAAAAAATGGGGTATAGAATTAAACTGAGAATTTATAAGAGAGGAATCTTGAATGTCTGAGAAGCACCTAAAGAAATGTTCAGAATTCTTCATGATCAGAGAAATGCAAATCGAAATGACACTGAGATTCCACCTTACACCAATCAGAAAGGCTAAGATCAAAACCTTAGGTCACAACACATGTTGTCAAAGATATGTAGAAAGATGCACAATCCTCCATTTCTGGTGGGATTGCAAACTGGTACAACCACTCTGGAAGTCAATCTGGAAGTTCCTCAGAAAATTGGAAAGATGTCTATCTGAAGACCCAGCTATACAACTCTTAGGAATATACCCAAAAGATGCCCCACCATGTCATAGGGGCATGCTTTCCATTATGTTCTATTGAGCCTTTAGAGCTCTTACTGAAGGAGTTTGCCTCCAAGGACAAGGGGTACTCAACTTCGGAATGTGCATATCAGTGTGGAGAGGTGGAAGCCAATGATTACTCAGCAGCTCTCAGAAAAAAGAAACAATTTCAGCTCTCCTAGGAAGTTATAAGAGGCTCTCTACAATCACATTTCACATACTCAGTAGAATAGAGAAAAGAACACTCTCTTATGGTGGGATGTGGAGAACCTCTCAAGCAAGACCTTATGCTCCTGCATGTTTACTTAAGTGAATTAATATACTTAGCTCAGCTCTACCTAATTATACCCATGGGAAGTGTCCCAGATGCTCATTTTTCACTGAGTGGTCCTCAAATTTTAATAGGCAAATGTATTGCCCAGAGATATTTTGAGATATTATGAAACAGTACAATCTAATTGAGAAGGACTGGAGTGCTGTCTCAGACTCTCTCTTTGACATAAAGTGCCAGGTGATGACAGTGCATTTACTGTACTGTTGTAATTTGCCCTAGGAGGCCAAAAGAGTATGAATTTGCTCAGCTGCCACATAAAGTAGAAAATTAAAAGCCTAGTGCCCAGTACACACATGTCAGCATTGCCATACTAAAGAGAGATTGTAGGGGTCTTCTCTGGGAACTGGGTACTGGTATGCTTTAAAGGTCCTCTTGTGTTCTTTTGTTTTTGTGTACTCAGATTACACACAAAACACAAACACATAAAAACATAAACACACACATGTGCACACATACATCTACACACACACACATGTACATACATATATGTGCACATTACCACTAGGTTAGAAAAATCTACAGGGCTTGAAAAGACTTCAGTGGACATGTAAACAGTCTAACAATCAAGTATGGCATGAAACTCAGTTAATTCTACACACACACACACACACACATACCATGAACTTTCTAAATTGGTATTTGCAGAAATGATTGAGATCCACTGCTTTTTCAATTCTGGTGTCCGGCCTGGCCATTTTATTTGCTTTCAAAATACGAGTAATCCTTATCTGACCTTTAAAAACTTCAAAACAATAGTTTTTTTTTTGAAAATAAGTTGCCTTTAGTATTTTTTTCTAAGTATCTCACAATCATGAAAGCAGGTCAAATATATATTTTTTTAATGCACAGCCATATTTCATTAAACAGAAAAGATCTTGCAATGGTTGAATATGGTCTACATAGGCTAATAGACTTGAATGCTTGGTTTACAGGGAGTTGTACTATTAGGAAGTGTGCGTTTTTGGAAGAATTATATTGCTGATCATAGGCTCTGGCATTTCAAATGCTCAAACCAGGCCCACTGTCTCTGTTTCTGCCACCTGCTGATCCAGATGTAGAGCTTGCAACTCCTTCTCTAACACCTTGTCTGTCTGCATTCTATCACACGTCCTACCATGACAATGGACGGAACTCCAGTAGTTCTCAAACTGCAAGTCCTGACTCCTTTGAGTGGGTGATATAGCAGATATCCTCCATATAAAATATTTGCATCATGATCAATAGCAATAGCAAAGTTACAGTTATAGGATAGCAATGAAATGATTTTCTGGTTGTGGGTTAGTGCAACATGAGGAACTATATTAAAGGGCTTCAACATGAGGAAGACTGAGATCAGGTGGAATAAACCTCTGCTGTAAGCCCAGTTAAATGCCTTCTTTTATAAAAAGTCATACTCATGTGTCTCTTTACAACAAGAGAATATTATGACAATATTTGGGTTTGTCTTATTTTTTTATTTGCTTGAAAGTAATATAAAGCAAAACTTTTAATGGAAATTTCCATCACCCTGCATCCTAATGCTATGAACTAAGATATGAAGCTATTTCTTTATAAGTTCTTTTAGAATAAAGTATGTTAAAATCTATATTGATGACATGACCCAGTATACTTAAGGGAAAGTCTTCAAGTGCATAACTTAAATTTAACTATAGCTGACTATGCCTTCAAATGTCTGCACTATGTGAATATGTTTTTGCTAGATGAGAATTAATGAGAATAATCCCTGAATTATTACCAGGTATCAATAATAAATCATTCTATACCATAAACAATTACATTTATTCTCTAGAAAGTGACATCTACATATTTTAAATATATTGCATTTAACTCATTTTGTCTTAACCACAGAGAAAAAATTATGATTTTGAAAAAAAAATGTTTAATCATATATAATAATAAAATATATTCATCTCTAAAAATGATTTCCATTGTGGAATGATTTTAGCTTCCAAATTAAATGTATGAGCTTTATTTCCATCTGCTTGTCCAGGATTTGTCCTCAGCTCTTGATAACATTTTTCAGTGTATGGATGCTGCACACAGTGATAGTCTAAAGACATGCTTACTGAAGTGTGCCACGTATTTTACCATAGCAACCCCGCATACCTTATATTGTTGCCTTCAATGCATTAACCTAGTTCCTTAACCAGACAGACTAACACCTCTACTGTCATGTAGTATTTTTTGTAATAAAATGCTAAGTGCCGGAAGCACCTCCTTCTCAGGGTTGTGACGGTTACATGTCTATCAATCCCCAATTCTCATGAGACACTTTACTGGCATTTCCAACTCCCCAGTATCCCCACCTTAACATCCACCTTGCTAGGGAGACATTGTACTAAGTCTGGGCCTACAACGAACCATCCGTTTGCTTTACAAACCTATTGGTGTGTGTGTCCACTCACAGGTGCTCACATGCCTACAGACATGAACTATACAGATTCGGGGATCCAAATGCAACAGAAAATGCGATGTTTGTCTCTGTGCTTTTGATCCTTCCTACAATGCCTCTCCGTGGAATGGTGAAAATTCTTGCCATGGCAGGAAAAGCCCAGAAAGTGATAGAAAGGTAAAGCTTGAAAATGCCTGGTCCAGCTCAGTGTCCCCTCGCCTAACCTCTAGGCGTGTTACACGCTACATGTTCTTCCATACTGTCAGCACAGGCTAATTACCAAAGTTCCTTTTAATTGTGTTCTCAACGGCTTTTACCACAGTTCAAAGGTATTTGCTTGCACTTTCTGTACTTTCTCAACGCCATATCCAAACAAGAAGCTTACTTATTGTGTAGATCTACACTTGTCTGCACCAAATCCTCTGCACCAAATCTGCTTTCTCCTCACAATGCTTCTAATGATTGTGAGTTGGGCTTCATCATGAACTGGGCCACCCAAGAAAAGTCAAATACTGATAACTCTCTTTTTAAATTAATTGCAATATGATGCTGTCTGAGCCCAGTCGGTTACATTTGCACTAAGAAAAGTTTCATCTGCTTAACTTGCTATGACATGTGCACTTCATTCTCCTCACTCTTATTGATACTCACATCAGCCACTTTGGTGACTGCCTACATATGAATTATAAGATGGGAAAAGGATAAGAAATAAATCTTCACTTTTCCCTGTTTCTTATACTGCTTACCTAATTTTTCAACAAATCAAGTCGATGGCTTTCTGAAATATAGCCATAATTTTTTTAAAAATAATCATACCCTAATTCACAAATTAATTTATTGCCATTCTTCCCAAGATAAGTCAACATCCTACACTGGATCCTCATCTTGTCTGTGCCCATGACCCTAATAAAACTTTACAGGGCATCTGTTAACTTTCAGTTAAGGAAGCAGAATCTTGTACCCTATTTATGTTTCTGTGTAATTTATATTCAACTAAAGCATTTTTAGTCCCCAAGCAAAGGCTTCTGTTAGGTGATAAGTAGCATTTTAGTTGAACCAAAATGAATATGTTATAGGGGATATGGAAAATGAAACAACCTAAACACTTGAATATTATGGGCCAATAAAAGGAAGAGGGGGCATGGTAGCTCACCGGGGAAAGGGCCTGGCTTTGATCCCTGGAATCCACAAGGTAGATGAGAAGAGATGCCCTCATCTATCCTGTGAGAAGAGTCAGGCAGTGTCCACACCCTACATTTTCATGGGTGACTGTCCAAGTAGCAAAATCAAGAAAAAGGGTAAAAATGTAGACAGCTGTAGAACAATTGGTGTGATTCTCACATGAGTGGAGACTGTGGTTTCTGTGGTAGTGTCTGTCAATATATGTGAAATGGCAAGTTATGAGAGATTTGATATGTAAACCCAAATTTACATTTTAAATTTTTGATCAAGAAGTAAAGAATAAAACAAAGAAATACACACACACACACACACACACACACACACACACACACACACACACTGCATGCACACATATACACATATATAAATAAATGTTTAAGTAATAACATATTGTCTATTGCATCCAATAGTTAGTAAACCAAGTACTTCTAAAAATTCAGATTATCTTTGTCTCTCCATCGATGGTGATTAAAGAGAAAACAAAATCACTGGATTTTGAAAATATTTTACTCCAGTAAAGGGTTACGCATTCTGAGATGGCTTTTTATGCCTTTTTATGTTGCTTTACCTTCTTTCTTCTAAAACCACAACATTTACCCTGGTAAAGGAAGAACCATTTTATGGATAAAACCCTTTGTCCAATTAACAGTTGATGAAAGTATACCTGCCTGCCTCCCCCCTTTTCTTTCTTCCTATGGCTTCTCACTTCATCTCAAATGAATGCTTGTTATGAATTTAAAGTAATTTTTGGAGATCTGCACACCACGTGTGAGGGGAACAAAATACACCCATGGTATACACCAACACGGAGAAAAACGGAGAAACTACCTTACCGTTCTAGGCATTTCTCTGACTATTTACAAAACATTTGCCAGGTTAAAACAGCGTTGTCTACTCAGCGGCTTCAGCGTGGCCCACGCAGGCTGATCTTCACACCTGCAGCATAATGCATGCACTCAAATATAACTCCATCCTTCCTAATTAATCCGCCAGTCACCTGATGCTCTAAAACCTTATTTCAAATGCATGTATTTCGGCTCCCAAAATAAATCTTTCTAATGATAAATTTTGCATCAAAACTTCCTGTCTGACTTTTGTCACAGAATGTCATTGATATAGCATTTCCAGCCTAATTACATTTGCACACACTGAACACAGCCTTTCTAACTGTTTAATAGAAGATATATGTTTTAGAAGATATTTTCAGTACTTGACTTATATCCAACATTATATTTTATTTCTTCATTTTTATTCTTATTTTACTATAAAAATAAAGTGCTATTACAGTTTCACTCAATTTAAAAATTCTATGTAAATGATGGGAATAAAATGTACTGTACCGTGTGTTTTATTGACAAAAGTAACCATTGTAAGTTAGCACATAAAAGCAAGAGCTCCTTAGCAATGACATTATTGTTTGTATTCTTCTTGGTTTAAAAATATAAGTTCCAAATTTAGTACAGGTTTGGAAAACATGGTTTCTCCAAAGAGGAAAATCTCAAATCTTAAAAGAACAAAGTATTGGTGTTAAATTACCGTGTCCAAGCTCGGGTGGCCATGCCTTGTGTTTTACCCCATGCATCTGGTATACTTCACCTCGCTAGGATTCTGTCATTGCTTCTATACAAACCTGAAGAAAGAAAGCCATTCTTTCTACATTAACATTTTATAAATAATTTTTACATCTTTAAAATATATCACAGTTCTGACCATGTATTATCTCTGAATTTGGTCTCAGTTATTAATATTTTAATATAAAATGATGAAAGTATGTTCAAACAGGTTTCTTCATCCCTTCTTTATGTACACCCCACCTACTGCCCATACAGTTCAGCCTGAAGAAAATGGCTAGAACAATCCTTCATTTTATTGCTCTTGCTACCCTCGTTCACAATGTGGTGGTGACTCCAAAATTCCTTCAGTATTAATTCAAATATCTCTAAATTTCCTGTAACGCCTATGAACTCCGTGTTCCCCTTAACCTACTATTATATTGTCATTAGATTCTATGTACTCTGAAATAAATCACTAGCCTATTTGAAATGTATATATTAAATGGGACAGAGTTTGTCCTTTAGGATTTCATTTGATCAGAGCCCTTCTTTTGGAATGGCCTTTCCTGAGACAGCTGTTTGATTAATTTCCTTTTGTAAAAATATTTTTGTCATTTTTAAAACACTTTGTTAATCTATTTCTTTATTTACAGTCCAGACTTTATCCCTCTTCTAGTCCACTCTCTGACTGTTCCACATTCTCCCTTCATCTCCAAAAGAATGTCCCCACCAGTTCCTTGCTGACTCTACCTGACCTTCTCACTCCATGGGGCCAGGATTAGGTGCATCTTCTCTGACTGAGTTGAGACCTGGCAGTCCTCTGCTGTTGGGGGCCATGGACCAGCTGGTATATGCTGTCTAAGAGATCCTGTGAGTCCAGGTAAGTTAAGACTGCTGGTCTTCCTACAAGGTCGTCCTCCTCCTCCTTAGCTTCTTCCAGCTTTTCCCTGATTCAACCACAGGAGTCACCACCTTCTGTTCACTGGATGGATGTAAATATCTGCATCTGACTCTCCCAGCTGCTTGTTGGCTTTTGGAGGGCAGTCATGGTGTCTTTAGTTAATTATAGATTGTGTATGTGTGTGTGTGTGTGTGTGTGTGTGTGTGTGTGTAAGTGTATTCCACATGTGTGTGAGTACCGGAGGTGTTCAAGCCAGGGTATTAGACCTCCTGGAGCTAAAGTTATAGATGGTTATAAACTGTCTGACATGAGTGCTGGGAACCAAACACAGACCCCTGAAAGAGCAGACATATCTATTCAACATTTAATGAGCTCCCCCACACACTGTTCTTCCTTTAATGCACCTCTTATGTGAGATTGCCTCTGAAGACACTATAACCTGCTGTAGTCTGTCCTTTCCTTCCAAATCAGCACACCTGTCACATTTTTACCCACAGGGCTTTGCGTCCTAACATGGTTTTCAGTGTTATTGCTTGTTCTGTTTCTCTCCCATCCACGGATACATAGGAGCAGAAAACGCTTACCTAAGTGCTTATTTCATAGTGCAAGTATGGAGGAAAATAAATACTACTATGGAATATGTCTTTTTAGTGTGAGTTCAAGTCATAGAACAAGGAAAAGTTTGCCCTTTTAATCAATGCATTTGCTTTACCACTTTTCATGGAGAAAAGATGAATGACTAAATTTTTCAATGACTTTAGAGCATGAACCTTTTGTGCTCTGTTGAACTTTCCTGTCTAGAATCCACTAAATGCTCTACTTCCACAGTAACAGATAGCCTTCAGTTGCATGGCCCTTGTATTTCATGCCATTCATTAAGTCATAGCAGTTCAAATTATTTAGAAAATAGCAAGGGACAAAAAGTTAAAACATGCTGTTGAATTTGATCTTACCTTGTTACAGGAAGTTAAAAAAATATAATCAACAAGATATTAGAAATATGATCATCGGTTGTAAGATAATTAAATAAATTAATGAGATAATTACTGACAAAATATTAATCATGATTTTGTATAAATTATAATCAACACCAAAACACAGTTTCTCCAGTAAGCAGGAAATCTTAAAATAACATCAGAATTAACTATAAATTCCTAACCATGTAAGGGGAAGGTTTAATATATCCTCCAGAGGAAGTTTCAAGTAGTCATTATGACTGTTGAGTAGGTTTGTTCTGAGAGTTTATTATTTATTATTTATAAACAGCATAAAGATAATTTTGCAAAAATGGAAATAAAGAAATATCTTGGCATAAGAACTTTCCCAGAATAAACCAATAAAAATCTAAAGTCCAAACCATTTGTTTTATTTTAAAATACAGATTTTTTACTATGAAAAGCCTTTGAAATATCAAGAAGTACAGAAATAATAAAATATGTTGTGAAAAACAATTGATACTATGAACTTTGAAAATGGTACTGAAGCAACAGAAGAAAATAGTAAGATCAATACAGAATTTCTAAAAATGCAAAATTTAGAAAAACACATACCTCACCATGAACGTTGAAATCAATAAAATATATCAATATATATACACACATATATCATATATACATGTGATATATATATATATATATATATATATATATATATATCAATGTACAGGTACAGATCCACATATATATAAATGAATTTATTACATGTACATTCATATATTAATAGATCTAAAAATTTATAAAATATTTTATAAACCAAAATATCAAACAGATTCTGAATAAAAGATAAAGATCCATGTGAAAAATATCATTATTAAGGTAATTAATTAATGTCAACAATAATGTTTTACTGATGTTATAAAATAAATACAATTCACCCTGAAAGTATCACATATAAAGACACAGGAGAACTATGTGTACTAGAGTTTTATGGAAACAATATCATAAGTTTCGTAATTGTTGTACTAGAATATACATCTGACTCCTTTATACATTCCTAATCACCTATAACATAGCTCTCATTTCTTCAAATTCTGTTCTAATTTAATCAGTTTTAAAACATGATGGCATTTTCTGTCCTGTATCTCATACCTCATTCCTTTTTCAGTTTCACATCTCAGACTATCCATCTGCAATACACTCCTGAGTATGAAACACCTCTCACCTGCTTCCTTCTGTTACCTGTGTTCAGTTACATGTTTATCATTCATATTGTTTTGGACATTCTAATCTCTGACATCTATTGCAGTTAAATGCTCCATTACTGCTATAATTTATTCTTCATATTTTCTCCATCTCATACTTTTCAATTTTGGTTTTGTTCTTGTTTTCAAATGACCTGAGAATATATGGTATGGATTCAAATGGGGAAGATGCATTATTCTCCATGGTTCAATATCAATTTCAACACTAACATATCTAAAATTTGTATCACTCTTTACAGCCTTAAAAACAGTCTTATAAGCTTCAAGAAATCAGCTTATTCCATCTGCCACAGGTCCTCTGGTTTCCTCATAAAATTGCCCATCTAAAATAGCCCAAATTCCACACATTCCTATTCTTCAGCATTGGATCACTCCTCTTTCCCCTGGTCTTCAGATTCCCTTTCCCTCAATACCAAAACTAAGGTCTATTTTCTTATCTGCCCACTGACTAATTCCTGAGACAAAACAGCACAGTCCAATGATCAAAATGAATTATTTGGCTAGCATGTGCAATCAGGATTTACCCACTCACCCATAGCACAGACTCCCCCCTTTCTTCTGAAAAGCCCACTCCTTCAAAAAAACATCTGAGTTGGTCATTTGCTTGCCTTCTGCTGCCTATGTCTGACTTTGCACTCCCCTTACCCACTTCAGCCTGCCGCTCCAGGGTGATAAATCTTTTGTTCTGAAAATTTGTGTGTGGGGTGTCCGGTACCAAATGTAAAGGGGGCAATGAAATAAAAGTATTTGTCTATAATCTTCAAATGGGAAATAATGGATCTAAAGGAGCATAGAAACCTGCATTGAAACCAGTTCACCTTCAGACGTCAATGAGCTAACCCTGAAAGGTATAAAAATAGTAAAAAAGATAAACTAGAAAAAGAAATGAAGCTGCGAAAAGACTAAATGAAGAATAGGATGGGAAGAATTAACCTTCTGGATGTGAAAGGTTATGTGCCAATTATTTAAAACAACTAATGATAAGAAATTGCCAGTGAGTTCATCAAATGCCTAAAAACAGCACACAGCACAGCCACACCACAGCTGAGTAATCTTAAAGAGAAGGTCAGGGAAACACAATATGGAAGGGCAGGCTACTCACCAAATAATCCTGAAGTTGCTGGGCTGTATTAAACAGGAAAATAAACACTTACCCATTGCCTTACACAGATCAACCTAAGTCAAATCACAGATCTGAAAGTAAGACTACAGCTATAGATCATTGGAAAAAATGGAGAAACGATGTGGTTTTCTTTCTCTCTTTTCTTTTTTCATTTTTTGAGATTGTAGATTTCTTTGAATTGGAAATTTTCTGCATTTACATTTCAGATGTTACCCCCTTTCCCCAATCTCATCACCCCTCCCCCTCCCATTGCCTCCATGAAGGTGCTTCTTCTCCCAACCACCTTCTCCCACCTCAGTAACCTGACATTCCCCTACACTGGGAAAACAAGCCTTCCCTGGATCAAAGACCTCTTCTCCCATTGATGCAGGAGAATACTATCCTCTGCTGCCTATGTACCTGGGGCCAGGCAAACTCATAGGTTGGTGTTCTAGTCACTGAGATTTGTGAAGGGTTTGGTTAGTTGATCATTTTGTTCTTCCCATGGGGTTGCAGACCACTTCATCTTTCTTTAGCTTCTTCACTGGGGTCCTTGTGTTCAATCTGATGGTTAGCTGCACGTATCCCCCACTGTATCAGTATGTCTCTGGCAGAGCCTCTGAGAAGGTATCTATATCATGTTCCTGCCAGTAAGTTCTACTTGGCATCAGAGATAGTGCTTGGGTTAAGTGGCTGCATATGAGGTGGATCCCCTGGTGAGGCAGTCTCTGGATGAACTTTTCTCCAATCCCTGCTCCTCTATTTTTCCCTTTATTTCCTCCCATGAGTGTTTTGTTCTCCCTTCTTAGAAGGATTGAGGCATCTACCTTTTGGCATTACTTCTAATTGAGCTTCATAAGTTGTGTGAATTGTTTCTTAGGTATTCAAGCTTTTGGGTTAGTATCTGCTTATCAGTGAGTGCATTCCATGTGTGTTCTTTTGTGACTGGGTTTCCTCACTCAGGACAATAGCTTCAAGTTCCATTCATTTGCCTAGGAATTTCATGAACTCATTATTTTTAATAGCCAAGTACTCTGTTGAAGGACATCTGTGTTCTTTCCAGCTTCTGGCTATTATAAATAAGGTTCTATGAACATGGTGGAGTATGTGTCCTTGTTACATGTTAGAGTGACTTTTGAGTGTATGACAAGGAGTGGTATAGATGGATCCTCAGGTAGTACTATGTCCAATTTTCTGAGGAGCCACCAGATAGATTTCTAGAGTGACTGTACCAGTTTACAATCCTACCAATAGTGGAGTAGTGCCCTCTTTTTTCACATCCTTGCCAACATCTGCTGTCACCTGAGTTTTGATCTTAGCCATTCTGACTGGTGTGAGGTGGAATATCAGGGTGGTTTTGATTTGCATTTCCCTGATAACTAGAAATGGTTGAGCATTTCTTTAGGTGCTTTTCAGCTGTTCAGTATTTCTCAGTTGAGAATTTTTTTTTTTTAGCTCCATACCCCATTTTTAATAGAATTATTTGATTCTCTAGAGTTTATCTTCTTGAGTTCTTTGCATATATTGTATACTAACTCCCTATCATAGGTGGAATCGCTAAAGATCTTTTCCTAACCTGTTAGTTGCCAGTTTGTCCTATTGACAGTGTTCTTTGGCTTACTTCTGTAAGCTTTGCAATTTCATGAGGTCTCATTTGTCGATTCTTGATCTTAGTGCATAAGCCATATACATTGGCAGGAGTGTCTGTGTATACTATCCCCAAAGAGAACCAAAGCTCCCAGAAATAACACTGACAAAATTGCTTGACTCAAAGCTTACATGCAAAACCAGCCACTTCTTCATGTACTCCAATAATTACTAAATAGAATTTGAGATTAAACTAATAACGGTTTGCATGAATACTATGTAAAATTTGGTTTTATTTCCTCAGAGGAAATGAGATGAGAGCTGTCCCTAAGTTTTATGGATACATGACTTGAGCTGAGCTCAGAGCATTTCTAGCTAACTATCCCTAGGTGTAGGCTTGGAAGCTCTAGCTTGCAGTATAATCTTTTGCAAACTCCGACCTCAAAGGCTTAAGCTTCCATCTTTCCTGTCTGATAATCTAGGCCTAGACTGTTTTAGACTCCTAGACTTATTGCTGAATAAGCTCACCCCCAGTTGTTCTTTCTACTCCAGCTGGTCAGTTACATGCAGCTGTTCCTGCTCAAACTTCTCTCCAATCCAGTCAGTTCCTGACTGATTCAATCTGGCTTCTCTCATTTTCTCACTGGATTGCTGTGTGTGGCCTCAAACTAACTCTGGCAGTTTGTTCTAATCTTATTCTCTGACTTCACGTGCCTCCACTAACCTGCACTAAAGTGCAAGAACTCACCCAGGAATTCAACTCCTCTACACCACTCTCACTGCACTGACACCCACCTCACAGACCGGATCTGCCCTGACTGCTCTTACTCAACTGGTTCAATTGACTGAACTGACTGACAAACTGCATTCTATGTCCCTGTGCTGCTCCAAAGAAACAGCTGTTCTGAGAATCAGGGGTATCCTAACTCTGTCTCATCTGTCTGACCTTTCTTTGATTCATCACCTTTCCTGTATCTCAATTAGACATTTTCATCATCGTTTAGGATTAAAGGTGTATACTAAGAGATCCCAGCTGGAGGGATGAAAAGTGTGGAGTTAGGGTATATCTGTATTCCAGAAAGATCATCCAAACCTAGAATGTCTTTTGATGTTTTCAGAGAAGCCATGGTGCTGGATAAAAATATCTCCACAATTCACACTCTAATAAAGTACAAGTCAAGTGTATACTCATACTTGCTTTACAACAAAGTATGTGCAGGATCCAGGAGTAATAATAAAACCTCAGTGAACATTAACAAAAAGAATGTAATTATTGGAGATTTTCATAGTGGCTAATAGAAAGTTTCTATATGGTTGAGATATAAGTTTTTCTCAATTTATCTCTAATTCAGTGCAATTCCAGCCAGAAAATCTGCAGTTTATATTGTGTATATTTACAAATTAATTCTAGTTTGTACAGACAGGGTAAAAATCCCATAATAGTTAACTAAATATATATAACAAAACAAATTGTCAGCCTTAAAGATTAATAAATAGCTACATTAATTAAGACAGAGTGGTATTGGTGAAAGAACCATTAGGTGCTGAACAGGATCAAACCAAATCGAACTGATATTTGACATGAGCCAAAGCGAGAGAGGAAAACGAGAATATCTTTTGACATAGGTGCATATTTAGCCAGTCATGTACAGTGGACGAGTGTGAACCGGAGGGACGCTACACTTCACAGAAATTAAATCAAAGTGAATAGGAGACAGAATATAAAGTGGAAGAATAAAAATCTCTGATACAGTGTCATTTCGCAAAACACAAGTTGCCTTGGAATAAAGATAAATGTTTAGAGACAGTACTGAAAGCTCCTTCCATAAAGCATTAATAGCCTAGATTAAAACTTGAAATTTTAATACTATTAGATAATGCTCAAAATGTAAACAAGATACTTATGAAGGAAAACATTTTAAAATTAAACAAATAAACAAATAAACTGAAAAAAATGTACCTGAACAAAAAACAGCAATAACAACTAAAGCAACATCACCAAGAAAATTTGATCAATTCTTACAAATGTAATTGAGAAAACATATAACCCATATTTTAAATAGCCTATAGAACTGCATAGACGACTAATAAAAGAAAGTGTGTGTAGGAAAAGTTACAGGATGAGAAGATGCCTAACTTCATATGTCCTTAGAGAATAACATGTTGTAACCATGAATTTCCACTCAAACATTAGGAGTGTAGAACAAAGAAATGGTAATGTAGTGCGAGTTAGAACATGGAAGGTGTAATAACTTTGACAACAGGTAGGACAGTAGTTACAAAAGAAAAGTGTCCTCACCCCACAGTGCAGTTACCATACACTTGGGTGTTTATGCATCTAAACTGGATTTGATTCCCAGCTGTAGAACCTGCACAAATATACTTAAAGATAAGTTATTAGTAATTGTCAGGACTTAAGAGCAGATAAAGTATACGGATGCAATTAAGTGGAAAGTACACCTGGTTATAATTAGACATGACCAGTATTGGAAATGAACTTTTCCAGCCTGGAAGGGACACTAAAGAAACTTGCATACATAACACCAGTTGAGACATAGCAGTCCAATGGGATTGATGGTGGATGACCTCACCTATGACACTCTAGTATAGCATACCCACAGAGAGAATGAAATCATTAGTAGTTATCAAGGAACGGGGCAAAAGGTGGATGAACAGTATAGCACAGTTGATTTTTAGGGCACTGAAGTTATTCTATGGGGCACTGCAACAACAGTGGATTTTATTTTGTATTTATTAAAATATGAGGTTATACCCAAATTCTGAGCACTAATGAGAAACTCAGGTTAGGTTATATTGATGTATCATTACTGTTGACCACTAATTTTTAAAAAAAAATATGCCTTGATTGTACAAGATTCTAATATTGGGGAGGGTGTGTGTTTGTGTATGTGTGTGTCTATATCTGTGTATGTGTGTGTGTGTGTGTGTGTGTGTGTGTGTATGTGTGTGTGTGTGTAAGAAAAAGAGAGAGAGAAGAGGAGGAAAGGGGAGAGAGAGAAAACACTAGCTCTTTGTACAGTCTGCTCAATTTTTCTGTGACTATAAAAGTGACCTACAGGTTATTATTTTTTAAACATTGGACTATTGATAAAGGCAGAATGCTGTTTAATCTTATCTTAATTACCTGAGGTTTAAAAAGCTAGTCTCAAAGTGTCATGAACTTATGGTCCTATTCAAAAAACCATTTTGTAAGGACAACATTAGAAGAGATAAAAGTATTGTTGTTTACAATGTTGGTGGGAATGAAGTAAGAAGAAGGAGCCTCTGACTACCAATAGGCAGCTTGTAGAAACACTGGGGTTGAGCAAATGGTTCCCTATGCTATTGCCGTGATTACATGAATCTACACATGAAATGAAAAGGCGTAGAACCCTCTAAGCAATATGCCAATGCCAATTTATTTCTTTGATATGGTATTTTTTTGTTCTGATAATACAAACACTGGAGGAAACGTAGCAGAACTCCATGTACTCTTTTTTTCAATTCCTATAAAACTATAATAATTTCAAGAAAGTAGTTTCTAACTATGTTCTCTCAGTCAAACAATGGCAGACCTATAATTTGAAAGCCTACTCAGGAGTTTTGTTTATAGGTATGTTAGAGTTCCGCAGGACTTAAAACTTGGTATTTCCTGAAGAAAACTCACAGTTTCCAGCCTACAACTGTTCTCATGGCTGTGTGCCTCACAATAATATTCCAAATCAGCAAAAAGAAAAGGCAAGATCTGGTGAAGTGAAGTACAGTTATCCATGGTTCTCTTTGCAGAGGAATCTCACAAGATTAATGTTTGCAGCACGAGTGCATAGGAAATGATGTCCACTAGGAATCTTGTTATAGAATCAACACATAGAGACTTTTAGTAAGAATGACCCATGTTTCCACCTTCTTCCTATTAGGTATATAGATATTAGATTCTCCAAACAGAAACAGGTATATAAAGTATGTTGACTGCTAAAATGAGTTCAGACAGTGAGAAATTCAAGTATTGCTCATATGAATTCTGAAACACAAGTATTTAGACACTAGCCAAGTATAAGACTTGTGAACATGCCACACATGGTAAGCAGTTTGTGCTTCCATAGTGTATTCCTTTCACAATAGGGTTATACATCTATAAAATTTTGTAAATAGTCAAACATATTCCTACCATAGACACTGCTATTATAAGAAACCAATATTTTTTTTTGAAAAGCATAAGAACAAATACAAACTTCATAAAATGCGAGATAAACTGAAGAGTGTTGGTTGGGAATTTCATTTTCCTTTATAGCTAAATAAGTTACATTAGAAAGTAAAGATAATAAGATAACACCTAGCACAGTTACATAAAATAGTCATTAAATAAGGGTTAAAGTGGTTTTTTTCTTTATAAAGTATTTTCTTACTTCTAACCTTTCTTTCTTAATTTCTTGCTTTCACTGTACATTAAGGAGAGTACTGATGGGGGAGGGGTTGAGTTGTATCATCATCCTGGAGAGCTTGTATATGTGGAGTAACCTAAGCCCATTATAACCAAGATTATGTCATGAGTTTGAGGCTTAAGACACTGGAACTATAAAATTAAGAGTTTGCCTGCTAAAGTGTGGCTTTATTTTGATGTGACTGTTACTAGTCATGGCCTGCCTGGTCCTTAGCTTCACAAAACAAATGTTTATTCAGTGTCATTATAGATTAGAAGTATGGAACCTGGATTGAATTGTATATGGGCTCACAAAAAATGGTGGATTTCTAAAATATTGAAAAATTGGAGGCCACAGAATGAAAACTGGATTGTGTTTTACGTTCTGAGATAAACATGGGACTCTAGTAAGAAGGAGTGGAAAGATATGGTCCACAGTTGTATTTTTTCTTTGTCAAGATGACAAAGGGGAAGTGTGATAGACAGATTTAATTGTAAAATGTACACAAACATCTGGAAGGAAATCTTAGTATGAGATTGTTTACTTCTCCTACATACAGTGTCAATATTGTCTACACTGAATTGGCCTATATGCACGTCTATGGAGGAATTTTTTAATATAAGTTCATTGATGGGGAAAGACCTAATACAGAAAGCTATGTTTATTTCTCTATCTCTGAAGTTGCAAGTTTCCCAATAAACTGTCTTTCAATGTCAAATATTACAAAGAACATTGGAGCACAGATTCCTAGCATGGTTCCTTATACATGCATAAGATTTTCTATTTTACATTCCATACTCAACTGTGTGATTATTTTAAGTCCATATACATATGATTTTTCTCAAATGAGACTGAGCACTGTTGTCGAAAAACTTAATATATGTTTATAATATTTACATTAACTCTTCTGTATTAGTGACATTCTCTAACTTGTCACCAAGATCTCTGTGGAATGTCAGATAATTTATGTAAAAAGTGAGCATGTACACACTAATACACACACACACACACACACACACACACACACACACACACACTGAGAGCTTGACTATCACTTTATTAGTAGCTAGATCTCCAATCTCTTCATATAAACTCTGCTGAATAATTTTGATATTCCTCCAATTTTGGTTGTCAATGTACCAGCAATGGCTATCTTAATACTAAAGACATCTATTATTAAAAGGCAACATTAAAATACAGTAACTAAATTTTCTTTGAAGCAACTTTTCAAGAATGAGAACTAAGATTTGATGCACATTTCATTATATTTTTTTTAATACGAAACCATTGTTCCTTGGTTGTAGTTTTTCAGGAATACAAGAAAAGATCAGACAAAAACTGGAGAATAGGGAAAAACTTAGTTAAAGAAAAGTATACACTTTTACCATCATTATTATTATTGTAGATTTATACACAGTTTTTAAGGTCCAAGAAGAGAGATGAAAGGAATCTCACCCCAAAGTGTTATTTACACAGGAAGAGAATAGGATATTAGCCTCAGTTAAAAGGGATATCTGCTTTTTCCTTTATTTTTTTGTTTTGTTTTGTTCCTGTTTTTTTTTTCTCTTCTTAACTGTACTATGAGGCAAAATCCTGAATTAATTTTATTTATTGCTTTTTCTATCTTTATCATGTGAGCTATCTTAAATTTAAGCTAACTTATTTCTTAAAGCATATATGCTCCTACCCTATATCCGTCCATCTGTCTGTCTGTTATTTGTGTGTGTATGTGTGTAATACAAAAGGTACTTCAATTATTACTCATTTTGAGGTCATTACTCATTTTCAGAATTCTAAATGCCTTTGATTTACATTTTTATTATCTAAATACAGCACATAAATCAAGGGATATTTTATAGTTAGCCTAAATACCCCAAAACAATATACTTCACCACAAGTGATACAGACTGTTCTTAATAACGAACAAAATACATACTTCTATAGAAAGCAACATATTCACTATACCCAGCATGAATTTCTGCAACAGAAATAAACAAACATTCAGACTACTGTCAAGCTCTATTCAAGATTATTGGCCTAGTTGATGAATTTTCAGTACAAAAGTGAACATTGTTTAACAAGAATTACCAATTATCCAAGACTCCGAGAAAAGCCAATAGTTTCTGTGTGAAAATTATGGTAAACATGCTGATAATCCTAGGCATTATTTTTTCTGACTCCATTTTCATAAGTTCTGACACTCATTTATTCTGAGTCCTTGTTCACCTTCCTTTGCATCTAGAAAGAAAACAAAATTTATCAAACTGCTCCTTTCACAACATCACCCGAAACCTGCACATCAACATTAATATTTCATCAACCAGACTACTTAACTTTTCCAGGCATTCTGAGGTCTAACTTGGCATGTGGCCAAACACACAGTCTTGTCAAGGTACAAAGTGCACTGACCAAAGTTAACAAGAAAACATTATTTTTATTCAACATTATTGTGGTAGATGTGAGAAGCCAGAGCTCAGACTGAGTTCAACTACAGTTAAACACAGAGCTGGAGAGATTTAAGAGCAGGAATGGGGTATGATAGATTAGTTATTATATATATGTGTGTGTGATCATCAACACAAAGCATTTTTACATCACCTGACTTTCCTATTACCCTTAATTATTAAACAAGTTAAATGATATTTTAGACAAAACTTGGTTTCACATTCAATTAAATTAATTTTAAAAGCAAATTATTCTTAGATTTTTGATGTCAGAGAACTATAGAATCCATTAGTCAGAGAGAAGGCAATCAGGCTTTCCAAATAACAAATTCCATGCTCCCTTATAACACCAGGTGATCATCACAAAAGTTATATACATAAGAACAAGATTAAATGAACTCAGTAAATTACACACACACACACACACACACACACACACACACACACACGTGTATGTTACACACACATATAGAATATATATGCAACAATAATACTTAAACCATAAGAAGTTGTGAATTTGAAACCAGAGGCAAAGAAAAATGAGAAATTATGCAAACAAAGCCCACATAAATGAGAATTTAAATGTATGATAAGCACACATGCATATCTATGTGCTCTGCTCTGAGGAACTTGGAAGAAATTTAACCCCTCCATGTACGTTCATTTAATGATCTAAAGTGTTTTTAGTTATTCCACCTCTTAAAAATTCAATAAACTTCTTCAGGGGTCTGCAAATTACTATCTTAAAAATGATGCTTGTGATTGCTGTCGGTACTATTTCTGGATGTTTGTTTGCTTGGGGCCAAGCTATAAGCAGAAGGTAATTTCTGAGAACTTGTGAGTGCAGAAAGATAAAGGACACACACCCAGACTTTTATACTTAGATGAGATAGCTCAAGATCATTAAGAAAGACACTGGGGTTGTTAATAAGTAAGCTTTTAAAGGTATATATCTAAAAAGGAATAGAACACTAACTGGAAATTACATGTCTCTTAAAGTCCATGCCTATGACCAAAGGCAGGAAGAAGGCTGTCCGCAGTTTCCTTTCATTGAGGAACCCTTAAGACTAGATTACAGTCTTTAATCTATAGTGAAAACATCTCCAATAGTGGTATCTAGAACTGTTTAACTGGTCCCAGGAAAAGATACTTGCTTCAGCACATACAGTTGATGTTCTTTCTCTGGAGTTTAGTCTTCTCTAACACAAGATGAAGATATAAACAAAACCGTCTCTCAATATCATCCTACTTTTAACATTGAATTATCCCATATTCTGAGATTCCAGTCTCTATCTACATTATATAAACACAGAGGAAAACCCAAAGATAATGTGAATTAACCCATGGCTCTGTTTAGTAAACGTCATAACCAAAAGGAAAGAAATATAAAAATAAAGCAACAGCATCACAAATGATGAGACAGTTAGCAACTGAAGGAAAGAATTAGAAGGGTAACATGCTAGTCTGCCCATAACTCAGGAGTTGAATGGCAGCCATTCAGGGAGCTATGGAAAGAACTTGTATAGATCCTTAAAGAGGACCTGATCCATAGGTGTTGATATTTTATTTATTTGTCTGCTTTACAACTCTGTCATTAGACTCTCAGGTCTTACAATGGTCAATTAGGATGATCACACACTTCCAACTGAACTAGATTGTCACTCTTTCGGGAAGGGTCTGTGCTCCCCCTACTCACAAGCCTGTAGAGTTTGGATTCTAGCGCATCAGCTGCAATGCGTCTCTAAGATCATATGCCTTCCATTCACGTTTGATTCTTATTTTAATTTTGAATAGGTTCTTTAAAGATTTCTAACTAAAAGCAAGTAATAAAAACTAAGCGTTTAATTTCATTTTGGGAAGATTCTGATATAGTCAGTTTTAGCTTAAATATACCTCAGATGATTTCTACCTTGTTTCTTTTCTTAATATTTTAAAGTGAGTTTCTAGAAGAGAACTGAATAGTGGAAACAGCTAAGAAATTGAGGGCTTATATTCAAATTCAAATGCCAAATTCAAATCTAAGAGCTTAGAAAGATGCACCTGCTTCCAACAATAAGGTTTTAAATGATACCTTAAGGTAGCCAAGGAAACTATGCTTAAGGTTTGGAAGCCCAATTCTCACAGTATCAAAAAGTGTCTGCTATAATTATAAAAAGTAGTAAATGCAGTATCATTAAAATGAATAATATATAAAGTATGAATATATAATTGAAATTTTTGTGGGGCTTTGTTCTACAAATATTGACTTAATTTCAAGTTACATTCCACTTTAGATTTGGATGTTTATCCAAAATCTGTCATATGATAATTCAAAAGTAAATCAAAAGGTACAGAGGTATTAGGGTGTCATATTTGAGTCAGATTGAAAGAAAGCTCAGATACTGATTGAGGGAGGATGACTATGTTCAGCTCAGCTGTCCTCCTCTACGCTGCCTCTGTTCCAGTGCATCTGTGCACTGAAGGCATAAGATCTCCAATGATGAGCATTTACAGAATGATACATTCTGTAATCCAGTACAGCTAGCTTGGGCCTCTCGACATTCAGTGTGTGCGAATGTTGGGTATGAGGAAAAAGGAAGGTATGGGTGGGTGGGAAGACTTGAGGATGGGGATCTCTGTGGTCAGGATGTATTGTATGATAGAAGACCCGCTTTCAATAAAATATAAATCCAAACAAGTTTGAACAACAATATATTAATCAAATAAGAAACAACAACAACAAAAATAATAATAACTGAAATGACTCAGAAAATATCATGGTAACTTAAATGACAATTAATGAAAAAGCACACAAACTCACTGAACAATGGGTAGAAACCTGCCATTTCTTGCTTCAGGTTTGGTACTCAGCTATTAGAATGCATGTCATAACCCTAATCTCCCCTCTTCCTAGTACCTCATTTGCCTTGAACTCTCTATAAAACTACTTGGTTTGTATTGTTAAAAAACCAAGTAGCTAGATTAGGATTCCGCCATATATTTTAGATTTGAGACAATGTTGCTCTTTAAACACACTAGGTTTAGAGGTGCTCAGAGATGAGCCAGTCAGTATAATTGACAGAATATAAAGAAAAATGCAAAATAAACTTGTCAAGTCCTCAACAAGAACAAAAAAGCTTTTGCATGATAAAAGACTGTTTTCAATACTAGATATAGTCTTAATTACAGTTTCTGTTTTTTAAATTAATTTCTAATTCTGAACTTAAACACTGGTATATTTCAAATGCATGTTATAGCAGTAAACTTCTTCCCCTAGTTTTTAATCCTATTAAATTTTAAGTGTACTTTTGTTGAGTGTAATAATTAAAAAAAATCAATCCACTCTATCAGTGGCTATACTCTAGAAATGCAGTTTCTCCTGCCCCATCAGGAGCTGTAAGCCAAGGTCTTCCCTCTTTCCCGGCACTCCTATCTTCCCAACCATTCACCCCATGTGACTAGCTGTCACAAATCCCTGTAAACCAATATAATCAAAATGCTAGAGTCTTGTAATTTATAAGTCAGATTTATAACAGCAAATTCTCAACCAACAAAACACCTACACAATGAACTCAGAGCCAATTGGTATCTGTATTAGCCACCCACCTAGATAAAACAAATTGTCCTCTATTATTCAATTCCTTCTGATGCTCATAGCTACTTGTGCCTATTTCAAGACACATGGATCTAGTTCATTCTCTTTCTCCATCCTCTCTGTGTCTGTTTGTCTGTCCCCTGTCTTATCTCTCTGAAGATCTCAGCCATGCCTTCCTTTTTCTTTGCCAACAACAGACTGTACTTTTATATTTCATCTTCCCTCAGATGAAGATTCTCCATTAATTTTTACTGTGTTGAGCATTAAACACACAAAGATTAATGGTGCCCAGAGACAAGACATCTAACTGATTGAATATAATGAAAGATGAACTTGTCAATCAAAATAACTTGGAGATTCTACTGCCCACCAATCAGAATGGTTAAGATAAAAAATTCAGGTGACAGCAGATGCTGGCAAGGATGAAAGAGAAACACTCCACCATTGTTGGTGGGATTGAAAGCTGGTACAACCACTCTGGAAATCAGTCTGGCAGTTCCTCAGAAAATTGGTCATAGGACTCAGCTATACCATTCCTGGGCATATACCCAAAAGATGCTCAAAAGGACACATTTTCCACCCTTCCTGGTCTATGCATCAGCTCTTGCTCTGGATTCCAGCCCTTTTTCAGTTCTGCCCTTACTTCCTCCAATAATGGAATACAATGTAGAAGTGTAAGCCAGATAAACCTCTTTTTTTTCAAAAACAAAATAAACAAAAATGAAAACATTACTAATGTCTTTATTTTTATTTATAAATTTATTCGTCTATATTATGCTTTTGTTAATAAATATGGAGGTCAAAAAGATTACATAAGAAAGTGTTTCTCTTTGGTTGGCATGAAGTAACAAAACTTCACAAGTAGCAATTTTAGGAGCTTTTCTACATGTCCTCTGAACCACAATGATGATTACTGTGGCTATGACATAAAGCTATCTAGCAGGAAGCTTAAAGTCTTTGCAGGATATGATCAGCATTTTTCTTTCATGCTTCATTTTCTCTGTAGGAAGCAAACCATGTGAGAAAATTTGTCATTACTATGGTTGGCACAGAATTGCTGATGGTTAACTTAACATGCACATCTGACTTGACACTTTTAATAAAATAAGAACTTAATATACATTCTTTCCTTTTGTTTTACACATGGTATTATTACCTCTCTTTAACATATATCATTTTATTGCTAGGAATTCATGAAAAAAACAATCAAACATTGCACAGGTAGATTAAGGTGGCCACACAACCATTATTCCAGTTCCAAACCTTATAAAGCCCAACAAACTTCTACATAATTACCTTTTCTACATTATCTCTCTTTGTCTGCTGAGATAGGCATATGATACCTGTGCTAATCAGCTTGGAATTACTCAAAGAAAGGCCTAAGGTGAGTAATTTGTAAAAAAAAAAAAAAAAAGAAAGCATTAAAGAGCTCACAGATTTGGAGGCTCTGTTAAAAGTTATGGCGGCTCTTTGTTTTTGCATTAGTGGGTAGACAGAATATGCAAATGAGGTTAGATGGTGGAATAAATCTCTCATGTATGTACCATGGAATCTAAGTCAGGAAGCAGTGAGCCAGACTACCTTAAACAATCTACAGAAGCATTGCCACAGTAGTCGAAAGGCTCACTAGACACCTGGAATTATGTGGTTTGCCTTTGCTAATAGCAACACTGTGAGAACCAAGGCAATATTTTCTACTTGGTACTTTGAGAGACTTCCAGATTCAAATTATACAGGAAAGTCTAAATGGTGTAATAATTGTCTGTTTCTTTATTCTACACAGAATTTCATTTCACAAAATTTAAAAAAAAGTAATTTCTATTCACATGCATTGGCGTTTGGAATAATGTTATAAATGTAATATGTCTTTTGTTCAAGACAGATTTTCCTGGCCAAAGTAAAAAGTATACCTTCTTATTTCTGTGCTTTAAATAACTAGGTTTTAATTTATTTAATATGATTAAAATTTGAGCCTATTAAAATTCTTGCATGGTTTCTCTCGTCTTTTTATATTACTTCGAACTTAAAGGTTGCCCATTCAAAGCCCTGCCACTGAAGAGCACTTAAAATCAGCCTCTGCCCTGAACTGTGGCCTTTGCTGAGGTGAAGAGGGAGTTGTGCTAAGGTAGGTTTGGAATACACTGTGCCTGTTGGCCTGATTTCCTCTAACTTTTCTACTGTGTCATCATTATCAAAGTGAGAGGGAGCTGAAGCAGCAGATTCCTTCAGTCTCCACTCCCGCAGGTTTTTCCTACACTTAATGAAAGCCTTAGGAAAGTGAGGTGGGGAAACTGCTGGTAAGATTCCCACAAGACCTGACTCCCCAGTCAGAGATGAATGATGGTGTCTCAGTGTTTACGCCCCTCATACATTTATATCTTAATTGTCTTGACCTATGTAGAATCAACAGTATCAATCATTGCATCTTTGTTTTCAATGTTCTATAAGTGCTATTTAATTAGGATAATAATTATCTTTCAATTCCATTAAATTGGAACTATTTGAAAAAAAAACTTATAAAGCAGTTTATAATGCTGTTTCTATATCATGAACAATCTGAATGCAACAAGAAAGCTTCAATCCCCCCCAAGGGGATGAGGCTTTGATAAAATCATGATTTATGTATGTATGGAAGAACTAAAATGAGATTGTATATTAATCATTTGATAAAGACACCTTGATGTGAAAATTGGTGCTCTATAGTTGAATTAAAGCTTGTTAAAGTTATGTTTTTCCTCACTAGAGTACCGTGTGTATGTGTTATCCTGTTTCTCCATAGGATTTTATATAGAGGGGCATTTATACTGCAAATAAGTTTATTAGTAGAGGAATCTTCAGGATTATCTAGACAGCAATAATAGAGAGAGAAAAATCGAAGCACCGAGTGGGGAATAAAGGACTGTGTGGCTTGTGGCTCATCAAAAGGAGCACAAGCCCTCAGATTTAACATTTCACATTTCAATTCAACTCCATTTGCTGATGACTTCCAAATGGCAACCTCTTAAAAACTACAGGATATTAAACTTTGGAAGGGGAGAAATCTTAAACAAAAATGAGTGGAAACATATTAAAATATTTAAAATTAACCATTTTTGTAAATCTAAACTAATATTCTTTGTGCATGTGCATGTGTGTGGGTGCACTAGCCACGGCGTGCATGTGGAGATCGGAGGACCGTTACGACTCAGTTCTCTCCTTCTACCACGTGAGTGTCCCGGAACAGAACACAGCTCTTGTGAATTGGTATAAATTCATCTTTGTCTAACAGATATACATAGTTTTGAAAATATAAATGTAATTTGATTAATATGACTGTCCAGTCGTTAATATTTACATGTTTTCTCAAACATGCAAAAACAGTTATCAATTATCAATTATCAAATTATAAAACAATTATCAATTTCTAAAGAGATAGCAATGTTAAATATATAGTAAGAAATCATCATTCTAATTTCAGTTTTAAAATAATGCCAAGTCCTCTTTGCTGGCTTTACCTACTAACACTTTATATTTGTAAGCTGCCAGTTTGGAGAACAGGTAACTGTTGAGGGGATGTGGAAACAATGTGTCAAAATGCAACATCCTGTAGCTGAAACACTTCCCTTTAACAGACACAGTAGTTTCATGAAGTCCTCTTGTGTGTTCATATAAGTGTTAGTTACCAAAGATTGACTAGTTATTTGCCTATAACATACCATTCAAGGAAATTATGAATCACCATTTTCATTGTGTTGTAGAATTGTGAAATTCAGCAAAATACCAAACAGGAACAGTGATTGTTCTTAAGTGAATCTCACTTGCTTTGCAACTCTGAGAAGACTGCGAAGGTTAATAACTAATTGAAAGATGGAATTATGAATTGCCAGTCATTTACTCTACAGTAAAACAAATACATACCATGATGTGGGTGGAAGGTTCTTAGTAAAGTCAGCGCATATTGAAAGCATTTGTGTTGAAAACTAATTTTATAAATACAGATAGACAACATTTTCTTAGTTTTTCCAAGGTTTGGAGTGAAATAATAAATTTCATACACCCTGGAATCTCTGTGATGTTGACATATTTGGAAATAATTAAAGTCCAGAGAAAATTCTAGAATACTAGTGTCCATTCTGCTGAAATATACTATAAAATATATTGCAGAATAGTGGGCAGAAACATTATCAGAGGCAGAGACTCAAGTAGTGTCAGAGGAGACTGTGTCCAGTAATGTTGGAAGCCAGCCCCATAAAGTCTCCCCAACATGACTACCTAAGCAAGAACTGAATAGTGACAACCAGGAGACATGCTTATTTAGATGGGGAAAGCCAAATTTGCCTCAACCATACACAAAAACTCAAGGCAGGTAAAGAATGGGCATACTAAGAGAAATAGTCTTTCTCACAGAAGAGCACACCAATTGGTTTTCCAATATCAATTGATCAGTCCAGACAACATAATACAAGAAACATACAGAATGGAGAGGCTGTTTTTATGTATTTCTGAATATACATGTATATGTACATAAGTGTAATACAAATAATGAAAAGAACCTATGAATATGGAAAACAGCAAAGAATTGTATATGGAAGTTTTCAGAATGAAGAAAGAGCTTAGAACACATGGGTAGAGAGAAAAATTTGCTGAGCAGAACACCAGTGGCTTACGCTCTAAAATCAAGAATAGACAAATGGGACCTCATGAAATTGCAAAATTTCTGTAAGGCTAAGAACACCGTCAAGAAGACAAAACAGCAGCCAACACATTAAGAAAAGATATTCATCAATCCTACATCTGACAGAGAGCTAATATCCAATATACACAAAGAACTCAAGAAGTTAGATTCCAGAGGATCACATAATTCTATTTTTAATATATGGTGCAGAGCTAAACAAAGAATTTTCAACTGAAAAATACTGAATGGCCAAGAATCACCAAAAGAAATGCCCAACATCCCTAATCATCAGGGAAATGCAAATAAAAACAACCCTGAGATTCCACCTCTCACCAGTTAGAATGGCCAAGATCAAAACCTCAGATGACAGCAGATACTGGCGAGGATGTGGAGAAAGAGAAAAACTCTACCATTGCTGGTAAAATTGCAAGCTGGTACAACGATTCTGGAAATCAGTCTGGTGGTTCCTCAGAAAACTGGACATAGTACTACCTGAAGGCCCAGCTATTCATCTCCTAGACATATACCCAAAAGATGCTCCAACATATAAAAGGGACACATGCTCCACCATGTTCATTGCAGTCTTATTTATAATAGCCAGAAGCTGAAAAGAAACCAGATGTCCTTCAACATAGGAATGGATACAGAAATTGTGGTACATTTACACAATGGAGTACTACTCAGCTATTAGAAACAACGACTTTATGAAATTCCTAGGCAAATAGATGGAACTTGAAGCTATCATCCTAAGTGAAATAACCCAGTCACAAAAGAACAAACATGCTATGCACCCACTGATAAGCAGATCCTAGTACTAGAAAGCTCTGAACATCCAAGAAACAATTCACAGAGCTTATAAAGCTCAGAAAAAATGGAAGGCCAGAACATGGATTCCTTAATCCTTCTTAGAATAGAAAACACAACACTCACAGAGGAAAATACAAGATGAAATAGAGGAGCAGGGATTGAAGATAAGATCAGTGACTGCCCCTCCTGGGGATCCATCCCATATGCAGCCACCAAACCCAAACACTATTGCTGATGCCAAGAAGTGCTTACTGGCAGGAACCAGATATGGATGTCTCCTCAGAGGCTCTGCCAGAGTCATGCAGATACAGGTGAGAATACTTGCTGCTAACCATTGGATTGAACATGGGGACCCCCATGAAGGAGCTAGAGAAAGGACTGTAGGAGCTGAAAGGCTTTGTAACCTCTTGGAAAAAACATTATCAATCAGCCAACCACCCCACAACTAAAACTAAACTCCTATGGACTAAAACACCAACCATTGAGCACACATGGAGAGACCCATGGCTCCAGGTGCATATGCAGCAGAGGATGGCATTGTGTGGCATCAATGGGAAGAGAGGCCTTTCGTCCAGTGAAGGCTCATTATCCCAGTGTAGGGAAATGCCAAGGCACTGAGGTAGAGAGGGTGATTGGGAGAGGGAGCACCTTTATGGAAATAAGGGAATGGGGAGGAGGGATGGGAGCAGGAGGGGGAAGGGGGTAATGTTTGAAATATGAAGAGAATATCCAATAAAATAATTTTAAAAATATTAGATACTGAGATTTTAAAAAAAGGAAAAGAGAAGGAACAAACGATATATTTGCAATGTGTGTTTGTGTGTATGTTTATATATACATATATTCCACACATTGAAATAGTTTCAGAAATTTAAATTCGGTGTGTAATAATGTGTAGACTAAGGATTTTATCTATCCTCTCATAATTCTATGTTTGTGTAAATTTGATGTGTTGTGGAATATAATTGATGTGTGTGTGTGTGTGTGAAAAAGTTTGCACAAAATCTGTCAATCACTAAATGTCTGTTGTCTTGAGTTAGCCTATCCCTAGCCTGAACAACCCCTAAAAATGTTTCTCAATAACTAACTAATTTGTGCATGCTCCCTCTTTTATCTTCTTTTTTTTGACATCTTTCAACTTTCTTTTTTTCTTTTTTTATTGGATATAGCTTATTTACATTTCAAATGTTACCCCCTTTCCCAGATTCCCCTCCATCTGCCCTATCCCATCACCCCTCTCCCTGCTTCTCTGAGGGTATTAATCTACTCATGCCATCCCACCTTTATACCTGACTTTCCTCTACACTGCAGCATCAAGCCTTGGCAGGACTAAGGGCTTCTCCTCCCAGTGATGCCCAACAAGGCCTCTGCTACCTGTGCAGCTGGATCCATGGGTCCCTGCATGTGTAACTTTTGGTTAGTGAGTTAGTTCCTGGGAGCTCTTGTGAGTTGGCATTGTTTTCCTTATGGTGTTGCAAACCTCTTCAACTCCTTCCATTCTTTTTCTAACTCCTCCATTAAGTACCCAGTTCTCAGTTTCATGGTTGGCTGTGAACATGCACCTCTGGATTTGTCAGGCTCTGGCAGAGCCTCTCAGGTGACAGCTACATTAGGCTTCTGTCAGCATTTCTTGGCTTCAGCAATATTGTTTTAGTTTGGTGGTTGGTTAAGGGCTGGATCCCCAGGTGTGGCAGTCTCTGGATGGCCCTTCTGCTCCAAGCATTGTCTTCATATTTCTTCCTGAGAATATTTTTGTTTCTTCTTCTGAGAAGAACTGGAGCATCTGCGCTGTGGTTGTCCTTCTTGGGCTTCAGCTCTGAATACCCAAGATACAGTTCACAGATGACATGAAGCACATGCTCCTTCTATGCCACTGAGTCATCCAAGAAATACCAAATTTTGATCAATACCTAAGCTTCACATTGTAACTCAGTTCTATATGCGTCATTTTCTGAAATAGCTACAAAGGCTTAAAGAAAATTTGAAATAAAGATTTTTTTTCTTATGTTTGTTCTTAAATCACACCACCATTTTTTTATTCAAAAGCACTAAGAATAACCATGCATGCTTATTAGTGAAAAATATGTATGCTAAGAAAACAATTTTGCACTTAATATTTGTTATAACCCTTGAACTAAATATATTATATTCATTCACTTGTTATCAAAAGTTTTGCTATAAAGGATTTTGTCTGTAGGTGGCTCTACATTTGGAAACACGCTATGGAAAGTTTGGCATTGTTCACTAAATGCCTCCCAGGAAAGTTTATACTTGATGGTTTATTTCCCTTTCTTAAGCAGATTAGCATTTCATAACTTCAAAAGCAAAACATTCACCTTTGTTAGCAGAGTGTATACAGCCTATGAAGCTTGTTTACAATCCATTTCTTCAACCATATCATGTTATCCCTGAAGAAAATTCACCCGAGACATGAATATTTCCCTCTGTTCTTCTCTTCCTTTCCAACTTTCTTTCCATTATACCCTTTCCAATATGCTTACAATCTTTGTTTTTATTTTGTGGAGATTCATAGTACATTGTGAAAGCATAGGTTCAGACCATGTCCCCACTAACCAGTTTCCCTCAGTGACATTTCACATAATTATAGCACAATATCAAAATGAAATTAAAACCTGCACAAGCTACAAAACTGACTCCGTCTCTCAGATTTATGCACATGCTAATCTGTGTCTGGGTTCTTGTGAAGAATCTATGCAATTTCATTTCAGAAACATTTATTTAATAACTGCATAATCAAGGCATGGAATGTCTGTCTCTTAGCATTATTACTCCTGGTACTCATTTCCTCGGGTCTGTAAACCCTTTATGATCTGTATACCTTTCAAACTCCACCAAATGAACTTGTTTTTAGAAACAATTTCTATTGCTGTCTGATGGTATTATCAGAGCTTCTTGCATGGCTAATCACAGAAACTTCACAAAAGTACATCCTAATTTCTTGAAACATACTTCCTTCTGGCTAGGTAGCTCTAAAACCGAGGGAGTGTACTCTTTCCCTTCTTCGTCTCTGGTAATAGAAGCAGAGTAGAGGTTTCTATCTTAGCCTCACTAAGTTGCACAACAAGCGGCAAAAACAGATGAGTGAAAAATTTTGAAGTATCTTGCATTAACTGTAATGGGAACCCACTGGGACAATAAAATTTACCAAAGATATACAAGATAAATGCATCTTCTAAATGAGTAATTCACTGAACCTACAATTTTAAATTGTGATCCCTGCAGATCAAATATGCACATGCTTTGGGTTTAATTTTTTCACAAATTTATTCTAAAAACCAAAGCAAATATGAACACAATAAAGTGATTAAAATATAATTGCTGCTCTCCTTGTTTAGTTTTGTTACTGACAATCTAAGTACCACCATAATTACTACACAGAGAGTCATTCTGAGTCGGGAGAACCACAAATTTCTTAGGTAGTCATGGTATTCATCAGAGGGTAACCAGGTAGGGTGCAGGGGTAGCATTTACAAATGTCCTAGCACCCACAATTCTCCAATTAGAAATTTGCAAATTCCTAGAGGTGTTTGCACAGCAATTTAGTATAAAATTAATGGCAGTATTACTGTCCCAGGATGTTTGCAAAACAGCCACTACACACAGTATACTAGAGTTTCAGAAAAGTTGCATGCAAGAAAATAAGAATGTCATTATTTCAGCAATTTTTGAACGAAGACCCTGCATCATCCAATTTCAGTATGGTGAGTCACTCTTTATTCTTTGTCTATTGTGGAGGTGCCCTTAGGTGTGCTCACAGCATTGGGGCTATGGAGCCTGGGGGAGGCTGCCTCCTTTGGCCAGGCAGAAATCCCAGGGAATAAAGGGACACCAACCCACCCACAAAACTTTCAACCCCAAAGTTATCTTGTCTACCAGAAACTCAGGGATTAGTGATGGGATGAAGACTGAGGAAATGACCAACCAATAAATTAGTGACCCAACTTGAGACCCAGTCCATGGACAAGCACCAACCCTAACACTATTAATGATGCTGTTATGCTTGCATACTGGACTCTATCATGCCTGTCCTCTGAGAGGCTCTTCTCACCAGCTGACTCAGAACATATGCAGACATCTACAGTCAAACAGTGGATGAAGGGTGGAGTCTTGTATGGAAGAAAGGGAGGAAATATTGTGAGCCCAAAAGGGGATAGAAAGTTTATAGGAGGACCAATATAACCAACTAGCCTTAGGTATCTCCAAAATTGAACTCCCAACCAAAGATCATACACAGGCTAGACCTAGGCCTCTTTTCACTTCTATGGCATATGCGCAGCTTGGTCTTCATGTGGGTCCTGAACAACTGGAACAGGGACTGTCCCAAAAGCTGTTGCCTGTGTGGAGATATATTTTAATAGCTGAGCTGCCTTGTCTGGCCTTAGTGAGAAAGAAAAAGCCTAGCCTCAAAGACTTGAAACGCCAGGGTGGGAGATACCCAAGGGTGCTCCACCAGCTCAGAGGCAAAAATGAGAGTATAGTGAGGGAGATAATTTGGGAGGAGGTGACCAGGAGAGGGGAGTAAATAAAGTATTAATAATAATAATAATAATAATAATAATATATGTAAAAATAAAAAATAGATAAGTTAACTTACAAGTTTATTTAATTGTTTTCATTTTTATTAAATTTTCTCTGTAGTTACATTTCAAATATTATTTAGAATGCATTAACTTGGATAGTCAACTTCATGGAACAGTAGCTTTGAAAATATGTATGTAAGAGAACTGAGACAGAAAAACGTTTAGTATTTCTTTATTAATCCCTTTTATTTTCATACTTGGGGCAATCTCTCTCTCTCTCTCTCTCTCTCTCTATATATATATATATATATATATATATATATATATATATATATATGAGACAACCTATGACTGATTTGCCTCGTGTGTAGAATATACAAAAGTTGGACTCATGATGCTAGAGAATGGTAGTGCCTTTTTGACTGCGGAGCACACTGGGAGAGTCGAAGATATGTTTCTCAAAGAATATGAAGTTTTAATCATGATATAACAGTTTGGAATATGCAAAATACAGTGTGGTGACCACGCCTAATGGAGCTCTGCTTCTTGAAAACTATTATGATAATATTTTCAGATAGCATGTGTAAGTTAATTACTAAACTATACTGTGCATTTGTACTTTAAGGCATGTTATTCATAATAAATTCAGGTTATTTTACCTGGTAAATATGTTTATCAATAGAAACCATTAAACAAGCATGTTTAACCTATCTTGTATTAGTTTAAGCTATTTTAGTAAAAGTAAGAAATTATCTGCCTCAGTGTATGCACCCAATTAACTATTTTCCTCTGCAGAAATCTTGTATAATATAACCAGTAAATATAGTTCCAAGTGACTGTAGATGAGAAGTCCTTTAACTGGCTGATTTTTCTTCTATGTATCATACATGAGTGATATTTTATCATAAAGAAGAATTATGCCTTATCTTTGTTTCTATTTAAGGAAAACAGCATGGGGCTGGAGAGATGGCTCAGTGGTTAAGAGCACCTACTGCTCTTCCAGAGGTCCTGAGTTCAAATCCTAGTAACCACATGGTGGCTCACAACCATCTGTAATCGGACCTGGTGTGTCTGAAGACAGCTACAGTATACTCATGTACATAAATAAATAAATTTAAAAAAACTTTAAAAAAAGGAAAACAGCAATATACACTTTTATTTACTGAAGGTGCTCTAACTTTCTTAGGACCCATGCTCTTAAGACATATTCTAGACCTAATATTAGCTAGTCTCATTTCAGTCCAAGGTACACAAAATAAACAGCTTCATTAGAACTTTCAAAACTAATCACTTGAAAGACTATTGTTATATTAAGAATCCAGGAAGAGTAGGAGAAAAATAGTTTCTGGAGATTTATATCACTTTAGAAAACCCTCATAATTTAGTGTCTCCTTAACAGAATATTTAATAATCAAAAACTATAAAATGTTTTTTTCTTACAATAATGTTTTACAGTAAATCTTTGAATGGTGTATACCTAATATGCATTCATATCTTGGCTCAGTATACACATTTCTATCCTGAGAGTCTCATTAGTTTATATTTTCTCCAAAGCCTTATTCACTCTCTACTGATTGTCTCAAGAAGAATGCACAATAAAGCAAGGAGAGAAGTTTCCTATGAGAATAATGACCCTGAAGACACTACTAGATGTTTATTAAACGGGAAAAATAGCACTGTCTTTATATGTCTGTAAGACAAGTAATATTTGGGGACATTTATGCATATTTATTAATATTTAATTTTAGAATAGATTGCTATGTCCTTTGAAGCATATTTTCCTAAGTGCTTTATTTGAGAAGAGAAAGGTTCTCATTTTGTTTGTAATTCTTTTTTTGCTATAGTAAACCTCTTCATCTGAAACAAACATAAGAGAAATGCATAAGGGATCACGCGTTAGGACATTCTGGAGTATGCATGGAGATCACCTGGGCTGATGTTTAAGGCATAGATTGTTGATTTCCATCTGCAGAATCTGACTCAAGAGGGCAGGTGAGAGCTTCCTAGACTTACATTTCCAACTGAGTCTCACGTGATGCTAATACTCTGATCCTAAAGTCCTGACACTCTGCTAATTTCTGTAATCAGTGAGTGAGCCCTGCTGTCTCAGTCTTCAAAGCGGGTGTGTAAATCATACAAGCCTAGAGAGGTTTATGGAGTGAGGAGAACAACCCTGGCGATGCAGCTTTTTAAAACTCACTTTCTGGAAAATGGAACTGAGGTAGTAATGCTAACCAATATGAATGTTGACAGTATGTACTCGAAGATGTGTGTTTTGCTATGTCTCGGTCTGAAATTCATCCAGCATAGAAAGCCATCACAATGATAGCCATGTCTCAACATGGTCTTCAGCTTGTACCTGATCCACAGAGGAGAAGAGAAACTCTTGGGTCCTTCAACAGTCAAAGGTCTCCTGAAATTATTTTGCTTCGATATGCAGGAGTCTGATAAGTTCTCTTGTATTTAAGAAAACAATCATGTTACTTCAGCAAGTGAAATTTTAAAAAAAGAAGAATTTTCTCTGTGAAAGTACAGAAAATGAAAGTGAGAAAATCAAAAGAGAGATAAAACCACCTACTTCAGCAACTCATTTACTGAGTTAATTAAGATGCTATACTGTATCTAAACAAACACTTAATTTCCTTGGGCCCTATTAATGTTTGTCTGATACTTAAATGCCCGTTTTGTGTTTTCAGTTATTTGCATAGTTTGTTTTAAAACAATATCAGTGAAAAATCAAACAGGAATCAGCCATAATTTACCAGTTTAAACAGTAAAAATCACAGAATTAGAAAAAGAATGGTTCATTAATTTGGCCTGACATTTGTCTAGACTGGTATTAAACCTCAACTCCTTAAGCAGATACTTTTGGGAATAGGACCTGTAACAAGAAAATTAGGATAAGACTTTCTTATGGGTAATGCACCAAACCAAAAGGCCCTGCTGTTTATTATTATTATTATTATTATTATTATTATTATTATACCATCATCATCATCATAAATTTTAGTTAATCTTTTTTTTACACTCCAGATTTTATTCAGACAATGCTACAGTTCAGGATGCAAAGACTATCTGTTGATGGCATTACATCTTGAAGGCCCTACAGCTAAACTATGGTAAATTCCCTTCATGGGATCATGTAAATGAATATATAGATTATAAAAAATTTAGCACCATAGTAAGGTCTTTGAAAGTTCAGTGAGCAATAATTAATTAAAAATAAAAGCATGATGAATCTGAGGTGATCCTGATACCCTGTTTGGCTCACTTCAGCCTTCCTGCAGAAGACTGAACATATGCATGTTACACTGTGTATTTCATCATAAAGATAATGCCAAGGATACTTCCTAAAGCCTTTGCCTCAGACTGGTGATTACCGTTATGATAGGGAGTGTTTTTCTATAACTTAATATAAGGACTTATAACATGATCTAAGCATCATTCTTTTGTAAATAAGCATCAAATTCCCATATCTTCAGATATAGAATGCTTCATTTTGAACACTGCCATTTGATTTGCTAAGTTGAATTTTGGAAAAAAAAAAAAAACTTACAAAATAATGTTTAGCTTGAGATTAAGATGTAAATTTCAACAGTTTCTGAAATGACCAAAATATACACATTATTATTTCTACTACATAGTTATGCAATCTGATGTTCTTAGCATTTGGAATTATAAAATCAAAGTATCAGATGTCATGCAGCAGCAAATGTTTAGGCACAATGGAATTATATATGGAAAAATGAACAATCAAGTGTCAATATGCAATCTTTACTACGTGGTAAATATATGTATAGCAAATAATTATTTCAAAATAACATTTCTTCAGCATTTATTATGAATAAATATCTGACTTCTGTACATATTTTAGGTACTCATGCTCCTGATGTTAACGGGTCCAAGAATTTGAAGAGACATGTGAGATTATATATTGGGAGGATAGTACATCAAGGAAAGTGAAGGGAGAAATTTTGTAATTATATTATAATCTTGAAAATAAAATAAAAGCACTAAATTAGACAGGCAAAACTGGTTACAGAAATTTTTTTAAAAGCATGGCTTTTGGGAACCTTGGTCTTTCCTGTTATTTCATCATATCCATGAGAACTATTGAAATTCTTAAATAAATTATACTTCAATTTCACCAATTTAATTTAAATTCCATCTCCAACTTTACTATCACAGCAATATGTATGCTGACTAACAAAATCCATGAATCATGGGCAAGCCAGAGATGTCTATAAGTGCAATGGTGTGAGAAATACTATGGAATAAGCAGTGTGTTTTTGATTGACTTCAAGGGTATTTTCAAAGGTAGGCACATGTGCCTGGCGCTGTACATGCGGTTTTAGACCCACAACTGGGAAGCTTGTTGACCCACAAGAGGATTAATTACTGCTGTTTTGTTCAATGGTTCAATACCAAACAGATTTCTAAACTTCTCTGTACCTATAGATCAGGACAGCTCTTAGACCTTGTCAGAGAAATTCCTTTGTGCAGGGCATAGTAGTTAAGGCAAATTCACAAGCAGTCAAGAAGAGAGAATAAATTTATGTAACTGCTTTGATATAAATAGGATATCAATTTTATACTTCATCCAACTGAGACTCGAGAATCTCAACGGAAAAGGAGGACTAACAATTGTAAAAGCCAGACACTGAGAAAGACCAGGTCACAAAAGTATCTTTTAGATATGACAGGGCTGCTGTATTCATGACCTCACAGTTAGGATTATTTACACACAACCTGCAATAATATCAAAATACTCAACATTCTGTCATAAAAGAAGAAAAGACTTGAGAGTTTCAAACCCTAGCTTGACCTTTCAATTTTCTTTCAGACTGTAGATGGCTTAAACATAATGAGGAAAGAATGAAAGAAAGAAAGAAAGAAAGAAAGAAAGAAAGAAAGAAAGAAAGAAAGAAAGAAAGAAAGGAAGGAAGGAAGGAAGGAAGGAAAGAAGGATGGATGGAAGGAAAGATGGAAGAAAGGAAAGAAGGAAGGGAGTAAGAAAGATCACCCAGAAAACTGCTACAGCTGATAAACAACTTCAGGAAAGTGGATGGATATAAAATTAACTCAAATAAATCAGCAGCATTCCTCTACTCAAAGGATAAACATTCTCAGAAAAAAATTAGGAAAAAGTGCCCTTCACAATAGTCACAATGTGAAATGCCTTGGGGTGACCCTACAAAGCAAGTGAAGGGCCTGTATGACAAGAATTTCAAATCTCTGAAGAAGAAAATGGAAAAAGATCTTAGTAGATGGCAAGATCTCCCATGATCATGGATTGGCAAGTTTAATATAGAAAAAATGGCCATCTTGACAAAAGCAATCTACAGATTTATTGCAATCCCTAACAAATTCCAACTCAATTCTTCATAGAGTTAGAAAGAGCAATTTGCAAATTCATTTGTAATAACAAAAAATCTAGGATAGTCAAAATAATCACAACAGAAAGAGAACTTCCAGGAGAATCACCATCCCTAATATCAAGCTATGTTACCAATCAATCTGGATAGAAAACTCATGTTATTGGTACACAGATAGGCAGGTAGATCAATGGAACAGAATTGACTACCCAGAAACCTACACACCTATGGTCACTTGATCTTTGACAAAGAAGCTAAAAACATGCAATGGAAAAAGGACAGCCTGTTCAACAAATGGTGCTGGTACAATAGGCATTCAGCATGCAGAAGAATGCAAATTGATTCATTCTTATCTCCTTGTACAAAGCTCAAGTACAAGTGGATTAAAAACCTCCACATAAAACCAGATACACTGAAACTACTAGAAGAGAAAGTGAGGAAGAGCTTAAAACACATAGGCACAGGAGAAATTTTCCTGAACAGAACACCAGGGGCTTATGCTCTAAGATCAAGAATCGACAAATGGGACCTCAAGAAACTGCAAAGTTTCTGTAAGGTTAGGGATATTATCAAGAAAACAAAATGGCAGCCAACAGACTGGGAAAGGATCTTCACCAATCCTACATTTGATAGAGAGGTAATTAATATTCCTTATATACGAAAAACTCAAGAAGTTAGACTCCAGAGAATCAAATAATCCTATTAAAAATACAGTGCAAAGCTAAACAAAAATTCTCAACTGAGGAATATCCAATGGCAAAGAAGCACCTAAAGAAACGCTTAACATCCCTAGTTATCAGGGAAATACAAATCAAAACAACCCTGAGATTCTATCTCACACAAGTCAGAATGGCTAAGATCAAACATACAAGTTATGGCAGATGCTCGAAAGGATGTGGAGAAAGAGGAACACTTTTCCATTTTTGGTAGGATTGCAAGCTGATACAACCACTCTGGAAATCAGTCTGGTGGTTCCTCAGAAAACTGGACATAGTACTACCTGAAGGCCCAGCTATTCATCTCCTGGACATATACCCAAAAGATGCTCCAACATATAAAAAGGACACATGCTCTGCCATGTTCATTGCAGCCTTATTTATAATAGCCAGAAGCTGAAAAGAAACCAGATGTCGTTCAACATATGAATGGATACAGAAATTGTGGCACATTTACACAATGGAGTACTACTCAGCTCTTAGGAACAATGACTTCATGAAATTCCTAGGTAAATCGATGAAACTAGAAACTATCATCTTGAGGAGGTAACCCAGTTACAAAAGAACATAAATGGTATGCACTCATTGATAAGCAGATGCTCACTGCCAAAAACTCTGAATGACTGAGAATCAATTCACAGACCTTATGGAGCTCTGAAAGAAGGAAGGCCATACAAGGTCAAATAGAGGAGCAGGGATTGAATAAAAAGGTCAATCAGAGGCTGCCTAACCTGGAGATCTACCCCATATACAGCTACCAAACCCAAGCACTATTGCTGATGCCAAGAAGTGCTTACTGGCAGGAACCAGATATAGATTCGTCCTCAGGGACTATGTCAGAGTCATACATATGCAGCTGAGGATACTTGCAGCTAAGCAGCAGACTGAATACATACCCAATGAAGGAGCTAGAGAAAAGACTGAAGGAACTGAAAAGGTTTGAAACTCATGGGAAGAACATTATCAATTAAATAAAATCTCCATAACCACCATGAACTAAAATATCAAACATTGAGCACATTGTAGACCCATGGCTCCAGTTGCATATGTAGCAGAGGATAGCACTGTCTGGCACCAATAGGAGAACAGGCCTTTGGTCCAAAGAAGGTGCATTTTCCTAGTGTAGGGAAATGATTGGGAGATGGTGCCCCTTCTTGGAAGCAAGAAGATGATGAGGGGGAATAGGATCTGGTGGAGGGAAAGGTGATAACATTTGAAATGTCAATACAGAGAATATCCAAACAAATATTTTTTAAAAAGAAAGGAAGGAAAAAGGAAAAGGTACCCTTCACAATCGTCACAAAAACTATGAAATACCTTGGTGTGATTCTAACTAAGCAAGTGAAGGACCTGTATGACAAGAACTTCAAACCTCTAAAGAAAGAAATTGAGGAGGATCTCAGAAAATGGAAAGATCTCCCATGCTCATGGATTGGAAAGATCAACATCTTAAAAATGGCCATCCTACCAAAAGCAATCTACAGATTCAATGCAATCCCCATCAAAATTCCAACCCAGTTCTTCATGGAATTGGAAAGATCAATGTGCAATTTCATATGGAATAACAAAAGACCTAGAATAGCGAAATCCATCCTCAACAACAAAAAAACATCTGCGGGAATCACTATCCCTGACCTCAAGCTATACAACAAGGCAATTGTGCTGAAAACTGCATGGTAATGGTACAGAAATAGGCATGTGGATCAATGGAATAGAATAGAAGATCCAGAAATGAGCCCTCACATATATGGTCACCTGATTTTTGACAAAGGAGCTGTAAACATTCAATGAAAAAAGGACAGCCTATTCAACAAATGGTGCTGGTCCAACTGGCACTCAGCATGCAAAAGAATGAAAATAGACCCTTTCTTATCTCCTTGTACAAAGCTCAAGTGTAAGTGGATCAAAGATCTCCACATTAAACCAGATACACTGAAACTATTAGATGAGAAAGTAGGGAAAACCTTAGAACACATAGGCACAGGAGAAAATTTCCTGAACAAAACACCAATGGCTCAAGCTCTAAGGTCAAAGATTAACAAATGGGACTTAATGAGATTGCAAAGTTTCTGTAAGGCTAAGGACATCGTCAACAAAACAAAACGGCAACCAACAGAATGGGAAAAGATCTTTACCAACACCACATCAGATAGAGGCCTAAATCCAAGCTGTACAAGGAACTCAAAAAGCTAGACACCAGAGAATCAAATAACCCTATTAAAAAATGGGGTACAGAGCTAAACAAAACGTTTTCAGTTGAGGAACACCTGATGGCCGAGAAACATCTGAGGAAGTGCTCCACATCCTTAGCCATCAGGAAAATGCAAATCCAAACAACCCTGAGATTCCACCTCACACCAGTCAGATTGGCCAAGATCCAAAACTCAGATGACAGCAGATGCCTGCGAGGCTGAGGAGAAAGAGGAACACTTCTCCACTGTTGGTGGGGTTGCAAGTTAATACAACCACTCTGGAAATCTGTCTGGCGATACCTCAGAAAATTGGATATAGTACTACCTGAAGACCCAGCTATTCCACTTCTGGGCATATACCTCAGAGACACTTTAATACACAACAAAGATATATGCACCACAATGTTCATAGCGGCTCTATTTATAATAGCCAGAAGCTGGAAGGAACCCAGATGTCCTTCAGAAGATGAATGGATACAAAAATTGTGGTACATATACACAATGGAATACTACTCAGCCACCAGAAACAATGACTTAACCAAATTCTTAAGAAAATGGCTGCATCTAGAGAAGATCATCCTGAGTGAGATAACCCAGTCACTAAAGAACAGACATAATATGCAGTCACTGATAGTGGAATGCTAACCCCAGAGGCTTGCACTCCCCCAGAAACAACTCACAGACTGTATGAAGTCCAAGAAATAAAGAAAACAAATATATATATATATATATATATATATATATATATATATATATATATATATATATATATATATATATATATATATATATACTTACAAAACAAGAAGACTTTGACTATTTCCATGTTGCATTTTGTTTTGCATGTACTTTATGCTTATTGTAACTAGTAGGTTTTCAATGCATACTGTCAAGCCCTTGAAAAAAATCAAGTACTGACTAAAAAATATATTCACATGGTTTTATGTAAAAATTATTTTAATGTCTGAAAAAACAGTACTGACAGAAATGTATAATTTTAAGCAAAAAATGTTTAAAATCTGTACATTTATCTTTGTTTTGTAAAATAAAGTCGTTTAAAAAAAAGAAGGAAGGAAGGAAGGAAGAAATAAAAGTTTGCGGATGTAATGTTGAGAGGGGTGTGGAGCATATCTTGAAGCTTGGGGAGAATCTGTATGAATATGATCAAATTCATTATATGATCGCATGAAATTCTCAAAGATTAGAAATATATTTTAAAAACTCCCTGCCACAGTCATGGTAATGCTGGTTCTTTTATTTGTCTCTATCACAGTTTACTGCTATGGCAAGCAAAGCTCTGGATGTCAGTCTTTTCCTTTCTGCCGTTATCCTGATGCAGGAGGTATCACTACTTGACAGAGAAAAGTAGGCAAATGTCACACACTTGCTACAGGAGCCTGGGTGGGTTCACCTTTTACACTGTGATCAGCAAGTTACTTCTGAAGAGAGAAATCCGTGCTGCAGCTGTGTTTATAGTTTTCTCCAAATATTGGCTCTGAACTTAAGGTTCTGTAACCTATCCAGTCTTCTAACTGAAAGAAACTTTTAATTCCTCAGATGAAGGAATGAGATGCAAATACACAACTTTAGCTGAGTCCAGAATATTTCTTTCTCTCTTATATCCCTAGGTCTAGTCCTGAAAGCTTATAGTCTCTCTACAATCAAATCTTCTGCAATCTGGACCTTTCCAAGCGTTTGTCTGCTAACCCAGACCTAGAATGTTTTCAGCCTCTGAAATTTACTGATGCATAAACTCAAACTTTCTATTTCTTTCTGAACTCTAGCTTGCTTGTTAAACTGAGGTATTTTGGAGTCAAAAATTTCAGAAAGCAGCATATGTTGTCAAGGACTTCCATTGCTGGTGGGATTTTAAACTGGTACAACCACTCTGGAAATCAGTCTGGAGGTTCCTCAGAAGATTGGAAATATCAAGATACAAAAATGTATTTGTATACTTTTATGCAAAAATCCTTAAAATTTGTACATTTATCGTTGTTTTTTAAAATAAAGCTGTTCAAAAAAAATAAACAAATAAATAAATAAAGATACAGCTATACCACTCTTAGGCATATACCCAAATGATGCCCCACCATACTACAAAAAATTGCTCCAGGATGTTTATAGCAGCTCGATTTATAATAACCAGAAGCTGGAAACAACCTAGATGTCCCTCTGCAGATGAATGGATACAGAAAATGTGCTTTATTTACATAGTGAATACTATCCAGCTGTTAAGAATGAGAACATGGAGAGTTCTTCAGGAAAATGGGTGGAAATAGACAATATAATCCTGGGTGAGGTAATGCCGGCCCAAAGATACATACATATGTAATCATTAATAGGTTGCTATTAGCCAAGAAAATACAAAATACCTAGGATAACCTACAGAATTTAAGAAGTTTAACCAACAGAAAGGCCAAGTGACTTTCCTTCAATCCCACTTAGCAGGATGAAGAAAATAATCACAGAAAGCAGAGAAAAAAACTGATTTGGGTGGAAGAGTGTGGGCAGAGGAAAGGGGGATCAAGATCAGGTATTGGGGGAGATAGGAGAGAAGCTCAGAGGCCTAGAAAGATGAATGGAAACAGTTTCAGAAGGCAAGAGTTGGGGACACCTTTTGGAAAGTACCAGAGATCAGGGAGGTGAGAGAATCTCAGGACTCAATGGGTGTGAACTTGGATGAAATGCCCTACAGTGGGCAGAGGTAACTCAATGAATCCACTTCCACTATATAAGCCTCAAGAAGAGGGCTGGTGTTAGCAAGCCAGAGTCAACATTTCTGACCCAGAAATGTTTCTATCTAAAAGAACTTCAGGGACAAAAATGGAGAAGAGACTGAGGGAAAGGTAGTCCAGTAACCAGCCCCACTGGGATCCACCTCAAGGGGAGACACTATTACTGATGCCATGATATGTTTACAAACAGGAGCCTGGCATGGCTGTCCTCTAAGAAGCCCAAGCAGCAACTGACTGAGACAGGCACAGATACTTACACCCAAACATTGGACTGACGATGGGGACCCTATGGTTGAATTTGGAGAAATATGGAAAAAGATGAGGAGGGTGACCCCATGGGAAGATCAGCAGTCTCAACTAACCTGGACCCATGGTAACTTCCAGAAACTGAGCCACCAAACAGGCAGCATACACTAGCTGGATGGAGAGTACTGCCAGGTCTGGCCTTAGTGGGAAAGGGTGTGCCTAATCCTTAAGAGACTTGAGGCCTCAGGGAAGGTGAAAGGCCTGGTGTTGGGGGAGCATCCTCTCTGAAACTGGGGAAAAGAGAAATGAAATGAAGAATTGTGGGAGAGTGGACAGAGGCAGGATAATGTCTGACTTGTAAATAAATACTATAAATTTAATAATAATAATAATTTTCAAAAATGTAAAAAAAAATCCATTGACCTGTATCTAAAAGTCTTTGTGTTCAGTGTTCATCAAAAAGGAAAGATGCTGAAATATTCTTCTCCACATCTTCTGCATGCCTTTCCTAGGCAGAAGTGAAGAATCTAAACTTATGCTTGCTTTTATTTTATTATTGTGAAAAAAAATGCAATGCAGTTCATGATGGTTACTCTTAGAGATTTGATATTTGTTTCCATATTTATTTATGTTTATAAAATATATTACTATTTAGAGAAATAGGTAGTCCCAGTTAATTCATAAACATCTGTGCTTAAATTGAGTTCTCATTGTCTCACATAGTTATCAACTACTCTGTAATTCGGTCCTTCATCATTCCTTAAGAACCCTGTGACTTTAGACAGAAGATAGATGAGAACTTCATCTTTATTTCTATTGTAGCCTGAAAGTGAACAAGACAGTGAGTGTTTTATATTAAGGATAATGTGCTGGACATAAATTGTGCAGCATAAATACCAGTTTAAATTATAACTATATTACATAAGAGATTTGTCATGAAGATATTGCTGTTCAGTTATACATGTTGATGAACCACTAACTAAATATAATAGCACAATTTTATGTATAATTAATAGCTTAAATTGCATAAAACACATGTTATCCTTTTTCTGTTGTATGGTATACTAATTATATTGACATCATCCTAGCATTGTTCTTAAAGAAATTGAGTCATGGACTGGAGAGATGGCTCAGTGGTTAAGAGCACCGACTGCTCTTCCAGAGGTCCTGAGTTCAAATTCCAGCAACCACATGGTGGCTCACAACCATCTGTAATGGGATCTGGTGCCCTCTTATGGTGTGTCTGAAGACAGCTACAGTGTGCTCATGCAAATAAAATAAATAAATCTTAAAAAAAAGAAGTTAAGTCATATGTGGTCATAACTTTTAATATTAAATTAAAAATATGATGTTTGCCTTATTCTAGTTACATATTTTGTCATTTTTGTATGAAATAGACTAGAATGAGATACATGTACATGGGCTTATCAAAACATGTATATTGTTTAAAAACTGCCTTTCATTTGGAAATGCCATAGTCATTCACCTCATATACAAATGTGAATTCCTCTTAAGACCTGCAGAATACTGGGCTTACTAGTGCTCCATTGTGGATGGTGTAAGGCCTTTTGAGGCCTTACACTCCCTATGGTGTTATTGGCTGTTAAGGGAGATAGGAAAAGGCTATCATTTTCTTCAGTACTATAGCCACTTGTGCATTACCCATTTTCCAAAAAAATAATCTGGAACTCATTTTCACACAAGAAGCATTCATAATTGAACTCAGTAACTCAAATTATAAAGTTAATTAAATAAGAAAAGTTGGAGGGCTGTTGGTTGGGAAGAAGAATGTGTCAATAGAATTAAATGGACATAGAAATAGTATAAAATATATGTGAATATGATCAAAATATATTATATATGTAAAATTATAAATAGATGAATATGAAAGAGTTAAAATTTTATGTTGGCCCCACTAATCCTGCCTCAAGTATTTCTCGGCTGAGAACAAAAACCGCAGACCACCTGGTCTCGATAAGTTCTGGCTCCGCAGTCCTGAAAAAAACAAGTATGAAGGTCAGCATGCCTCAAAACAGGGTGGCCTTGAGTTGGATCATATCCAAAAGCAGACAGAGTATGCTAATTTTAGTAAACCAATGAAATTGCTATGCACCTGATGCTAACTGCTTTTGTGATTTTCCCTATAAATACTTCTCCCCATTTGAGTTCCTGGATGACTCCTCTATCTCCTGTGTGAGATATGTGTTGTCCCCTGAGCTCTGGCCTTTCCCCCTTCCCCCGAATAAACCTCTTGCCTGATTGCAGCAAGATAGGCTGTCCCTGATTTCTTGGGTTCATGTTACCCTGGTACTTTAGTGAGGGGCTTCCACAATTTGGGGGTCTTTTAAATAAATATGAAACCCAAAATAGCTTAATTTTATTATCATAACCTATGACAAGAAATAATACACATCTAACAAATAGATTTCTCAACATTAATATCTAATATATGATACAAAGTATCTTAAATAGTAGATGATGAAACAAAGTTGCAATGAATGACAACTTAGGTTGGATCCTGATTTGTTTGCCTTCTATTTTATTCACAAATGGTGAGTGTAGGGTGGCTGAGGTGTGTAGGATCTCAGTGCTCCAGCTTGACTTCCTAGACTGTTGCTAAATCACTGATATTGTCATTACATAAATGATATAGGAAGAAAATAAAATGGATTTGGACCTAGCCTCTGTTGGCTAAATTTATCAGAATGACCAACAAAGTTGCATACTCATTTCAAAATTTGAATTTGATTAAAAGCAAACTAGGCTGAGGAATGGGATTAGCTCTAAAGGCTTATATGATTACCACCTCCCAGCTTAGTCTCCTTCTAGTCTTCTGTTGAAGAATTGTTATTCCATTTTCTGTGAATAGTGCTTTGCATTTGACACAGGGTTCTCATGTCTCTTGACACTCTGCAAAGAGAGTTTGATTAAGTTTTAATTTATCAGCATTGCATACATGCAGCCAAGACCTGCTCATTTAATTAAGCAAATGTGGCTGTAGTTCTGTAGCCACAAAATGATAAAAAATATATTTCTGGGAAAAAACTTTACTGTAAAAGTGTCTATTTGATTTTTCTGACTGTCAAATGTATATAATATAGTCATATCTAAAATTCAAAAATCTTGTATTTGCAGTGCTCTGGTTTTCTTTCCCATTTTATTTAAGAATAAAAAGCTGCAATAGCCAAAACTGAGAGACTGCATCACTCAATTTTATCTCTGTACTTTGCTCTTTGAATTTCCAAGTCCTCATTCTTTCAAAGTTGTCAAACTGCACAAAATCAACCTTTAAATTTATCCTTTTTCTGAAGTTACTGGTAAAAGAAAGATGATTTCATTATTTACCAATGTTCAATCAAATACAAAGTCTCTCTGTGTGACTACCATACACCAGACATTTCTTACAATACTTGCTTTAAAAGAAATAATGCTGTGATAGGTCCTTTTGTATTTTAAGCTTTGATTATAAGCTACAGCAGAAAAATGACTAATACAGAAAATTTTACCAATAGAGTTTGAAAGTTACTTGATAAATTTTACTATAGTTCAGCATAGGAACTTAAAAAAACATTCAAATGATTTTTGACAGGCTTGAAGTATGTTAATCTTCATTCTTATACATTATTAGTAATTGAATAATAAAAGGTTTTTGATAGATGGGAAGAATGACTATAATAAAGCCTTCATCAATTTTCATGTTTTGTAAAAATAACCAATTTAATCATCTCTGTTCTAAGCTTTATTTAAAATATGTTAAAGTATATCAATCCTTATTTGATTATATACAATAGAAAATAAAATTTTGCTTAGTCTTAGTGACAAATAAATTTTAAAAAAAGTAAACTTTTTGCACCGGATAACTTTATTTAAACATCAATTATTGCTATACACAGCAGAAGAAAATGCATTTTTTTTGCTCATACATATGAATATTGCAAAACTTTCAGACAGACTTAATAAGGTGAAAATAGCTATTTCAAATCATAAATCATGTGGAGATAATAAATATTAAAACGGTGGCTCAGGTAATCTGGGTAGAAGCAAACCCAATACTATGTTAAAATATGCACACCTGTAGATTGCAGATGATTGACAGCCTAATACACCTGATTAGGCAAGGGGTGTTCTAGAATGACACAAATAGAAATGATGAATTTTCCAGAGCTAAAAAATTAACGTGAGAATCCCACAAATTGCCAACCCAATGTATTTAGGTCCAATCATTCCCAATGGTAGTAGCTAAGAATGTATGGCCATATCCTGGTGAAGTTGAAGCAAGGTAGAAATGGAAAAGGCCAAAAATAAAAGAATTGTATTAAATTTATAGTTTATAGTTTTATTAGATACAGAAATAATAAACTAAATTTAAGAATTTAGTCTTTCTTTAATTCTAGGTATATAATAATGTTGAAAATAATGCACACATTAAATTCATACTCATCCATAGACATGTCATTTAAGGGAACATCTAAAACTTGACAATGAACATGGACAATAAAAAAAAACAAGAAAAACTGAATAATAAGAAATATTCCCAAATATATATGTATTCAATACTGTAAGTATTAAAAAATTCATGGTTGGAATTTAGTAATTTTCTTTTGAGTTAAGAATCTAAAGAAGGAGGAGATACGTTTCAAAATGTAAAAAGTATGAAGAACACCAAATATAGACCAAAATTTCTTCTCATTACATAATAGTAATCATCATCATCATCATCATCATCATCATCATCATTATCACTTATGAGTGAATGCATACCATGAGTTTTCTTTTACGACTGGTTTACCTAACTCAGGATAATAGCTTCAAGTTCCATCCACAATTTCTTAATCCATTCTTCTGTTGAATTTTTTCCAGCTTCTGGTTATCATAAATAAGACTGCTATGATTATTGTTGAGCATGTGTCCTTGTTAGATATTTGAGCTACTTTTGGTTATATGCCCAGGAGTGGTATAACTGGGTCCTCAGGTAGCACTATATCTAATTTTCTGAGGAACTGCCAGACTGATTTCCAGAGTGCTTGCACCAGTTTAAAATCTCAACAACAGTAGAGGAGTGTTCCTCTTTCTTCACATCCTCGCCAACATCTGATGTCACTGAGTTTTTGATCTTGGCCATTTTGACTGGAGTGAGGTGGAATCTTAGGGTTGTTCGGATTTGCATTTCCTTAATGACTAGGGATGTTGAGCACTTCTTTAGGTGCTTCTCAGCCATTCGGTATTCCTCAGTTGAGAAGTCTCTGTGTGTCTCTGTACTCCATTTTTACAGAATTCTTTGATTTTCTAGGGTATAACTTCTTGACTTCTTTGTATACATTGGATACTAGCCCTCTATCAGATGGAGGATTGGTAAAGATCTTTTCCCAATCTGTTGGTTGTTGTTTTGTCCTTTTGACAGTGTTCTTGGTCTTACAGAAGCTATGCATTTTCATGAGATTCCATTTGTCGATTCTTGTTCTTAGAGCATAAGCCATTGGAGTTCTGTTCAGGAAATTTTCCCCTGTGCCTATGTGTTCTAAGCTCTTCCCCACTTTCTGTTCTATTAGTTTCAGTGTACCTGGTTTTATGTGGGGATCTTTGATCCACTTGGACTTGAGCTTTGTACAAGGAGATAACAAAGGATCGATTTGCATTCTTCTGCATGCTGACTGCCAGTTGATCCAGCACCATTTGTTGAAGAGTCTGTCCTTTTTTCCATTGAATGTTTTTAGCTCCTTTGTCAAAGATCAAGTGACTATAGATGTGTAGGTTCATTTCTAGGTCTTTGATTCTATTTCATTGGTTTACCTGTCTGTCTCTGTACCAATACCAGGCAGTTTTTATCACAGTTGATCTGTAATACAGCTTGAGATCAGGGTTGGTGATTTCTCCAGAAGTTTTTTTACTTGTTAAAAATGTTTTTTGCTACCCTGGGTATTTTGGCTGCCTCAGTCCTTCTTAGACAAGGGAACAAAACAGGGGAGGAAATACAAGGTCAAATAGAGGAGTAGAGATTGAAGAAAAGATCTACAGAGGCTGCCCAACCAAACCCAAGCACTATTGCTGATGCCAAGAAGTGTTTACTGGCAGAAACCTGACATGGATGTCTCCCAGAGCCATACAGATACAGATGAGGTTGCTTTCAGCTAAACATCATACTGAACATGGGGATTCCAATGAAAGAACTAGAGAAAGGACTGAAATAGCTGAAAGATTTGCACCTTCATATGAAGTACAACATCATCATCAGCCAAGGAACTGAGTTGGAGAGGGTTAATGAGAGTGGGAACACCTTCATGGAATCAAGATGAGGAGGAGGAGGGAGGGGAGTGGGAGGTAGAGTATAACATTTGAAATGTAAATACAAAGAATATCTAATAAAATTGAAAAAACACAATTGTTTTATTTGGGAGGCTCCAAAGTCCACTCACAAATTTAAATTCCAGAAGTCAAGCAACCTTTTTATAATATAGAAAAAATTAATAATAATAATTAATAATGATGATGATGATGATTATTATTATTATACCAAATGAAGTATATTAAAAGTTGCAAGGGGAAAACTTTAAATACAATTCAAAGGTAGACATATTAGAATAACACATTAGTTAACAGTAGGAGGTACTTCACATTTTCACACATAATCTCCAAGTACCAAGAAACCATTGATGCCATTTTAGGCTTCCATACTCAGCAAAACATTCAATAACAATATTCAAAGAAATAAAAACATCCAGAAATAAAACAAAATTGAGCAGTGTTTGCCTCTTCCTTCAGAAGTTGTTTGAAGAAAATCTTTAACCCAAAAAGGTTAATTACAGCCAATAAACAACAAGGAATAAATAATCTGAGACTAGCATATCAAGGAGGAAAAACCATACACGCGCGCGCACACACACACACACACACACACACACACACACCCATGCATAGGCACAAACTCATGCCATAAGAACAAAATAGCGGAAATCCATAAACAGTGTTCATGAATAATTCTGAACAACAGCAGTCTCAGTGCACCAATGACATGACACATACTAACACAATGGATGAGAAAACAGAATCTGGGGGCTGGAGAGAGGGCTCAGAGGTTAGAGCACTGACTGCTCTTCCCAAGATCCTGAGTTCAATTCCCAGCAACCACATGTTGTCTCACGATCATCTGCAATGGGATCTGCTCTCTTCTGGTGTCTGAAGACAGCTACAGTATACTCGTAAACATAAAAAAAAGTAATAAATAAATATTTTTTTTAAAAAAGAAAACAAAATCTATCATTTATTGCCTCAGAGAAACATCACCACCAGAGATAGATGTCATCTCAGAATAAAAGGGAAAAAATATCCTAAGGGAATGGACGTATGAAGCCAGCTTAGCATGGCCATCTTAATATCTGACAAAATGTACTTTGCATCAAAACACATCGGAAAAGATAGACACTAAGTACTCATCAAAGGAAAAATCCACCAAAAGGCACCATAACTGTTAGCATGTATGGACCAAATAAAATAGCACCCAAGTTCATAAAAAAGAAACACTACTATAGATCAGCTAATATATAGACCCTCAAGCATTGATAGTGTGTGACTTTAGTAATGCACTCTCGCAATAGACCGGATATTCATGCAAAGAATATTGGAGATAACTGACGTCATAAACCAAATGGCTCTAACAGATATTTTTAAAAAATTCACCTAAATACACACACACACACACACACACACACACACACACACACACATACACACACACACACACACACACACACACAAATACCTTTTTCTCATTAGTTTGCACAACTTTCTCCAAAACTGACCATGTACTCATACACAAAGAAGTCTTAATGATAAAATCAAATCAACAAACCACTCTGAGTCCTATCTGACAACCACAGATTAAAGGTAGACATCAACAATGACAGAAACAAAAGAAAGCTTACAAATTCACAGATACTGAATAACTCACAACTGAATGAAAAAAAATGGGGACAAGACAAAATTTAAGAAAGAAATCAGGTTGTTCTAAAATTAAATGGAAATAAAATCACAACATACTCAGAGTATGCTACATAATGAAGGCATTTATGAAATCAAGTATATAACACTAAGTACATACATGAAAAAAAACTGAGACAAATTATAGTAGTAACCTAACAGCACAGTGGAAACCCTAGGATAAAGAAGGAAGAGGAGAATTAGGAAGAGAGAGAGAGAGAGAGAGAGAGAGAGAGAGAGAGAGAGAGAGAGAGAGAGAGAAAGGAAGAAAGAAAGAAAGAAAGAAAGAAAGAAAGAAAGAAAGAAAGAAAGAAAGAAAGAAAGAAGTAACACTCTAATGAAGTAGATGTCAAGAAATAAACTCAGGGCTGAAGTCAAGTAAATAGAAACAAAGAAGTAGCATTAACAACAAAATAAAAAGTCAATGAAACTAAGATTGCTTCTTTGAGAAAATCAATAAGATTGATAAAAACTTATACAAATTAACCAAGAAGCAGAGAGAGAAGACCAAGATTTAAAAAATAAGATGGAAATGAAGAAACACCAATAAGATACCAAGGAAATTCAGAGAATCATAAAGACCTACTTCAAAAAAAACTGTACTCAAACACAAAATAATCTAAAATAAATAAATAAATCTCAAGACATACAACATAGAAAAATTAAATCAACATCAAATTAGCAATTTAAGTGATAATTAAAAGTCAAACAATGCCTGACAGGGAAGCCCTAGGACAGATGTTTTTGGTCCTGAATTCTATTTGGCTCTAAGGAAGAGTTAATTCCAATACTCCTCAAATTATTCCACAAAATAGAAACTAAAAGAAAAATTTCCAATCCATTTTACCATTCCACAGTTAGCCTAATACCTAAACCACAGAAAACGAGAATTGAAAACCAATTGTCCTTATGTATATAAGTGTAAAATTCCTCAATAAAATGCCTGAAAACAAAAGTCAAGAACATATCAAAAAGATCACTCACTATGATCAAATTAGGCCTCATCCCAGAGATGTAGAGAAATTTCAAAATACATATATGCATAAACGTGATTCACCATATAAACAATATGAAAGACAGAAAAACTCATGATTTCCTTAGATACATAAGAAAAGGACTTTGACAAAATCCAGGACCACTTCATGATAGAATGCCCTGGAGAGCTTAGAGATACAAGAGACATTCATGAATATAATAAAGGCAGTTTACAGCAACATCAACCAAAATAGAGAGCACCTCAATGTAGTACCACTGAAATCAGAAACAAGACAAGGTTGCCCACATTCTCCAATGTATTCAATATATTTGCTAGAGCAAGTAAACTACTGGAGATATTAGGGGGGTATATATTGGAAAGGAAGAAGAAAAAGGTAACTATTTGCAGATTACATGACAGTATACATATGTGACTCTCAAAATTCTACCTGTAAAGTCTTACAACTGATGACCACTTTGATCAAAGAATCTAGATACAAATATTTCACAAATGACAAGTGAACTGAAACTGGTAAGGGAAACAGCACTATGGCAGTCTTAATAGATAGGGCCCCATAGAGTCATGTGTGTGAATGCTTGGCCCATAAGCAGTGGCACTATTTGGAGGTTTGACCTTGTTGGAGTAGGGATAGCCTTGTGGGAGGAAATGCGTCACTATAAGGGCAAGCCTTAAACTCATCTATGCTCGAGTTACATCCAGTGCGGCACTCAGTCTCCTTCTGTGGCCTATAGATCAAAATGTCAAAATCTCAGCTCCTTCTCCAACATCATGTCTGCCTGCATACTCTCATGTTCCCACTATGACAATAATGTACTAAACCTCTGCAACTGTGAGCGAGTCCCAATTAAATATTTTCCTTTATAAGAGTTGCCATGGTCATGGTGTCTCTTTACAGCAATAAAACCCTAAGACAAGTACCTTTAAGAATTGCCTCAAAAAGCATTAAAATATATTTGGTTATTTAAACCAAGAAAGTGATAGATGTGTGATAAAATCATTTAGACATTGATGAAATAAATTGAAGATATCAAAAGATAGAGCCTTATACTCATGGATGGGTAGGATTAATACACTAAGACTGGCAGGCCTAACAAAGGCACTGTATGGATTCAATACAATCCTTATCATTATTCTAAAACATATCTTCAAATATCTTGAAAGGATAGTTTCAGCTAAATTTGGACACACACACACACACACACACACACACACAAACACACACACAGGAAACCAAAACATGGTAGCTAAGCATAGCCAAAACACTCTTGAATAAGCAAATAACTGAGACATACCTATATTATATATATTATATATGTATGTATGTATGCATATATAACCATCTCTGATATATATATACAAATATATATATATATATATATATATATATATATATATATATATATATATATATATATATAAAATCACCATCTCTCTGACCATAATGTTCTACAAAGCTATTAGTAATAAAAAAAATACATGCAGTATTGACAAAACTAAAGACATGGATCAATGAACTCTAACTTTAAAACTATATATAGGTCTACAAACCTATGGACATCTAATTTTTTAATAAAAAAGCCAAATATACACAATGGGAGAAGGGCAGCTTCTTCGACAATTTGTAGTGGTCAATGTGGGTGTTTACACTTAGGAGAATGCAAATAGATCCATATTTCATACTTATCACCCTGCACAAAACTTAAATGGAAGACCTTGGATCTACAGTGGTTCCTCCCTGCAAGATCTTCTACTGTAATGGTGGCACAAAGCTTGTAGGTATAAGCAATCAATCTTTGATCTTATTTGAAGCTCATTCTATGAGATCAAACTTATATCTAATTCTGATTAGGTGACAAAGGACCTGAGACAAGATAGCCCAGGGTCCTAGGAAAATCCAGATTTTACTGTTCTATACAGACATAATATGCAGTCACTGATAGTGGGATGCTAACCCCAGAGGCTTGCACTCCCCCAGAAACAACTCACAGACTGTATGAAGTCCAAGAAATAAAGAAAACAAAAAAAAAATATACATATATTTACAAAACAAGAAGACTTTGACTATTTCCATGTTCCGTTTTGTTTTACATGTACTTTACGCTTATTGTAACTATGAGGTTTTCAATGCATACTGTCAAGCCCTTGAAAAAAATCAAGTTCTGACGAAAAAAATATATTCACATGGTTTTATGTAAAAATTATTTCAATGTCTGAAAAAACATTACTGACAAAAATGTATAATTTTAAGCAAAAAATGTTTAAAATCTGTACATTTATCTTTGTTTTGTAAAATAAAGTCGTTAAAAAAAAGGAATCTATAAATAAAATGACTTATAATGATGTTCCGCTATACTCATAGATTCTTGCTTTGCTCAACCATCATCATATATGTTTCCTTCTGCAGCAGATGGGAATGAATACAGAGACCCGCAGTTAGATATTGTGAAGAAAATAAGAGACTTCAGAGTGCATAGGTCTGAATGGGATTACTCCATCATATATTTCCTCTTGGGGCTCAGGGAACCTGGTTAAATACAAGCCAGAATTTACATAAGAGTCAGAAGAGATAAAGGAGACAAAGACAATGCCTTCTAAATGTGACAAAATGAAACCATGAAACAAGCATGAGCTCACAGTGAGTGTGGCAGCATGCACTGGTCTTATCCCAGTCTTTAAGTAGATAAATGCCCTCCATTGCAAATCCAGCCATATTCTCCAATTGATAACCACTTACTAATAAAAAATATTTTTTTCTGGTGGAATCTAACTGCTACAAACAAACTATTCTGTTCTAAAAAATATTTATTTAAATTACTTTTATTTTTTTTTACAGTTCAGTCATTACACCACCTCCAGGTCTGCCCTCCCACATTTCCTATCTCATTCACCCTGCAGTCTTCAACAGCATGTCCCTGCCACCCCCTGCCAGGCCTCCCCTTGGCCTGGGGCCTCAAATCTCCTGAGGATTAAGCACATATCTTCTCCCATAGAGGCCAGATCAGGGAGTCCCCTGCTGTAGATGTGTTGGAGTCCTTGGAGCAGCTCATGTATACTGCCTGGTCAATGTATCACAAATTGGTCCTGTCACTGGAAACTTCTCCATTTTTGTCCCTGAGATTCTTTTAGACAAGAACAACAAGAAAAGGTATTCTTGTTATGTGTTAGATTTTTTTTAAATCATTTAAAAAAAATCAAAGACTAGCTACATGAGGATGTGACCGGTAGTATAAACACAATTTTTAAGATAAATAGGTAAGTTTTTCAAAAATTTAAAGTTTAGCAAACTACTCTTTAGAGTAGAATAAGTAATCAGCAGTAGATGCCAATAGAAAGTGAACTTGTTAGCTTCACTGGAAGTTCCTTGTCTTATGCCTTGTCGGGGCCTTTTCTTTTTTCTTTTTTCTTTTTATTTTTTGTGTTACTTTACAGATCCTTTGTTTGTTAATTATGGCCTCCAGATTTCTGTTTTCATGACATTTCTGTGTGTGCAAATAAGTGGGAATTTGTATCTAAATCTGTTTCTTATGCCTTTTGGGGGAGCATTCTATCAGTCTGTTTGTTTTGTACTATTCCAACTTGTTCGTTTATTTTTCTTTTACCATATTATATTAATATCCCTTAGATTTCTGTTTATTTTCTAAGTAAACATGGGATGTGGATAAAGAAACATGGGAGGGGTGATAGTGAGTAACTGGGAGGAATAGGGAAGGAGAGGAAGCTATAGACAGAATATAATGTCTGAAAAAAATCTATTTTAAAATGTACACTGAGTTAGTGGTTAAGCTATCAGGATGTTAGGGTGATTTTACAAACAGCTCCCATAAAAACAAATTCCAATTACTGACCAAACTTTCAGACTTACTTAACTTTGTAATGGAAAAGCCCAAGTTTCAAGCTGTAATAGATTCATTTCCAACATTTTTCCCTCAAACCTGAATGAAAATGAGCCTGGATTCTAAGTTAGAAGAAAAGAATTTAGATCAGTCAAGTTATTGTTTTAAATTGTAGAAAGTTAACTCATTTCCATTTCTAGTATTAAACATGGTGAGGAGATGTGATGCTTGGTCAGCATTAAAAACTGCATTTCTCCTGAAGAGAACATGGGTTTGGTTCCAGCATCTCCATCAGACGGTTACAGAGGAGGTCTAGCTCCAGGGAATCCCTCACACTCTTATTATCCATTTGGACACTGCAATGATGCACTTAGACCCATACTCAGATACAAAATAAAAACAAAGACTCAAACACACATCTATTTTCAATAAGAGAAAAAAAGATGAAGTATGTGATATCTTCAAGGATTCTAGAACCATTTTAAAATTATACAACTGGAATAAAGCAGGCATTGTGGGTTATGCCTATCAGACAGAACACAATAAAATTTGGGCATGTGTTCATCTGTTGGCTGTTCATGGTAGTTAAATGATTTCTGTTGGGGCTGGAGAGACGGCTCAGTGGTTAAGAGCTCTGCTCTTCCAGAGGTTCTGAGTTCAATTCCCAGCAACCACATGGTGCTCACAACCATCTGTAATGTGATCTGACGCCTGCTTCTGGTGTGTCTGCAGACAGCTATAGCATATATATATATATATATATATATATATATATATATATATATATATATATTATAGATGTTCAAAATTAAAATTTAACAGAACATTTTTATAATGTATAAGAAATTTCTAAAACACAGATAAATATATCATCTCAACACAAGACTTGGGAAATTATCTCCTTCCAAACATGAGGTCAGAATAACTGAAAATTTTAACTTATTGCCTATCCGCAGTGGCTCTCGTGTCTTTAGTACTAGCACTCGAAGGCAGGGTAGGCAACTTTCTGAGGATAGCTTGATCTACAGAAGGAATTCCAAGACAGTTAGGACTATGCAGAAAAGCCCTGCCTCAGAAACCAAAGGCTAAAAAAGGCAAAAAGTAAAATATAATTTTAAAATTCTAATGCTTTATAAAGATGGAGGACATTGGTGATAAGATGGATCTTACGCTCAGAACATTTAGTTTGCAAAACATTACCATATAAATTTAATTTAGGCAGAAGCTTCAAACAATTCAGTGAAACATTTCAGGATGAACAATTGCTGAAGAGGTTAAGCAAGTGGTTTTATGAGTAAGCAGAAGGAAAATGTCATAGGTCCAATTTTAGATTTGTCAACATCATGGTGTAGGAGTGTTCTGGGTAGATCAGAAGAATCATGGTTGCAATACATGGCAGAATGTCAAACTCCATTTATACAAATTTGCAATGTGCTAGAACTTCCCTTTTAGATGATCCATTGCAAGGGGACAGGTTAGAAAATGTCTTCAGTTTGACATTTCTAGTAACTGCAGTGCTACTAAGACAAACTCGTTTTAAATTTCAAAGATGTCATACACATCCACAGTTATTGCTAGTTTATGTCTATAACTAGTTAGGATTACCATGTGAATTCTCTTTTAATACTTAAAAATTTTTAAAGTTAGCTTCCTGTTTTTTATAAATACGGGGGAAATCAGTAGAGAATAGCTTGTAACAGTCACAGCGAATTAAGTGGCCTGGAGAGGAATGTGGCTGAGGACAGAAAAGCTTAGCTAGTAATTTTTGTGTGTAGTAATCTAACTCTGTGATAACATTCTCTGTATTTGTTTGAGTACTTCCTTGGGAGGAAATAATGAATCCAGGGAAGCAACAATCACAGTGAAAAACCTTTGACAGGAGGAATCACTGTCAAAAGGAAATGCAGGAACAAAGAATGGAGCAGAAACGGAAAGAAAGCCCATCCAGAGACTGCCCCACCTAGGAATCCATCCCATTTGCTGACACCAAACCCGGACCCTTGCTGATGCCAAGGAGTGCTTACTGAGAAGAGCCCAGTATAGCTGTCCCCTGAGAGGATCAGCCAGAGCTAGACTAATACAGATGCGGATGTACGCAGCCAAATATTGGACTGAGCCAAATATCGGGACCCAGTGGGGAAGTTAGGGCAAGGATTGTAGGAGCTGAAGGGTTTTGCTACCTCATATGAAGAACAACAATATTAACCAACCAGAACCCCCAGAGCTCCCAGACACTAAACCACCAATCCAACAGTACACAGAGCATACCCATGGCTCCAGCTGCATCTATAACAGAGGATGGCCTAATCTGGCATCACTGGGAGGGGGACTCCTTGGTCTTGTGAAGGCTTGATGAACCATGATAGAGGAATGATAGGGCACTGAGGCAGGGGTGGGTGGGCAGATGGAGGAGCACCCTTATAGAGGCAGGAAGAGGCAAGAGGGAATAGGGTCTTATGGAGAGAAAAATTGGGAAGGGGGATAACATTTGAAATGTAGATAAAAATAACCATTTCTTTTTTTTTTTTTTTAGAAAAGAAAAACAACCTTTTGCACTTCAGCTAATGATACTTGTTCTCATAAAACAAATGTCAGGGAGTTGAGGTCATCTTAAATTGCACAGTACTGCAATGAACAAAACTGATCACTGCAAATAATTTAATATATTACCAGTACTTTATTTTCTTTCTCAATCGTTGGCTTTGCTGAGCTTGTGGTACAGCTATAAAAAGCAAGTAAAAATTCCATTCAGTTAATAAGAAACCATACTAAGAATGCTACAAACATACATTTCTTGGTTCAGAAAAAATTTCAAGTTCATTAACTTGATCAAGAATATTGTTCCTCTGCGTGTGTTTGAAACACAAACAGGAAAATTAAATGCATTTTTAATCACAAAAAATTATGGAAGAAGCGGTTTTCTAGTCACAATTTTATTCTCTCCTAAAGCAAAGTTAAGAAAATGAGGAGACAAACACAGATTAAACTGATTTCTTCATTAGGTTATTCCTACCCTATGATGTACCATAGGGAACTAGGGATGCACTTATGCATATTAAAAGATCAGTGAAGAATAATCTTGCATTAAAGAAAGCAGACATAGTTGATTTAAAGATCATTTTGTTGCAATAACAATATCAGGGTAATTCAGGTGTACAGGACAAATAAATTCGTTTTTAAGAATATATCATGCACCATTTTATAGTACAAGATGCACCCTGATAAAAAGAAAATATATATAGTTATACATACAGTAAATACATTTTGCACATTACATTTGTGATATCAGACTGCCATGCTTTTCTTTTTATTTTCTCCTGAGAGCTCTGTTTGCTTAAACTACTCTGGTTTTGTTTGAGCTCTTATTTGTGGAGTCCCTGCTATATGTCTGTACTTTTCACACCTTACATAGTTTAAATCTTGTCAAAATACTGTGAAGCTGATACTTCTTGTTTCTAAATTAGAAATCAAGTTGATGGACAGGTTGCATATGAACTGTTATACCATTATATCACATTTAAATGTAACCTTCTAGTAGATCTGCTCGATTCCAGTTTGCAACCTTTCTTGTCTTCAGTTTTTAGCTACTGAAGTATATTACATATTCACTTCCAGAAACACAACTTATATATGTTTGCTTTATCCCACAAAGACTCCTGTTCATACAACTCTAACATAATTGCTATGTTCTCAAGTGCAAAAGAGGATTTATTTGTGGTTAAAGTAATACAAATTGATGGATGGATGGATGGATGGATGGATGAATGGATGGATGGATGGATGGATGTGTGGATGGGTGGGTGCATGGATGGGTGAATGAATGGATAGGTGGTTTGACGAACAGACGGACAGGGAGACAAACAGACAGACAGATAGATAAGATAGATGTGGGTGGGCTGTATAAATAAGCTAACATAATATAAAAGGCAGAACTCAAGTTATATAATCAATGTGGACTTTTAAAATTAAATTTCTGTTGTTTATTTTCTTTCATTTCATTAAATTTATTTACGTTTTGTTCAGGTCAGATGATGATAATTTTCTAAATTTGGCTTCCAAAAATCAAAGAACAGGCACTGCAGTTGATAAATAAAATAACACCTCTCTCCCTGGTTGGCACAGTTATTAAGCAGTAATAAATAAATTCTAATAGTCATTCCCAAATACAGCAGGGGGAGAGTGTGTGTGAAAGGTGACTCATTTGTTCAGTTCTGTGACCTCTCATCACCAGCTCTCAATTACAATGGGAGAGACAGCAGCTTTGGATTTACATCCAGAAACAACACTGAGAATTCATAGTGCTTAGAGGCCTAAATTTAGGAAATAGGGGCCTCAACATAAACCCTCAAGGAAAAGATAGCACAAGGCTCTCACGGCTTGTTATAACTAGCTGAGTCATTGCGCTGTACAGGTCAACCATATATTAGCATAGGTCAGCTGAGCCAGGAGGTCAGTTAGCTTTCTCTAATATCAGTCAGAATTAACCCTTCCATAGCTCTCAGTCATTGTACACCAGGGAAGACCTTACCCATCTGCTGAAATGTGTCGCGCACTGCTTTGAAGTACAATGAGTATCTTATCTCATAGTGGCAGGACTTGCCAATAGTCTGTCCATCCATTACAGTTCATTGTATTTGCTATACTCTAATGTGCAGGATATGGCCTTTTTAAAATATCTTATACATTATTTATTCTAAGTTCATGTCTGCAAACTTCATAGGCAAACATGGTTCAAAAACTTCATTAAATAGTAATTTCATTTTTCTTAACTAATTTTTCATATTATTGTATTTTATTAAATACATTAATTTTAAAGTGTTTAGGCAGTAATGACAGGCTTATAAAGTATATGTATGTATTTCTCATAATTATGAAGAAGTATTACATTAGGTAATAATTATTAAAGGTTAAATTTCTTAAGATAAATTTTCTCACAATGCTTTGGCCTGCTAAATATGTTTGCTACCTTAATAACATATTTACTTGTTTGTAAATAACAGTATATAGAGAATATGGAGTAATTTCCAAATCTGTAACAATGCAAACTGAGGTTAAAATTGTAACTTTTTAACACTATAAATTTGGAATGGTTATGTGATATAATGTTTGTTGAAGTATTTTTTTGAGAAAGACAAAATTTGTTTTTATTAAGCTTTAAAGCAGTATTTGAAATTCTTAAAATATTAAATTTTCATTTTATATCATTTGTGTTAGCATGACAAAGAACTATTGTAGTTAATAGCCTACAGAAGACTTGTCATGACTGAAATATAGTTAAGCTTTATCAACTTATATTAATTTTTTAAAAATTTAATATTAGGTTACTAATTAAAAATTTTAATTTTTAGTTAAAGGGGAGTGTTTTAGCTAAATGTTTATATACCTATATGTTTAGGGTATGACATATACATAGCTCAAAACAAAAATTGAATTAGAATACCGATACAATTACTATTAAAATTATTGATGAAGATAGGAAGTATTTGAACCTTGGATTAATGTCACCAGTGAAGGACAAATAGTGTAGCCACCCTCCTGTCTAATAAACCTTAAGTCCATGTAGAGAACTTTTGATTACCATCTAGATTTAGATGCCACCAGCTCCCTGAGGGCTAGAATGCCATGCTGAGATTTGTTGTGGTTCATATGTTTCCCATATGGCTAGGACTAGTGGTTTCTTTTCTCACTGGAAAGTTAGCTTATCACTTTTTGGTACTGTGAAATATAGTCCACAGGAAGAACGCTCTCAGGTCCTCATATCTGACAGGCTTTGAGTCTAAAGTGCATGGTGTCCTCAGCAACAAGCACTTAACTTCAAACTCTGAGAGACTAACAAGGTCCACAGCAAATGCCTATATTGCCTGAGGAGTCTCATGTACTCCTGTGATCACCAACCCAGGAGGAGTTGATATTGGGGATTTTGTGGCTTTCCAGGGAGTAAGCCCAAGTAAGATGGCTTCATGTTGACTGTGTACTTATATGATGGGTATGTGTATGTGTGCATGTGTAAGTGTATCTGTACACACATAGCCTATTCTACTGTGTACAACTTAGGTAAGTAGTGATTTCTTACAGCCTCTTCAGAACTTCTCAGTGTTGACTTACCATCTTTCTAACCTCTTCTCTACTGACAACTCTTCCTCAATCCGGTTAAAGCCCCCTACCCATTTTACAGATTTCTCCCTTGTAAATTCCATCTTTATCTCCTGTGCACAGGTCCTTCTTTATGTTTCCTTTTCACTTTCCTTGTTTTTGTGATTACTCCAGGTAATAAACTCACACCTGAAAATGTTTCTGGGAACCACAGGGGAGCAAGGACATGTGGCATTAGCCTTTTTGTTCTAGTTTACTGAAGACACATGTCCCTTATATAGTCCGCGTGAAAACAACGGGGAGAGGGAAAAACCCAGTATCAGGGTATGGAACACATAATAGTGAGAATTGGCAAAAATGTCCTTAAATGACATAATGAGGTTTTATCATGTATATGCTAAATTAAAAAAATATATATAAAAATGTGTGATTTCATCATAGTATTCTGGAGAACACATAATAAAAGCAATAATTTCAGCTTCATCTACACCATTTGAATGAAGTGTTTTTCAAGGTCTCTCTCAGCATCCTAAAAGCTCTGCTTCTCCCATGTTGAAGTGCCAATCTATTAAAATAAAAGTCAGAAACTAAAATGTCAATTACACTTTTAAGATGAGCAAATGAATGGCAAGGGCCCTCTCACGAAGACCAGTCAGCTCCCAGCTTATGGACTTAACACAGCCCCTTCACCGAAGAAGGAAATCACTAATGTTTGGCTTCAGTATCCAATTACCATAATTAAGATATTGTGTCTAAGGGAGTTGGCATTATTGTCGTTATGACTAACATAACAAAAATTTATAGGGTGTAGCTTACTTAATCATGGCACTGAACCAACAAGTGTTTGCTTCATGTTGCTTCTTAAGCTTGGAGGAAAAACAATCAGCTTGGTATTATGGAGTCTATGCAAGACTGAACGACCAACCTTCATGAAATGATCACAAAGCCATTTAAATTGCTGGGTCATATTATTACAGTGTGCCATGGTGTCATTTGGAATTTTTTCAGTGTTCAAAATGTACTTGAAAATCAAGTAATTTTTTTCTGTATGACTATTCATTTTTTAAAGTAAAATACACTAAATATTTTAATCCTTTTAGCAAGGTATTTTCTATAATCAATCATACAAAATATTACAGATGAGGACTCATAGGAGACTTTCATTTTTGAAAAATAAAATTTAAATTGGTTTATACTTTCTCAGCAGGTCCATTCATTTTCAAACCTGAGTAGATTTTCTGTCCACTATAGAGAGCCTGAGAAAATGATTTGGAAATAGAGAAGCTATTTCAGCAAGTGATCTCAAAGAACAGTAGTGGGTACTGGGAGAATGAAGATAAGACAGAAGAAAAATAATACAAAGGTAGATTTTTAAATTATCTTTATTGTTTTTTTACAGTCCAATTGTCATCCCTCTCCTCAGCTGCCCTCTGACAGGTCCCTATCTCATTCCTCCTCCTTCCATCCCCAGGATGACCCCACCCACCACACTACATTCCACCCTGCCAGACCTCCCCACTCCCTAAGGCCTCAAGTCTCTTGAGGGTTAGGTGCTTGTCTCACTGAACCCAGACCCAGCAGTCCTCTGCTGTATATGTGTGGGGTCTCATATGAGCTGGTGTATGCTGCCTGGTTGGTGACTCAGTGTTTGAGAGATCTCAGGGGTCCAAGTTACTTGGTCTACCTCTAAGGTTGCCCTCCTCCTCAACTCATTTTAGATTTTCCCTAATTCAACCATAGAGGTCCCAACTTCAGTCCATTAGTTGATTAGCCACGATGTCTGCTCTGGTGATCTGTAGAAGACACTGGACCAATCAAGGCTATGAAATGAGCAAACGTGGGTGATGTCATCAGACTCTTATCTGACCTTATAACCACACTCGTCTCCTGAGGAACTTCTTATGTTGTTAGGAAGTGACAAAGGATATAAGACAAGTGATAGACCTCATTAGCAGTGCATCCCAACAATGCCATTATGCAAAGCTTGGTATGGAGTTCTCTTATTGTTCTGTTGGCACTCTCTCAACTGGGCATATTTCTTTATTACTTTCTTGAAGAAGCCACTCAGCAGTGAGGTATTAGTACTTCCACTGTTCTAGAATCATACACATCAGAACAGCTGACATGTTCATTAATCTTTGGCCAGGAATGTTAGTATACAAAGGTAAGAGTAATGAATAGTCTCACTAAGCAAATTACAATTATACTGCATCTGCATAATCTGGTCTTTAGAGCAGTCACCACAATAAAAATGACCCAAAATGATCTGGGAAAGATTTAGGTCATATCTGATGTACTTAGTTAGGTTTTTATTTTATATTATATAGGTGACCTTGATATTTGTCTTAGTCAGGGTTTCTCTTCCTGCACAAACATCATGACCAAGAAGCAAGTTGGGGAGGAAAGGGTTTATTCAGCTTACACTTCCACATTGCTGTTCATCACCAGAGGAAGTCAGGACTGGAACTCAAGCAGGTCAGGAAGCAGGAGCTGACTCAGAGGCCATGGAGGGATGTCACTTACTGGCTTGCTTCTCCTGGCTTGCTCAGCTTGTTTTCTTATAGAACCCAGGTCTACCAACCCAGAGATGGCACCACCCACAGTGGGCTGGGCCCTCCCGCCCCTTGATCACTAGTTGAGAAAATGCCTTACAGCTGGATCTCAAGGAGGCATTTCCATAACTGAGGCTCCTTTCTCTGTGATAACTCCAGCTTGTGTCAAGTTGACACAAAACCAGCCAGTACAATTGACCCCTTGTCAACTTGACACACAAACATTTTCATTAAGCCTCAACCTTTACTTTCTTATTCATCCCAAAGATCTAAATAACCTGAAGAGTCCCATAGTCTTTACCAAATCTTACATATTAAAATTTTAGTCCCTTTAAAATAGCCAATCTTATTTAAAATACAAAAGTCTTTTTTAACTAAAATTCTCTTAACTGTGGGCTCTATTTCTCACTTCAAGAGAGAAAAATATCAGGGAACAGTCTCAATCATGAGCAAAATTAAACTGACCATTCAATGTCTGGGATCCACTCAGGAACTTGTAGATTTCTCCAAAAGTCATTGCTCCAGCTCTGCCCTTTGTAAATGCTTTTTGCCTTCTGGGCTCCAGGTGCCTGTTCTCCACTGCTGCTGCTCTTGGGGGTCACTCCATGACACTGGCATCTCCAAATACTGCTGTCCTTCACTGCAACTAGGCTTCACCAATAACCTCTCACAGGCTCTCCTCATGGTGCAAAGTATCAACCCCTCCTCTGCATGACCCCTTCGGTCCTGGGGCATTAATTGTTAACTGGGACTGCATCTTTACCAATGGCCTTCCACAGCCTTTCACAGTGCCGAACCTCAGCTGTTCTTCATGACTCCAACAGGCCTTCAAAACCAGTACCACCTGGGTGACTCTTACATATTACCAAGTCCAGCCACAGCATGAGGCACAACCTTGGCTATTTCTGGGACACAGCTTCCTTATGCTCTCAGGAAAAAAGTACCAAAAGATTTCACCTCAATGATGCTGGTCTCTTGTTTTTTGTTTTGTTTTTTGTTTTTTACAACTTTATTTTACAAAACAAAGATAAATGTACAATTTTTAAGCATTTTTTTGCATAAAATTATACAATACATTTTTGTCAGTACTTTTTTTTCAGATTTTAAAATAATTTTTACATAACTGTATGAATATATTTTTAGTCAGTACTTGATTTTTTTAAAGGTTTGATAGTATGCATTGAAAACTTAATAGTTACAATGAGCATAAAGTACATGTAAAACAAAATGTAACATGGAAATAGTCAAAGTTTTCTTCTTAATCACCACTAATTTCTTCGCTCCAGCTGACCAGCAACAATAGTCCCAGTAATGAAAGTGCTTTGCTTTAGTAGTTCTAGTATCTTCTTAATCACAGCTGATTCTTCAGCCCCAGCTAACCAAAACCACAAAATATTCACAATCGAAACAGCAATAGCCCTGACAAGAGTCTTTAATCTTCCCTCTGAAATTTCACAAGACAGGTATCTATCTTACGCACTGTTCTCAACATAATCTTCCAAGTTCGTATAGAACATCCCACAGAACTTTAATATGCCAATGGCTCTCATAGCTCAAAATTTCAAAGTCCTTCCACAGTCCTCCCCAAAACATGATCAGGTTGTCACAGGAATACTTCCCTCCTGGTACGAATTTGTTTTAGTTAGAGTTTATATTCCTGCACAAAACATCATGACCAAGAAGCAAGTTGTGGAGGAAATGGTTTTATTCAGCTTACACTTCCATATTGCTATTCATCATCAAAGGAAGTTAGGACTGGAACCCCAGCAAGCCAGTATGAAACATCCTTCCACGGCCTCTGCATCAGGTCCTGCTTTCTGATGTGCTTGGGTTCCAGTCCTGACTTCCTCTGGTGGTGTAGAGCAATGTGGAAGTGTAAGCTGAATAAACCCATTCCTCCCCAGCTTGCTTCTTGGTCATGATGTTTGTGCAGGAATAGAGACCCTGACTGAGACCATATTTATATTGATATGTAAGCAGAATAAGCAAATATATCTACTTGTTAGGTAGCTGGATCCGAACCTGCCATGCCATAACCACTGTCTTAATAAATCATGTGCTAGACTGTCTGTGCTATTATTATTGAAGTGAGGTGGAGACATTGGTCCCTGGGAATAGATATTATAAATTGAACTTCAAATATGATTTTTAGTTCATAACTATTTAAGCCTGGCATTAGGAACTTTATACCTTATAAAATCTCTATTTAGCAGAAGGCATTACAAACACTCCTAAATGAATCAATCAAAATAGGCTGGTCAATCACTTGAAAAAGAAAATGCTCTACAAAGATACGATCTCTTCCAGAAAGACTGGATTCTAAGGCCCACCTAAAATGGATATCAACAGAATGGTTTCATTGGGGTACGGTTCACTTCATCCTTGGGAGAGTGTTCTTTTCTTTTCCACAAGAAGCTACTTATCTTCTATGCTATACTCTCCATGTCTGTCTTGTATGTAATTACTAGATGTGCTTACAAAAAGATTTCAGATACTTGACACTGCAGCAAGGTAATTTAGGAAAGACATACACCAACCACACATGCACACACACACACACACACACACACACACACACACACACACACATACACACACAAACACATCCAACAAATCTCAAAGGCAACAGCCATGCAGTATCCAGCGAAGGGCCAGTACTCATTGGGAACCATTGAGAAGACATTTAGTATGATTTCTCCTTATGATGATAGAATTTCAATGTTACCCTCTCAATAAGAGCTGTTATTTAGAATTCATAAAATAATTTTGTTTATAGTCAGTACACATTTTAACATCAAAACCTTTCCTGTTATGCTATGTGAAAGAACAGATTACAAGCAAGAGTTGGAGAGAATTTGAAAATAAATGAACAGAATTGGAGAAAAATTCAAACAATGCTGTAAAACCTCCATTTCCAGGTGAGACCAATATGTCAAACTGAAATTGGCATTCCTAGTCAACTTGTGTGTTAACCTGAGAATTTCTCCACACTTGCTCAATCTTTTCTTGTATTCATGCACTATTCCATGGAAGTATTCTGAGAAAAATTGTATGATCACACATCATAATTATTTTGAAGCTCAAATCATATTTGCACCTGCACAGTACTTAAAGCATGAAATTGACTCTCTTTAACTGTCAAATCACCTGCTTGCTTTCACATTCAAAGACCCAACAGAAGATTTAAGAAATCATTATATTATTTTTATCAGTTATATGGCAACAATTTATTTTAATCCCTCAGTCCTTCTGAAAATTGTTGATAGGTATAATTTAAAACAGTGCATTGAAAGTAGGCAGAGATAAATATGAGCACATACATTCCTTCTGATTTCTCAGTAACAAAAATTCTTCTCTTTATAGATATATTCTCTCAGACTTCAAACATGAATGATATTTGTACTCTTCCAAAGACATGTTTTCTCTCTGACATGTCTGCAGATGCCTTCTGAACTGTGATTTACAAGTTGCTTCTGAAGACTGAATTTCTAATGTATATAAATCAAGTCTATATGAATAATAAAATTATTAATCTGCTGAAAAGTATTTTAAGAGCTCCCACATACAGCATCCAATATATGCCATAAGGTAATGTGATACTCAAATTAGACCCTTTCTATTCCTATTCAGCCATTTTGATTAAATTCTACAGAATAGGGAAAAGCCATGAAGTAATAAAATTTTGGCAAAGAGGGTGGTAGAAAGGTTTAGAACAGTGATCTTAAAAAGTATTACATGAGATCAGAGGTTAATCTAGGACTGAATTAAGAAATATTTCAACCATTGAAGGAAAATCAAAGACTTAAAAATGCAAATAATCAGTAAACTGAAGAATGAATGTGTTGAGAAAGGAGGAGATGATAAGAAAGCTCTTGCTATAAGGCCATGACATATAGCACCATGTATAGGTAGACAAATGCCAGGGGATAAATTTCAAACTTCAAATGAAACAATGGAGTTTTTCTGTTTTTGTAAATGAAGTAGTAGGCTGAACTAAGCACATTTAGAAAAAATGCTGTGTGACATCTTTTAATATGTTACAGGCTGGTGTTGTGAAAATATGAAAAATGAGGAGAACAAGAATGAGTATAGAGAAGCACAGCTCAGTGCATTGGTAAACAGAAAAGCACTAGCTGAATTATCTCTTACCAGATTGTGTGAGTAGATTAAATTAAAAAAAGTCAAGGGTGGAAACAAAACCAGTTTCTTTAGGTGTTCCTGGGGAATGGGTGTGCAGCAGTTAATTACAGCAATATGTAAGGTTTAAATCAATTTGGGAGGAAATATATTAATTTCAGGTACATTTGATCACCTTGGGCTAAGGCAAAAACATGATCCAGGAGAAAGAGTAGCTGCCATGTGAGAGCAGGAAATAAACTCAGGGCATATCTACAACATTGGAAGAGTTAATGATTTGGTATTTGGAAGGGCTTAGAGAGAAGAACAGAAAGGGGAAATAATAAACTCTTTAAAAGGGTGGGGAGTCTAGTATCTGTTTATCAGTGAGTGCAAACCATGTGTGTTCTTTTGTGACTGGGTTACCTCACTCAAGATGATAATTTTTAGTTCTATTGATTTGCCTAAGAATTTCATGAAGTCATTGTTCCTGATAGCTGAGTAGTACTTCTTTGTGTAAATGTTCCACAATTTCTGTATCCATTCCTCTGATGAAGGACATCTGGGTTCTTTCCAGCTTCTGGCTATTTATAAATAAGGCTGCTATGAACATGGTGGATCATGTGTCCTAGTTATATTTTGGGGTGTTATATGGGTATTTGCCCAGGAGTGGAATAGCTAGCTTTCCAGGTAGTACTATGTCAAATTTTCTAAGAAAGTACCAGACTGATTTCCAGAGTTGCTGTACCACTCAACAATAGAGGAGTATTCCTCATTTTTCACATTCTTGCCAGCATCTTCTGTCACCTATTTTTTATATCTTAGCCAGTCTGTCTAACCCACAAAAGCTCTGAATACCCAAGAAACAATTCACAGACCTTATGAAGCTCAAAAGGAAGGAAGACAGAATGTGGATGTCTCAGTCCTTCTCAGAAGAGAGAACAAACCACTCACTGGAGGAAGTACAAGGTCAAATAGAGAAGCAGGTATTAAAGAAAAGATCACTCAGAGACTACCTTACCTGGGGATCCACCCCCTATGCAGCCACCAAACCCAAGCACTGTTTCTGTTGCCAAAACATGCTTACTGGCAGGAATCAGATATAGATGCCTTATCAGAGGCTCTACCAGAGTTATAAGATACAGTTGAAGATGCTTGCAGTTAACCATTGTACTGAACACAGGGACCCCAATGAAAAAGCTAGAGAAAGGACTGAAGGAGCTGAAAGAGTTTGCAACCTTATGGGAAGAACAACACTATCAACCAACCAAACCCTCCCGAACTCCCATGGACTAGAACACCAACCATTGAGCACATGGAGAGACCATGTGCTAGTTGCTCTAGTTGCATATGTAGCAGAAGATAGCATTGTGTAGCACTAATGAGAGAAGAGGCCTTTGGTCCAGGCACATTTTCCCAGTGTACAAGAATGCGAAGGCACTGAATGGAGGGGGTGATTGGGAAAGGGCACACCTTCACAGAAGCAAGTGGAGGGGGATGGGGGAATGGAAGTGGAGAAAAGAAGATAACAATTGAAATGTAAATACAGACAATATCCAATAAAATAATAATTTAAAAGGGTGGGGGAGAGGAGAGAAGTGATTAAAAACAGAAATGGTACAAAAAATGAGAAAAGCATGTAAAATAATTTAATAACTGTTTTATGAGTAAGGTACATGTATTACTACATTGTATGGTAATTTCTCTCTCAAGATGCTTAAGGTAATTTAAAAGCACCTGATAGTTTTTCATGCATTTTAATTTAGAGGATCACAAAAGAAGGAAGTTTGCTAGTTTCATAAAGTTTAACTGCTATGAAGAGACACCATGTCCATGTCAACTCTTAAAAGGGGCAAAATTTAATTGGGGCAGGAATATAGTTTCAGAGGGTCAGTGCATTATCACCATGGCAGGAAGCATGGCAGCATGCAGGCAGACATGGTGCTGGAGAAGGAGCTGAGAATGCTCCATCTAGATCCAGTTACAGTCAAGAGAGACTGTCTTCTGCTGGTAGTCAGGAGGAGGTTCACTTCTGTACTGGGTGGAAGAACTTGAGCATAGGAACTCAAAGGTGCCCTCTCCGCAAAACACTTCCTTCAAAAAGGCCACACCTATTTTAACAAGGACAAGTGTTTAATAGTACCACTTCCTGTGTTCCAAGCATTCAAATACATGAGTTTATTATGAGAGTCAAAACTATTCAAACCACTTCAACTAGAAATTACTTGTTCAACCCTAAATAAGAAGTGCCAGGGAATGTCCTTGTGTGTGCTCTTACAAAATGGGGAAGAACATCTTCAGTCAAGCCATGCTTTTCTTCTTCCAGTCCCCAGTGTACTATGTGAGGCAGTGTTTCAGTAGTTAGGACTAGTTAGAGAATGCATCTTAAATAAAATATTGAGCTGTTGTTCAGTCTACTTCCCAACAGTGGTGCAGTATATTGTCTTATAACCTTCATACCTGACAAGGGTTAGGAAGGAAGATCAGCAAAAGATGTCAGGTTAATTGCTATCCATGAGAAACTAGGACCAAAAGCTACTGAACATGGTTTCTTAAAGCTATCCCCAAAAAACCTATTTAGGGTTTTAAAGACTTGCAAAGAACACAGCACTGTTATTATTGAATTTAAAAGATTTGGCTCACCAGAGTTTTAATCTTAGGTAAAAAACTTGCTAAATCTTAGTTAATACCATCGTGTGGAAGGTAATTTTACTGTTGATTGGTTACAAATATATCTGAGCTTGTGCCACCATGGCAAAGGACAAGATTGAACCCAGGATTTCATTTGACTTTTTTCACATTAATAATCATTTAGCACCAAGGGATGATTGTTCACATAGATAAAAACTTAGAAATCTTATTCTTTCAAGTAAAGCAAATTTAGAACTTTTCTTAAAAATATACTTATTTCTCTGTTAATTCAATAAAGAATATCTATAAAATTTGTTTAGGTACTCAGCATTTAAATGAAATCTCACCTGCTGAATACACACTATAATTTTTGTCAGTGATGGCTCACAAAACTTTTCCAAAAATATAAGAGACTCTCTTCTTTTCCTCTCTTTCCCTCACTTTGGCTTTCTTATTAAGAGCTCTGACACTTCCTTCAACAAACTAACCTTACCTACATTGTTGGGGATTAAAGGTGTGTACTAAGAGCATGTCTGTATTTTATCGAGAGGGAATAAATTCCTCTATATGTGCATGCTAATAAATATAAGTCATGCACAGCTATTGCTTATGACACCTAAATACATGTAAAACACAATTCTTCCAATGTGTTCTAATTCTACTCAGCCATTCAAAAAGTTTAAGCTTGTCATTAGACAATTTTAAAGACACTTTTGATAGAGACATAAAAATTACTCTTGTTTGTGTAGATTTAAGAAGTCAAATATGATTTAAAACCAAAAAATTTTTTCTACGCTGTATGGCAGACAGAAAACATATAGATTTATAAATTACATATTTATGAAAACATAATATATAATGTGAATTTTTTATGAAGGGGGTAGATGGTGCCTGGGAAGGCTTACCTAAAGAAAAAGAAGGAAATATTATATTTTGCTCTTAAAAAAGAAAAATAATTCTGAACATGAAATTTTAAAGAATTTCGGCTTTTTTTAATGTTTCATTTTTATTGAATATATTTTATTTCCATTTCAAATGTTATCCCCTTTCCTAATTTCCCCTCTATAAACCCTTTATTCCATGTTCCCTCCCCCTGATTCTAGCAGGGTGCTCCACCCACATGCCCACCCCTTCCACCTCATCTCCCTGATATTCCCCTACACTGGGGCATCTAGCCTTCCCAGGAAAAAGGCCCTCTCTTCCCATTGATGTCCCACAAGGCTGTCCTCTGCTACATATTTAGCTGGAGCCATGGGTCCATCCATTTCAACTCTTTGGATAGAGGTTTAGTCCCTGGGAACTCTGGTTAGTTGATATTGTTGTTCTTATAGGGTTATAAACCCCTTCAGCACTCTCAATCCTTTGTTGACTCCACCACTGGGGACAATGCTAATGTATTTGTCATGATCTGGAAAAGCCTCTCAGGAGAGAGCTATATCAGGCTCCTGTTAGTGTGTACTTCTTGGCATCAGCAATATTGGTTGGGCTTGGTGGATGTATATGGGCTAGATATCCCGGTACAGCAGTCTATGGATGGCACTTGCTTTGACCGCTTCTTCTTGTTTTCAGACATCTTCTTCTTTTCTTCAAATTTTGTCTCTGTATTTCCTTCTGCGAAGACTCTTGTTCCCCCTTCTAAGGAGAGAAGCAACAGCAGCTTCGTCATCTTTCTTCTTGAGCTTAATGTGATCTACAAATTGTCTCTTGGGTAATCAGAAGTTCTTGGTTAATATCCACTTATCAGTGAGTGCATACCATGTGTGTTCTTTTGTGATAGGGTTACTTCACTCAGGTATTTTCTAGTTCCATCCATTTGTCTAAGAATTACAGGAAGTCATTCTTTTGAATATCTGAGTAGTACTCCATTGTGTAAATGTACCACATTCTCTGTATCCATTCCTCTGTTGAGGGACATCTTGGGTTCTTCCCAGCTTCTGGCTATTATAAATAAGAATGCTATGAACATAATGGAACATGTGTCCTTGTTATATTTTGAAGCAACTTCTGGGAATATGCCTAGGAGTGGTATAGCTGGGTCTTCAAATAGTACTATGTTCAATTATTTGAGGAACTGCCAGACTGATTTCCAGAATGTAATCCTACCAATAATGGAGGAGTGTTCCTCTTTTGCCACATCTTTGCCAGCATCTGCTGTCACCTGAATTTTTTTTAGCCGTTTTGACTAGTACAAGGTGGAATCTTGGGGTTGTTTTGATTTACATTTCTTGAATGTCTAAGGATGTTGAACATTTACTTAGGTGCTTCTCAGTCATTTGATATTCCTCAGTTGAAAATTTTTTGTTGAGCTCTGTACCCCATTTTAATAGGGTTATTTAATTTTCTGGAATCTAATTTCTTGAGTTTTTTATATATTGGATTCTAGCCATATATCAGATGTAGAACTGGCAAAGATCTTTTTCTATTTTGTTAGTTACCCATTTTTCCTATTGAAAGTGTCCTTTGACTACAGAAGCATTGGAATTTCATGAGGTCAAACTTGTCAATTCTTGACCTTAGAGCATAAGCCATTGTTGTTCTGGTCAGAAAATTTTTCCCAGTGTCCATGTGCTCGAGGCTCTTCCCCACTTTCTCTTCTATTATTTTGAGTGTATCTGGTTTTATGTGGAGGTCCTTGATCCACTTGGACTTGGGCTTTGTACAGGGCAATGAAAATAGATTGATATGCACTTTTTGAAAATGCTGACTGCCAGTTGGACCAGCACCATTTGTTGAAAATGTTATTCTTTTTCCACTGAATGGTTTCAGCTCTTTTGTCATAAATAGGAAAATTAGTACTCAAAATGTATCAAACTAAGGTCTCTCCAAATCACAAAACATGCTATGTAGATATAAGAATAAACTATGAGCATGTAAAAATACATCAAAATTTCTACTCCTGATGCATTTATTAGTATTCCAGAAGTACTGATCTATAATTTATAAAAAATACTTCATGCAAAATCATTAAGCAAATTAAAAGTAAATCATATTAAAAATATAATTTTTTGATTCCAGTTTCCATCTGTCCTGCTAAGTTAACTGTGAAGCAAATCCTGCTCAGAAAAAAATGCTGTTATATCAGGAGTGTTGTTAATCCTAAGTTCAGAGGTGCGACTAACACTTTTACTTCAATAACTGGACAAAACAGACCTGCCAGAAAATCACAGGGTTCAAGAACTGCAAAGTATCTGGGAAAAAATTCTTGTCTCTGTATGTGCCACAGAGATAACCCTGTGGCACAGCTCTCCAGACACAACTCTTGCCCAGAGAGAGCTGGTCTCCTAGGAGCACTGGGAGTCCTAAGTTCACAGGTTCACAGGCTGAAAGGAGGGACAGGCTCCAGTCAAAAACAATGAGACCAACTAATATCAGAGATAACCAGATGGTGAAGGTAAACACAAGAACTGAAGTAACAGAAACCATGGCTATTTGGTATAATCAGAACCCAGTTCTCCCACTAGTACAAGTACTGGATAACCCAACACACTGAAAAAGCAAGATTTGGATTTAAAAAATCGCATCTCATGATGATGATAGAGAACTTTAAGAAGGAAATAAATAACTCCTTTAAAGCAATTCAGGAGAACACAGTTAAACTGGTAAAAGCCCTTTAAGAGGAAACACAAAATCCCTTAAAATATAAGAAAACACAACCAAACAAATGAAAAATAATAAACAATGCCATCAGAATCTAAAAATGGAAATAGAAACAATAAAGAAATTACAATGGGGGACAACACTGAAGATAGAAAACCCTTGAAAGAGATCAACAGTCATAGACACATCACCAACAGAACACAACTGATAGAAGAGAGAATCTAAAGTGAAGAATATACCACAGAAAGCATTGACACAGCAGTCAAGGAAAATGCAAAATCCAAAAATCTCCTCACCCAAAATATACAGGAAATCCAGAACACAATGAGATCAAACATTAGGATAATAGGCATAGAAGAGAGCAAAGATTCCCAACTTAAAGTGTTAATAAATATCTTCAACAAAATTATAGAAGAAAACTTCTCTAACCTAAAGAAAGACATGCCCACAAACAAACAAGAAGCCTACAAAATGCCAAATAGATTGGACCAGAAAAGAAATTCCTCCTGTCACATAATAGTCAAAACACCAAATGCACAAAACAAAGAATACTAAAAACAGTAAGGAAAAATGTCAAGTAACAAATTAAGGAAAACCTATCAGAATTATGACAGATTTCTCACAAGAGACTCTTAAAGCCAAAGATTCTGGGCAGATGTAGTACAAACTATATGAGAACACAATGGCTAGCTCAGGATACTATACCCAGCAAAACTCAATTAACAGAGATAGAGAAGCCAAGATATTTCCTGACAAAAACAAATTTATACAATATCTTTTCACAAATCCATGCCAACAAAAGATAATAGATGGAAAATTCTCACATAAGTAGGAAATCTACACCCAAGAAAATGCAAGACAGTAATCTTCTTTTAACAAACCCAAATGAAGACAGCCACACCAACATAATTCCATTTCTAACAACAAGACTAACAGGAAGAATTCACTTTTAATTAATATTTCTTAACATCAATGGACTCATTTCCTTAATGAAAACACATAGACTTTCAGAATGGATACGTAAACAGGACCCATCATTTTGCTGAATACAGGAAACCCACATCAGTGTCAAAGAGAGTCACTACCTCAGAGATAAAGTCTAGAAAAACATTTTTCAATAAACTGTTCCCTACTACCAAGTTGGAGTAACCATTCAAATATTGAATAAAATTGATTTTCATCCAAAAGTTATCATAGAAGGTAAGAAAGAACAATTCATACTAATCAAAAGAAAAACCCACCAAGATGAACACTCAATTCTGGAGATCTATGCTCCAAATGCAAGCACATACACATTCATAAAAAATGTATTAACACACAAAGCACATATGGCACTGCACACATGATAATGGGACACCACTCTCATCAACTGACCCATCATGGAACAGAAACTAACAGAGGTTATGAGCGAAATGAATTTAATAGATATCTATAGAACATTTCTTCTTAAAACAAAAGAATATATTTTCTTCTCAGCACCTGATGGTACCTTCTCCAAAATTGACCACATAATTAGTCACAAAACATAAGTCAACAGATATAAGATTGAAATAATCCCATTCATCCTAACCGATCACCACATATTAAGGCTGGTCTTCAGTAGCAACAGAAAGCCCACATACACATGGAAGCTGAACAATGTTCTACTCAATAACTTGGTCAAAGAAAAAGAAAAGAAAGAAATTAAAGACTTTGTAATTTAATGATAAGGAAGGCACAATATATCCAAACTTATGGGACACAAAACAGTGCTAAGAGCAAAGCTTATAGCACTGCGTGCCTCGAAAACTATACTGAAGAGAGCACACACTAGTAGATTGACAGAACATCTGAAGGCTCTAAAACTAAAGGAAGCAAATACACCCTAGAGAAGTAGACGGCAGAAAATAATCAAACGTGGGGCTGAAATCAACCATGTAGAAACAAAAATAAGTATACAAATAATCAACAAATACAGGAGCTGTTTCTTTGAGAAAAATCAACAAGATAGATAAACCCTTAGTCAGATTAACCAGAGGGCACAAGGACAGTATCCAATTAACAAAAATCTTTAAAGAACAGGAAGACCTAAAAAGAGAAAGTGAGAAAATTCAGAAAATCATAATATCCTGCTGCAAAGGCTTACACTCAACACAACTGGAAAATCTGAATAAAATGGAAATTTTTCTAGACAGATACCATACACAAAAGTTAATCAGGATCAGACAAACCATTTTAAAAGTCTCATAATGCCTAAAGAAGTAGAAGCAGTCATTAAAAGTCTCCCAACCAAAAACAGCCCAGAACCAGAGAGGTTTAGTGCAGAATTTCATTAGACAATCAACCAAGACCTAATACCACTATTCTTCAAATAATTTCACAAAATAGTAATAGAAGGAACACTACCCAATTCCTTCAACAAAGCCACAATTACACTTATACCTAAACCACAAAAATACTCAACAAAGAAAGAACTTAGAAACAATTTTACCTATGAATATTGATGCAAAAATACTCAGTAAAATTCTTGCAAACTGAATCCAAGAACCCATCAAAGCAATCATCCATCATGATCAAGGAGTATTCATGGCAGGGATACAAGGATGTTTCATTATGAGGAAATCCATCACTGTAGTCTACTATAAAAACTCAGAGGGGAGAAAAAAGCAGACATGATCATTTTATTGGATGCTGAGGAATCATTTGACAAAATTGAACACCCCTTCATGATAAAAGTATTGGAAATATCAGAAATTCAAGGCCCATACCTGAACATAATGAAAGCAATATACAGCAAACCAGTAGCCAACATCAAACTAAATGAAGAGAAGCTTGATAATCCCACCAAAATCAGGAACTAGACAAGGTTTCCCACTCTCTCCCTACCTATTCAGTATAGTTCTCAAAGTTATAGCCAGAGCAATTAGACAACAAATGAGGTCAATGAGATACAATTTGAAAGGAAATAATCAAAATATCACTATTTGCAGGTGATATGATGGTATAAACATGTGACTCCAAAACATTCCACCTAAACCCGATAAGTAACTTCAGCAAAGTGGCTGGACATAAATTAACTGAATCAAATCAGTAGCCTTCATCTACTCAAAGGATAAACTGGCAGAGAAAGAAATTAGGAAAATGACATCTGTCACCAAGAATATAAAATACCTTGATGGGACTCTAATCGAGCAAGTGAAACATTTGTATGATAAGAACTTCAAGTCTCAGAAAAAACAAACCAAAGAAGATCTCAGAACTTGGACAGATTACCCATACTCAGGATTAATACAGTAAAAATGGCCATCTTGCCAAAAGCAACCTACAGATTCATTTCAATCTCAATCAAAATTCCAACTAAATTCTTCTTAGAGATAGAAAGAACAATTGTCAAATCCATTTAAAATTTAAAAAAAAAAAAAAAAACCACAGGATAGCGAAATAGTTTTTCAACAATGAACTCTCTGGGGAAATCACCTCCCCCATTGCAAGCTGTTTTACAGTGATGATAAATAAATAAATACAAATAAATAAATAAATAAATAAATATAAATAAATAAATAAATAAATAAATAAAACCTGTATGGCATTGGTACAGAGACAGGCAGGTAGAACACTTTCTTAGATGTTTCTAAGCCATTCGATATTCCTCAATTGAGAACATTTTGTTTAGCTCTGTACTCCCATTATTTAATAGGGTTGTTTGATTCTCTGGTGTCTAGCTTTTTGAGTTCTTTGTATACCTTGTATATTAGGCCTCTATCTAACGTGAAGTTGGTAAAGATCTTTTCCCACTCTGTTGGCTGCCGTTTTGTTTCTAGACAGTGTCCTTAGCCTTACAGAAAGTTTGCAATCTCATTAAGTCCCCTTTGTTAATCTTTGACCTTAGAGAATGAACCAGTGGTGTTTTGTTCAGAAAATTTTCTCCTGTGCCTATGTGTTCTAAGGTTTTCCCTACTTTCACATCTAATAGTTTCAGTGTATCTGGTTTAATGTAGAGACTTTTGATCCACTTACACTTGAGCTTTGTACAAGGAGATAAGAAAGGTCTATTTTCATTCTTCTGCATGCTGAGTGCCAGTTGGACCAACACCATTTGTTGAATAGGCTGTCCTTTTTCCATTGAAAGTTTACAAATCCTTTGTCAAAAATCAGGTGACCATATATATGAGGGCTCATTTATGGATCTTCTATTCTATTCAATTGATCCATGTGCCTATTTCTGTACCAGTACCATGCAGTTTTCAGCACAATTGCCTTGTAATATAGCTTGAGGTCAGGGATAGTGATTCCTGCACATGTTTTCTTGTTGTTGAGGATGGATTTCACTATTCTAGGTTTTTTTGTTATTCCAAATGAAATTGCACATTGTTCTTTCCAACTCAATGAAGAACTGGGTTGGAATTTTGATGGGGATTGCATTGAATCTGTATATCGTTTTTGGTAAGATGGCCATTTTTAGAATGTTGAACCTTCCAATCCATAAGCATGGGAGATCTTTCCATTTTCTGAGATCTTCCTCAATTTCCTTCTTTACAGATTTGAAGTTCTTGTCATACAGGTCCTTCACTTGCTTAATTAGAGTCACACCAAGTTATTTCATAGTTTTTGTGACTATTGTGAATGTGGGTGCTTTTGTATTTGGAACATATATGTTAAGGATTGAGAGTTCCTCCTGACAGATTTCCCCTGTAATGAGTAAAAAGTGTCCTTCCTTATCCTTTTTAATAACTTTTGGTAGGAAATTTACTTTATTCAATATTAGAATAACCACTCCAGCTTGCTTCTTGGGGCTGTTTGCTTGGAAGTTTTTTCCCAACCTTTTACTCTGAGATAGTATCTGTCTTTGTCTCTGAGATGAGTTTCCTGTATGCAGCAAAATTCTGGATTTTGTTTATGTATCCAGTCTGATAGCCTACGTTTTTTTATTGGGGAGTTGAGTCCGTTTATGTTAATAGATAGCAAGGAATAGTGGTTGCTGTTTCCTGCTATTATTGCTTTTGTGGGTTGAGTTGTGTCTGTGTCTTCTTCTTCTTTTGGTTTTCTTGCTTAGGAGTTTTCTTGTTTTTACTAGGACGTCGTACCCCTCATTGTATTGGGTTTTCCACCTATAATTCTTTGTAGTGTTGGGTTTCTGGTAAGATATTGTGTAAATTTAGATTTGTCTTGGAATATCTTCATCTCTCCATCTATGGTGACTGATAGTTTTGCTAGTTATAGCAGCTTTGGCTGGCACTTTTGCTCTGTTAGGGTCTGCATGATGTCTGTCCAGGCTCTTCTAGCTTTCATAGCCTCTGTTGAGAAATCCGGTGTGATTCTGATTGGTCTGCCTTTATATGTTACCTGACCCTTTTCCCTTACTGCTTTTAGTATTCTTTCTTTGCTTGGGCACTTGGTGTTTTGACTATTATGTGTCGGGAAGAATTTATTTTCTGGTCCAACCTATTTGGAGTTCTGAAGGCTTCTTTTATGCTTGTGGTCATCTAATTCTTAAGGATAGGAAAGTTTTCTTCTACAATTTTGTTGAAGATATTTACTGTGCCTCTTAGTTGATACTCTTCTCCTTCTTCTTTTCCTATTATCCTTAGGTTTGGTCTCTCATTGTGTCCTGGATCTCCTGGACATTTTGTGTTAGGAGCTTTTTGGTTTTTACATCTTCTCTGACTGTTTTGTCTATGTTTACAATGTTGTCTTCTGCAGCCAAGATTCTCTCTTCCATTTCTTGTAGTCTATTGGAAATGCTCGCATCTGTGACTCCGGATTTCTTTTTTAGGTGTTCTACCTCTAGGGTTATCTCTTTTAGTGTGTTCTTTATTGTGTCCATTTCTGTTTTAAATTCCTTCTTTCATTCCTTCATCTCTTTGGTTCTCTTTTCTTCTTGTTCTTTGAGTGCTTTTCTTGTTTTTTCTTTAAAAGCTTCTAATTCTTTATTCTTTTTCTCCTGCTCTTGTTTAATGATCTCTGTCAACATCTTGAGGTAGGGTTTCAGGTCCGAGTCTTCTTTTTCTGTAGTGTTTTGCATTCCACTGTTTGCTGTGATGGTTGAACTGGGTTCTAGTGTTGCCAGGTTGTCTTGGTTTCCCTGGGGTATGCTCTTTCTCTTTCCTCTTGTTATCTTGTTGTCAGTGATATGTTCTCGGCTTTCCCTTGTACCTGGCCTGTGTCCTTGGATCTCTGCAGGTCAGGTGGTGGTTGGTCTGAGCCCTGTTCTGTGCCCCAAAGCCGCTGGATGGGAACAGAGGTCCCAATGCTGGGTTCCTGGTCTCTGGATCAGGCAGGGCAGGGGCGCACTTTCTGTGCGTGCTTGGCAGAGATCTCTCTTCCCCCTTGTTAGCCTGTTCCCCTTCTCACCAGGCCTTTATCTCTAGGGCTTTGCTGGTCCAGGTGGCAGATGGGCCGAGCCCTGTTCCAAGACAGCATTTTTAATCCAGTAGTGCTCTAGTGCTCGTTCAGTTGGCAGTCAGCATGTAGAAGAATAAAAATTGATCCATCTTTATCTCATGTACAAAGCTCAAGTCCAAGTGGATCAAGGACCTCCACATAAAACCAGACACACTCAAACTAATAGAAGAGAAAGTGGGGAAGAGCCTCAAAAACATGGGTACAGGAAAAAAATTACCTAAGCAGAACACCAATGGCTTATGCTCTAAGATTAATAATTGACAAATAGAACCTCATAAAATACCAAATCCTTTGTAAGACAATGGGCACTGTCAATAGGACAAAATAGCAACCAAGAGATTGGGAAAGAATCTTTACAGTTTATTCATCTGATAGACACATAATTCAAAGAATTCAAGAAATCAGACTCCAGAGAATTAAATAACCCTATTAAAAGTGGGGGAATGAGCTAAACAGAAATTTCTCAACTAAGGAATATTAAATGGCCGAGAAGCAGCTAAAGAAATGCTCAACATCCATAAATTCAAATCAAAACAACCCTGAGATTCCATCTCAAACTAGTCAGAATGGCTAAATCCAAAATCTCAGGTGACAGCAGATGCTGGTTAGGAAACAGAGAAAGAGGAACACTCCATTGTTGGTGAGATTTCAAGCTGGTACAACCACTCTGGAAATCAGTCTGGTGGTTCCTAGGAAACTGGACATAGCACTACCTGAGGACCCAGCTTAACCACAGCTGAGCATATACCCAAATGATGCTCCAAAATATAACAAGGGCACATGCTCCACTATATTCATAGCAGTCTTAATTATAATCAGAAGCTAGAAAGAACCCAGATGTCCTTCAACAGAAGAAAGGATACAACAAAATGGGGTACATTTGCACGATGGAGTACTACTCAGCTATTAAAAATGACTTCATGAAATTCTTAGACAAACGCATGGAACTAGACTATATCAGGCTGCGTGAAGTAACCAAATCACAAAATCACACATGGTATGTACTTACTGATAAGTGGATATTAGCCCCAAAACTTGGAATACATAAGACACAATTCATAGACCAGATGAAGCTGAAGAAGAAGGAAGATCAAAGTGTGTATCCTTTGGTCCTTCTTAGGAGGGCAACAAAATACTCATAGGAGGAAATACTGAGTCAAAATGTGGAACCCAGAGAGGGAAATGCTATCTAGAGAATGTCCCACCTGGGGATCCATCACATATACAAACACCAAACCCAGAGATTCTTTAGGATTTCAAGTGGTGCTTGCTGACAGGAGCCTAATATAACTGTCTCCTTTGAGACTCTGCCAGATCATGACGAATACAGAGGCAGATTTTTGCAGACAAATATTGGACTGAGCACACGGTCCCCATTAGAGAAGTTAGAGAAAAGATTGAAGGAGCTGAAGAGGCTATACCCCATATAAGGGATAACAATATCAACCAACCCGACCCCCCAAACCCCCAGGGACTACAATCAACCTAAGAGTACATGTGAAGGGACCCAGTGTCTCAAGCAGCAAATGTAGCAGAGGTTGGTCTTGTGGGACATCAATGGCAGAAGAAGTCCTGGGAAGGCTAGATGCTCCAGTGTAGGGAAATGCCAGGGCAGAAAGACAGGAGTGGGTGGTTGAGTGAGGGAACACTCTCATAGAAGCAGGGGGAGGGAGGATGGAATAGGGGTTTCTGGAGGGGAAAGCAGGAAATAGGATAATATATAAAATGTAAATAAATTAAATATACAATAAAAATAAAATATATAAAAATTTAATTCTTCACTGAGAGTGGGCTTTTGAAAGGATTCATGTCAAATCTCTATATACTCTCTGGGTTTCCTTACCTGAATGCTACAAAGGTTCTTAGGTACTGTTTGATCTTACATTTGCATCTCTGCCAATTCACATTTTATTATTACCAAATAACAACTACTAAAATTTTTGACATGATTTATTAATATTTTTTCAGAACTTGAAAACAACTAAAGCAAAACTAGAATGCATAATTAAAATAATTTAAAAATATGTATAACTGTCTTAAAGTTTTATTTAAATATATTATTTATGTCATTATATTTAATAATTTATTAGGAGGAATAAAATCTTGCTTAAAGACTTTATGGTAAATGCTCTTCTTGGGTTTGCATCCTACAAAAGTAAAAAAAGCAAACTTGCTTTGTTGCTGAATAGTGCCAGGGCTCAGAATAGCATAGCAAACTAATAGGGCTGTGTCTTCAATTTGTGGAAAATATCAAAATAAAATTAAAAAGTAAATTTGAAGGCTATCACTGGATCACTTCATGTTGAATCATGGTAGGAAGACCATGATGCTTGGAGAAAGATTTCACCTCTGAAACATCTTCAGTGTAGTGGGTTAACAAAACTCATGTCAAAATCATATTCCTCTAAATACCAAGATGGATGGGAGTCATTACACAAGGCCTAAGCGTAGGTAAAGAGCTACAGGGAGGGGAAGACTGCTGAGAAGGGGAGACTCGGTTTTTAAAGGACAGGGTCCCTTATATGCCACCCAGCTCCCAATGGTCAACCCTGAACACATGTAATTAAAGACACCAACACTAAATTGTTCAGAATGTTATGTAATATATATTTATGGATATCTATATATATGCAATAATATCTATATATATACAAGAGGTCATGAGTTTATAGAGAATGGAAGAAAACAGACATTTGAGGAGAAGACAATGGAGTAAGAATGTAAATAAAAGATTCCTGATTAAACAACCCAGAAAATCAAAAATGTTATAATTACTCATGTAAAGAAAGTTATTCTTATAATATCATCTAAGAAATCTAAATCATAAGGATCACATTTATAACAAATTACTCCTATTTGTATTAATTACATAGTATTCATCATAACTATTACACAATATTTAAGTATACTGTCATCCCTATTTCATTCAAGATTCAAAATTCTATCATCTCTTGATTTTTCAGTTTCTACGATATATTCTAATTTTTGTCTCTATCACAAAATGTTGGTATGTATATATAATCCTGATGAAATTTTATGCATATAATCTAATAAGTGTGAAAAAGCATAGAAATTTAGGCATCACATTGTATTTCCATTTATATGCAATATATTTTGTGTGTCATATCTTTTATAAACATATAAATGCATTGTCATTTTATTGCATTTAATAGAGACTTATTTTCTCTTAGCATTAAACTTTTATTCCAATATATTCCATTATTAAAAATTCTTTCTTACAAGGCTTTAGTATGTGTCTGTGACCTTTTGTGTAAAAATAGCATTGATCAAAATTTTATACATGCTCAGTTAATTAAAATTTGTTCTTATTAAAGACAAAATAAAATACCACATTAGATTAAAACTATTCTTTTGGAACAGGCTGAGCAACTGGTGAGTGGGAGACCTAGGCTGCGGGGGAGCAGAGGGAACTCTGAGGAGTGTACACGGAAAGGGCACCCCCTGCCCTGAACTGCCCTGTCCTCCCCGATCCAGTGACTGGGAACAGATCTTAGGAACTTCTGTTCCCACCCGGAGACGACTTCAGGACACAGAGCAGAGCCTGGCCCAACAGCCAGCTGGAAAGGCGGCTCGAACAGGCTGAGCAACTGGTGAGTGGGAGACCTAGGCTGCGGGGGAGCAGAAGGATCTCTGCGGAGTGCACACAAAAAGGGCACCCCCTGCCCTTACCTGCCCTGTCGTCCCCGATCCAGTGACTGGGAACAGATCTTAGGAACTTCTGTTCGCACCCGGAGACGACTTCAGGACACAGAGCAGAGCCTGGCCCAACAGCCAGCCGGAAAGGCGGCTCGAACAGGCTGAGCAACTGGTGAGTGGGAGACCTAGGCTGCGGGGGAGCAGAGGGATCTCTGCGGAGTGCACACGGAAAGGGCACCCCCTGCCCTGACCTGCCCTGTCCTCCCCGACCCAGTGACCAGGAACAGATCTTAGGAACTTCTGTTCCCACCCTGAGACGACTTCAGGACACAGAGCAGAGCCTGGCCCACCTGCCAGCCGGAAAGGTGGCTCGGAGAGGCTGAGCATCTGTGACCAGGAACAGATCTTAGGAACGTCTGTTCCCACCCGGAGGTGACTTCAGGACGCAGAGTGGAGCCTGGCCCAGCTGCCACCCGGAACCTGGGCTGCCGGGGAGTAGAGAGATCTCTGCGGAGTGCACACGGAAAGTGTACCAGGGACACAGACCAGATACAAGGGAAAGGCAAGAACATATCACTGACAACAACATGGCAAGAGGAAAGAGAAAGAGTATATCCCAAGGAAACTAAGACAATCTAGCAACACCAGAACCCAGCTCTCCGATAGTAGCAAACATCGGAATTCCAAACACTCCAGAGAAAGAAGACACAGACCTGAAATCATGCCTCAAGACGCTCATAGAGTTACTTAAACAAGAAAGGGAGGAAAAGCAAAAAGATTCAGAAGCTTTTAAAGAAGAAACAAGAAAAACACTCAAAGAACTCAAAGAACGAGAGGAAAACAGAACCAAAGAAATAAAGGAATGGAAGAGGGAAATTAAAACAGAAATTGACACAATAAAGAAAGCGCTAAAAGAGATAACTCTAGAGTCAGAACACCAAAAGAAGAAATCAGGAGTCACAGAAGCAAGCATTTCCAACAGATTACAAGAGATCGAGGAGAGAATCTCGGGAGCAGAAGACAACATTGCAAACATAGACAAAACAGCCAGAGAAGATGCAAAAAACAAAAAGCTCCTAACCCAAAATGTCCAGGAAATACAAGACACAATGAGAAGACCGAACCTAAGGATAAGAGGAATAGAAGAGGGAGAAGAGTATCAAAGAGGCACAGTAAATATCTTCAACAAAATCATAGAAGAAAACTTCCCTACCCTCAAGAATGAGATGACCTCGAGCATAAAAGAAGCCTTCAGAACTCCAAATAGGTTGGACCAGAAAAGAAATACCTCCCGACACATAATAGTAAAAACATCAAGTGCCCAAAGTAAAGAAAGAATACTAAAAGCAGTAAGGGATAAAGGTCAGGTAACATATAAAGGCAGACCAATCAGACTCATACCCAATTTCTCAACAGAGACTCTGAAAGCTAGAAGAGCCTGGACAGACATCATGCACTCCTTAAGAGAGCACAAGTGCCAGCCCAAGCTGCTATACCCAGCAAAACTATCAATCACCATCGATGGAGAGACAAAGATATTTCAAGACAAATCAAAATTCACACAATATCTGACCACAAACCCAGCACTACAACGAATTATAGGTGGAAAACCCAATACAAGGAGGGAAAATACAGCCTAATAAAAACAAGAAAACTCCTAAACAAGAAAACTAAAAGAAGAAAAAAACACAGACACAACTCAACCCAAAAAAGCAAAAATGGCAGGAAACAGAAACAATTATTCCTTGATATCTATTAACATAAATGGTCTCAACTCCCCAATAAAGAGACATAGACTATCAGACTGGATACATAAACAAAATCCAGCCTTTTGCTGCATACAGGAAACTCATCTCAGAGACAGAGACAGACACTATCTCAGAGTAAAAAGGTGGGAAAAAAACTTCCAAGCAAACAGCTCCAAGAAGCAAGCTGGAGTGGCTATTCTAATATCGAATAAAGTAAACTTCCAACCAAAAGTTATCAAAAAAGATAAAGAAGGACACTTTTTACTCATTACCGGGGAAATCTGTCAGGAGGAACTGTCAATCCTTAACATATATGCTCCAAATAAAAAATCACCCACATTCATAAAAGAAACTCTACTAAAGCTCAAAAAATACATTTCACCCCACACAATAATAGTGGGAGACTTTAACACCCCACTCTCACCAATGGACAGATCAGGGAAACAGAAACTGAACAAGGACACTGCAAAACTAGCAGAGACTTTGAACCAACTAGAATTAATAGATATATACAGAACATACTATTCTAAAGTAAAAGAATACACCTTCTTCTCACCACCCCATGGCACCTTCTCAAAAATTGACCACATAAATGGACACAGAATGAGCCTTCATCGATATAAGAAGATTGAAATACTCCCATGCATCCTCTCAGATCACCATGGTCTACGGCTGGTCTTTAACAACAACAAAGACAACAAAATGCCCACATACACATGGAAACTAAACAACGCTCTGTTAAAGGATAGCAGGGTCAAAGAAGAAATAAAGAAAGAAATTAAGGACTTTCTAGAATTCAACAAAAATGATAACACAACATTCCCAAATCTATGGGATGCAATGAAAGCAGTATAGAGAGGAAAACTCATTGCCCTAAGTGCTTCCAAGAAGAAACTGGAGAGAGATCACATCAGCAACCTGACAGCACAGCTAAAAGCCCTAGAACAAAAGGAAGCAGATATACCCAAAAAGAGTAGATGGCAAGAAATAATTAAAATTATGGCAGAAATGGACCAAATAGAAACAAAAAAAAAATGAAAAAATCAACAAAACAAAGAGTTGGTTCTTTGAGAAAATCAACAAGATTGATAAACCCCTAGCCAGACTAACTAAAGGGCAAAGAGAGAGTATCCAAATTAACAAAATCAGAAAGGAAAGTGGGGACATAACAACTGAAACTAAGGAAATGCAAGAAATCATCAGATCCTACTACAAAAACTTATACTCCACAAAATTGGAAAATCTGGAGGAAATGGACGAATTCCTAGACAGATACATGGTCCCAAAGTTAAACCAGGACCAAGTAAACCATCTAAATAACCCTATAACACCTAAAGAAATAGAAGAAGTCATCAAAAGCCTCCCAACCAAAAAAAGCCCAGGTCCAGACGGGTTCAGTGCAGAATTTTATCAGACATTTATTGGGGATATAACACCAATATTCGCCAAACTATTCCAAAAGATAGAATCAGATGGAATATTACCCAACTCATTTTTTGAGGCTACAATAACCCTCGTACCTAAGCCACACAAAGACCCTACAAGGAAAGAGAACTTCAGACCAATCTCACTTATGAACATTGATGCAAAAATACTCAACAAAATCTTTGCAAACCGAATCCAAGAACACATCAAAACCATCATTCATCATGACCAAGTAGGCTTCATCCCTGGGATGCAGGGATGGTTTAACATAAGGAAATCCATCAATGTAATCCACCATATAAACAAACTTAAAGACCAAAATCACATGGTCATCTCACTAGATGCTGAGAAAGCATTCGACAAAATCCAACACCCCTTCATGTTAAAAGTCCTGGAAAGAACAGGAATCCAAGGCCCATATTTAAACATAATAAAAGCAATATACAGCAAACCAACAGCCAACATCAAACTTAATGGCGAAAAACTTGAAACAATCCCACTAAAATCAGGGACTTGACAAGGCTGCCCACTGTCTCCCAACCTATTCAACATAGTACTGGAAGTCCTGGCTGGAGCAATTAGACAGCAAAAGAAGATCAAGGGGATACGAATTGGAAAGGAAGAGATAAAAACATCACTCTTTGCCGATGACATGATAGTGTACTTGAGTGACCCCAAAAATTCCACCAGAGAACTCCTACAGCTGATAAACAAGCTCAGCAAAGTGGCCGGATACAAAATTAACTCAAACAAATCAGTAGCCTTCCTATACTCAAAGGACAAACATGTGGGGAAAGAAATTAGGGAAAAGGTACCCTTCACAATCGTTACAAAAACTATGAAATACCTTGGTGTGACTCTAACTAAGCAAGTGAAGGACCTGTATGACAAGAACTTCAAACCTCTAAAGAAAGAAATTGAGGAGGATCTCAGAAAAATGGAAAGATCTCCCATGCTCATTGATTGGAAAGATCAATATCTTAAAAATGGCCATATTACCAAAAGCAATCTACAGATTCAATGCAATCCCCATCAAAATTCCAACCCAGTTCTTCATGGAATTGGAAAGATCAATGTGCAATTTCATATGGAATAACAAAAGACCTAGAATAGCGAAATCCATCCTCAACAACAAAAAAACATCTGCGGGAATCACTATCCCTGACCTCAAGCTATATTACAAGGCAATTGTGCTGAAAACTGCATGGTACTGGTACAGAAATAGGCAAGTGGATCAATGGAATAGAATAGAAGATCCAGAAATGAGCCCTCATGTATATGGTCACCTGATTTTTGACAAAGGAGCAGTAAACATTCAATGGAAAAAGGACAGCCTTTTCAACAAATGGTGCTGGTCCAACTGGCACTCAACATGCAAAAGAATGAAAATAGACCCGTTCTTATCTCCTTGTACAAAGCTCAAGTGTAAGTGGATTAAAGATCTCCACATTAAACCAGATACACTGGAACTATTAGATGAGAAAGTAGGGAAAACCTTAGAACACATAGGCACAGGAGAAAATTTCCTGTATAAAAAACCAATGGCTCAAGCTCTAAGGTCAAAGATTAACAAATGGGACTTAATGAGATTGCAAAGTTTCTGTAAGGCTAAGGACATCGTCAAGAAAACAAAACGGCAACCAACAGAATGGGAAAAGATCTTTACCAACACCACATCAGATAGAGGCCTAATATCCAAGGTGTACAAAGAACTCAAAAAGCTAGACACCAGAGAATCAAATAACCCTATTAAAAAATGGGGTACAGAGCTAAACAAATCATTTTCAGTTGAGGAACACCGAAGGGCCGAAAAACATCTGAGGAAGTACTCGACATCCTTAGCCATCAGGGAAATGCAAATCAAAACAACCCTAAGATTCCACCTCACACCAGTCAGATTGGCCAAGATCCAAAACTCAGATGACAGCAGATGCTGGCGAGGCTGCGGAGAAATAGGAACACTTCTCCACTGTTGGTGGGGTTGCAAGCTAATACAACCACTCTGGAAATCTGTCTGGCGATACCTCAGAAAATTGGATATAGTACTACCTGAAGACCCAGCTATTCCACTTCTGGGCATATACCCCAGAGACACTTTAATACACAACAAAGATATATGCACCACAATGTTCATAGCAGCTCTATTTGTAATAGCCAGAAGCTGGAAGGAACCCAGATGTTCTTCAGAAGATGAATGGATACAAAAATTGTGGTACATATACACAATGGAATACTACTCAGCCACCAGAAACAATGACTTAACCAAATTCTTAAGAAAATGGCTGCATCTAGAGAAGATCATCCTGAGTGAGATAACCCAGTCACAAAAGAACAGACATAATATGCAGTCACTGATAGTGGGATGCTAACCCCAGAGGCTTGCACTCCCCCAGAAACAACACACAGACTGTATGAAGTCCAAGAAATAAAGAAAACAAAAAAATATACATATATTCACAAAACAAGAAGACTTTGACTATGTCCATGTTGCGTTTTGTTTTGCATGTACTTTACGCTTATTGCAACTAGTACGTTTTCAATGCATACTGTCAAGCCCTTGAAAAAAATCAAGTACTGACTAAAAAACATATTCACAGGGTTTTATGTAAAATTTATTTTAATGTCTGAAAAAACAGTACTGACAAAAATGTATAATTTTAAGCAAAAAATGTTTAAAATCTTTACATGTATCTTTGTTTTGCAAAATAAAGTCGTTTAAAAAAAAAAAATAGCAGCCCCGGGACCTGTCATGAATTTCAATAAGCTCCAGTCAACTGGAATCAGATGCACCAGTGAATGCTCAGAAAAGGAAGGGCGATCCCTGGGAAATAGAGTGAATTGAAGCCAGAGTGAATGAAGCTCAGTTAACCTTATCTGGTGGTTAACTTTCACCTACCATATGTAAGCTCCCACTACTAGCCCAGTAGAATCTTGTTTTCAGGAGAGCATTTAATAAAGAATCTGCATTAATGTGCCTTTTCATAAGCCAGGTAGCCACACAGTGCTGCATCTAGATAACACCCCACTTATATTAGATAGCTGAGCATGTTTTAAAGAGAGCAAGTTGATGAATCATTATTTAATGCCCAATATGGTACATTGGGGTCTGGCGATAAATGCATATTGATTAAATAAATTGTAATAAGGTCAAAAAAAAAAAAAAACTATTCTTTTGCCACTTCAGATGTACTATGTGTCTTCTTCCAGCTTTCTGCATGAGACTGGTGTATATATAGTAACTGGGTTCTGCTCCCTCGCATTACAATGAATCTAGAGAAATTTGAGAGTTTCATACAAACACTGTATGCTACCAATGATATTGTCATGATTCCTATTGGCTGTCAACTGGAGAATACATAAAATTACTCACAAATCAAGCCTCTGAGAACTCTGATAAGGATATTTGTGAGTGGGTTAATTGATTCTCATTAATTTTCAAATTTTGATGTCTCTTTCTTATCATTTTATTGGATATTCTCTGCATTTACATTTCAAATATTACACCCTTTCATATGACTCTTGAATACATTCAGTCCTGCTTTCCAGCTTCCAAGCTTCCAGACCCATCCCCTTTCCTATTGCTTGTTTTTCTTGCCCTCACATCAATTTTGTGCTGGACATATATTCTTGGATGCATGAACTTTCACTGGTGTAAGATTGAGATAGGAAGCCTCACTCTCAGTGAGAGACACCATTCTGCAGAAGCTCAGGTACAAAGAAAGCTAAGGGGAAAGCATGTTGCTGTGTATCTTTACATCTTGCTGATCAATTCCATTTACCCTGTTACTATAGAAGCTGCTGCCTTCATTCTCTGATGTCAGAACCCAGAATCAATCCTTCAGGACTTTGGCACCAAACTGGATCCTCTGAATGAGGTTTGTAGTCTTTTTGACCGATTGAACAGATGCAGAGTTTTCTGATTCTCCACATGTAACGACCATAGTTGAATTAACAAGATTATAGGCTATAAATAAATCCTTTTCTAGTATACATTTATGCCAATAGTTTGTGTCCCTTCAGAGAACCAGACTGATACAGACTTTTTTTCAACTGATAACTAAAAGTGGAACACATTATACAAATCCCTTAAAGGACAATATATGTGTTAGTGGTTGTTAGCTTCCAGAGATAAATAAAGTCCCGTAGACAAATATTTGCAACTAATCGTTTAGTGTCTTATATTCTGTGCCTAGAACTATCAAACACAACTATATAATCCTGTAAAAAATGTTATTTTGAAGAGGGCTATTGAACAATATTTCAAGTGGGTACTAATAGTATGTACGTACAGTCAGCTTCTTGCTCAATTCCATAATTTTTAAAAGAGAAAGATCTAGAAAGAGACTGGAAGAAGACAAAGGACAGTTAATTCACCTACTATGTTTCCTCTTTGCATGTTACCTGCAAGGGCTTTATCATTGCTAAGGTTCTTTATCCTAAAGCTGACATTCTCTAGACAAGGTTTTCTTCATCCAAGTTTCTGCAATGATTTCTTCCATGCTCTGTCAAGAATAGGGGTGGTGACAGATATTCTCTAGTTTACGTTGTCCTGAAGCTACACCTTGGTGATAAACACTTGCCCAAGAATTTAATTTGAGTCTTCCCTTTTCAACTATGATATTAAATAATACAAAGACAATTTTCATAGGAGGAATAGAAATATTTTTACCACAATGTGATAACAAAAATAGGCTTGTAGCAGAAAAATTTCAGGAAATATTTCTGGATCCTATTGAATAACAGGTAGGTGAAATATGAATCGCCTGGTTACATCTAATAGAGTTAAAAAGTTCTGGTCTCCCAGAAACCTTGTTAAAAATAAAATAAGACAATACAAAATAGAAAAATAAAATGCCTGGGACAGAGATCTTATTCTATAAGCCTAACTTGCTGCCGAGAATAGTTGATCCTACAGGGCAGTTGAGATAAGATCTCTGTAGATCTTTGGTCAACCAGTGAGGTCCAATAAAGAATACCCAGGTTCAGTGAGAGACAATGTCTGAGAATATAAGTCTGTAAGGAAGCTACCTGATGTCACCATTTGACCTCTTCACACACACTTACATACATGTAAGTCCACAATGCATGCACAAAGGTGTGCACACACAAGTAAAACTGTGTTGAAAATTAAAGAAGTTGGAATTCAATACATTATAGTTAAGACACTTGCTGTTTTATCTTCTGCTCTTATGTAGCTTTTCTTCCACATGAATTGTTGTGTCTCCTAGTGCTTTAATAGCATAAACTAAACATTCTCAAGAGTATCCTAATCCAAGTACAGCAAAAATTTGTTTTGTTGCTTGTATGTTTTCAGTTTTCAAACGTTATGCACTTGCTTAAAAAATATTTTCTTAACCTGATGGTCATACTCTGCATTAATTTTAACTATAGAATATACTCAAAACCCTATTGACTTGCAGACTGTGATAGGAGCAGTTACATGTTTTTACCTTGAAAAATCTCTGAAAAAGAGTTTATCTGATTTTCAAAATTTTCAAAAAAAGAACTGGTTCAATTGGTAGAGGGATTACCACTCAAGTTTGAGAATCTGGCCTCCATCTCTAGTCCTCACATGAAACAAAAACATAAACAAAGAAACAACAAGAAGAACTATCTTCCTGGGTGTGGTGGGCAATGTCCACAATCCCAGAATGATGGCCAGATGCAGGTACATCCCTGGAGCTTTCTGGCTAGCAAGCCTATACAAATTTGGTGATCTCTATGTTCAGTATGAAAACATGTCTGGACATGTACATTGGGGAGTAGAAAGACAACCTCCAGCATACACCTGAATGCATATATAAACATCCACAAATATGTACACATATATACACACACTCACACACATATTCCACAAATAAAAAATAATTCAAAAATATTTATTCTGTCAAAAACTTACCAGAGGTGAAATTTAGGAATGTTTTAGAGTAGTATTAATTTTGTCTCTCTTACCTTAGGAATAAGCTACATGGACTTGGGTCACATATTTCTCAGGTGGAACACCCAATTTAGTGGGGATTGAGTTCATTTAGTATACATGGATTTACCGGTAATCTCATAGAAACGTGGTTTTGTTTGGATTTCGTCTACATCATGGTCAGTCATGCAGCCTGGTTTCTTGGCTTTGCAATCCACTATGGGATATAAATTTCCCATTAAGTACCTTTCTGTGTGGCTGAAGAGCATCTGGAAAGAGCAGATAATTCAAAAATTGCTCTCCAGGCTCTTGGCGAATGCAAAGCTACCTGATGGCCTATATCTAATAATCATTATGATTATTTTTCTCGTAAGTACATTGGATATAAAGTATAGTACATGCATGCTCAAAACTACCTTATTTCACTGGAAGTTACAAAATAGTAGAAAACTTTAGCAACCAAATATTAATATCATTAGTAAAGGATTTAATTGATTAAAAAAACATAATGTGTTTAACACACACATTGAATATTTCTGTATTTCCCAAAATATGAAGACTCTTCATACAAATCTCATTCCTTGGTTTCCATATGTTTCATCACAAGTTTTTTGCTGAATTGAGTGTGCAAAAATTATTTGCATTATTTTTTTCTCATCCAAACATAACACTTCTATTGAAAACCAGCTTCCCACACAACCCCAAATCTCTAAAATGATTTTGGAAGTAGATCCGTAGAACTCATCCGTTTTATAACTTCTAATTTTTGTAAAGAATTTTGTAAAGAAAATTTGTAAAAAAAAAAAAGGTACTGACTTTGTCATCAAGATCTTCCTCTTCTTCTCTGTGGTAAATAACAATAAAGTTACATTTACTATCTAAGGACTTTTAGTGGGATTGTAGGAGAACAAAGTCCAGAGAGAGGCTACCGCCGCTTATTTCTCTGTCACATTTGCATGCTCGTAGGATTTGTGTATAATCTTCTGCTTGTTCCACTTTGGTAGTAGAAATGAGTAAAGTGGATGGAATAGATTTCTTTATGGCCCTTCTACTACTTGAGGGGTTTAGGTTTTCATTGAGACTATAAATAAAACTACTGCTCTCATACCGCACAGTGTTACTTAGGTTAAGACAGTGAAAGCCTTCCCTCTAAGACAATGGCTATTTAGTTTAGAGGAGCTCAAAAGGAAGGCATGAGAAGAGAGAAGTTTTATAATGTGATGCACCAGGGAGTCCAGGACTCTTCAGAAGAGGTTCCACAGGCCATAGTCAGGTTGCTTATAGTCTTCTAACTTATGCTGGCAGCAAAATTTTACATTATTTCACTTTATTTTTATTAAGTGCCTAATATAACCCAGTTTGATTGGTTTCAGAGGACTTACTGTTAATGTTTATCCCCCAACTTAATAGGCTGAATCTTTAGCACCTATGCTAATTGATGTTGGAACCTGTGCTTCTGTGTGAAATTGGTGTCCTGACAAATGGAGACCAAAGCGCTAGCTAGCTCTTTCTCTCTGGGTGTACAGAAATTAAACCGTCAACCTGAAAGGACGTTCATCAGAAGTCAATCATGAATCCACCTTAGACTTCCATCCCCAAACTGTGAAGAAAATAATAAGCTATACATTTTAAATCTTCTATGTCGAAGCCTTAGTATTACCTATTGTAGCTATATTTATAGATAAGACCATTAAAGGTATGAGATGATTAAGTTAAATTGTCTCCTAAGGGTAAGACTCTTATTCAACAAGATGATTACTTTTGTTACATTATCAAGCTACATGCAGGAATGCTTCAGATGATGTAAAACTGTATTCATAATCCCAGAATCTTACTCCTACCTCTATTATTATTAATGGAGGTTCTTTATTTTAATTGTGTTGCTTTCTACATCAAATGTCTAAAAAACCAACAATGTGCAATGTGTCCAAATGGTGATGGTAATATGCTCAGATATTTATTTGAGCACTTTTGTGTCTTCATATATAAGGCTCAGGGAAATTTCACATCCTGTATTCCATGTTGTCTGTCGAACATAAAAAGGTCTACTTGGATGCCTTTCCTCCTTACTGGTGGTAGGAGTTCAGTTGTACCAATTACTCTGTATTTGAGCAACACCAGTGAGAGGGAACATTATTCCCTAGGACACAGCGGTGAGGACTTTAAGGAGTTTTATGTGCTGTTATGTTCCCTGTAGGAAGGAAACAAGAATCAAACAGTGGAGCAAGAGTGATTGTGCTTATCATCACAGGCAGTGACCTACTTGGGGAATTTATGTTTCTGTTGTTTTGACTGTGGGCTCTGCCTGCTCTGTGGATCTGGATCTTAAAGGGGAAGCATTTCCATTAAGGCAATTATCAAGTGTCCTGTTTAATGAGAAGCTACATTGCCTCCCTAGGCATAGATTCATCTTGCCAAGAGACCAACAATAAGAGAAATGATATCTGCCTTTATCAGCGGAAACTAAGGCTGTTACGTGGAGGCACTTTTGGCTACAAGCTCTTCTCTATGAACATTTAATTTATTACTATGTGTTTTTACTGAGCTTCAGAGAAATTGTTTTAAATTAGGAAAAAATATTTTTTTCCATAAATGTCTGGTTCCATTTCTGTATGTAGGAAGCAGAGGTAAATGTCTTTGGGGTGAGTATGGCAGTCAGGAGGCAGAGAGGAAGAGAGAATGAGAGCAGGAGGGAATACCAAGACACACTTCAAAGACATTCCCTTGGTGAGGCCTCCTTCGGCCTGGTGACAGTTCTCACTATTCATGCTGGCTTGGCGACCAAAACAATCTTATGCCTAGGACTCATAAAAACCAAGTCAAATCAAATCGAGACAATGCAGCAAAGGAAGGGGAAGATAGACAGAAACTTAAGGACCACCATGACACCAACACACCTGCCCTGAATCACATGGCACAGGCCGGCTACAGACACTCTCTTGCTACCATGCCTTGCAGCAGAGGTGTACGATTCACCATGAGCCCACCGGTTGCATGGTCAGTCTGCAATGTGTGAGCATGAGTTGGTCAGAAGTGACACAGGCTGAGTATTAGAAAGAGAGATAGAATTCAAGACTCTAGCAGTAGCCAGTTATGAATGGAAAGCCCTGCCACCTGAGACCAAGATGAGATTCCAGCCTGAGCTACCACTCAAGGTCATGTTTGAGTCTGGAGCTATGTAGCAACAGGAGTAACTGTAGATGTCCACAGCTCATAATACCATAGGAGAACATGGTGATATCCCTGGTTGAAATAGCCAATGGGGACCCCACAAAAATGGGGTTAAACATAATTGGCTCTGCCCCTCACTGGATACAATGTTCTAGAGGCAGCAGATGGGGAACAGACCCCGCGCCTCTCCTGAGCAGCTCACTAGTGTTGACCCTGATAGAGGGGAAAACAGGCCAGCCTTGAGGGAGAGAGCACAGGGTCTAACCACCCATCTGCTGTGAGTTGCCCGGAATAGGGGAATGATGCCCTTTCCAATCCCTTAGCACCCGCAGAATCCAGAAGAGTTGCCTCTTCAGTCACAGGAACAGGAGAGATAGCCTATACCCTCCTTCATACGCTATAGCACTTGGGAGAGTTGACCCAGCATGTTTCCTGGACAACACTGTGAAGATAGTCCTGATGGCCAAGACATGAGTGAGCCAGCCTCAAGGGTGTATGAACAGAAGAGCTGACCCAGCCCCTTACAATCTGCAGCACTAGGGAGAGTGGACCCCGTGCTTTAACCGGGCAGCACAGTGGAACTGGCTATGGAGTTGTGAGTGCACATGAGCCAAGAGAAGTGACCCTGCCACCTGTATATGGCAGTGCTAGTTCGCTGACCACCTCAGCTACCTCCCAGACACAGATCCAGGGCTCTTAATTGACCCACCCCCCAATTCTGTATTATTTGAGGAAGATCAGGATGCAGGAAAGGGTCGGTCCTGCTGCTCTGAAGCTTCAGGATCTCTATGACAAGGGAAACAATAGGATAACTGGGAAGAACATCGATGAGGATCCAATACTGATGGTGTCACAGAAGCCAGAGATCTGCAATGAAACCAATGACTCATTGCAATGAGCATTTGCAAGTGATGATGTGTGGACAGAGGGTTATACTGCACAACACACGGTGACCTACTACAACTCCCACGATGAGGTGTTTTCTGGGCTTTGTTTTTGGTGGTGGTGGTAGTGGTGATGATGGTAGTTATGGTGCTGGTGGTGCTGGAGGGGTAATGTGTGTGTATGTGTGTGTAATTTAAAAGGGGAGAATTGCCAAGGCAGAGAGTGGATATGGGGGGGGCAGAGAGAGAATTTCTATTGTGGTGCATGATGTGAAACTCAAAAAGAATCAATTAAAACTTATAAATAAATAATAAACGCTTAATCAAAAAATTCAAAACCTTTAGCTAAAATTTAATTTGGGCAAAAAGGGATATTGAAACTGAATTTACATTAATACTTTGCCATACAGCAGAGGAAAGAACATTTGTTGGAATATGACACACGGGCTGCATATGACCAGTTACTGAAATATATGTGCATAGATTGAACTCCAAAAGAAATTCTGGGTTTACAACATCTAGTCAAGAAACCAAACGAGCCTGGACAACCATTCCTATAACTGCCACTGCACCATCATGGGACACAAGCATTCCTGTGATGTGGGACAAGACTGCCTTTCAGACCTCAGAGAATCCCGGCTTTACTCTATTCTGGTAATGAAAAATTTACCTTTTTTCTGAGACTATTTTTTTCCCATTTCTATGTGAGGATGCTCTGGCTGTTGTCCACAATCTCAGGGTGGCCCTAATAAAATCTCCAATAGTGCATTTAACGCTCAGATGTAATCAGCACCATCCCTCCACAGATTTTCAGGCTACTGAACATTTTCTAGGTCCTAAAAATTCATGTTATATTATATGTTCTAACATTATGAATATCCAGAATAGAACATGTAAGCAAAGGAAAATAAGCATCATCTTAACATTATTACATGAAAATTATATCCCCAAAAGCTACAAACTACAACACAGTGCTTTATTACATGGTTGTCAGTGATTCATAAAATGCAAGGGGAAAAAACCCCACAGAATTGAAGTATTAGACATATAAGGAAATAAAATATCCTGCACTGATATCTTCAAATAAACTTATTTTATTAAAATTACAGCATGCAGGTATGTTTCCTTTTCTTTTGTTTCAGTCTTGTATGATTGGCTGAAGTGTCAGTGATTGAAATAGGCCCTTGTACATGCTATGCATACATATAACACTCAATTACAGTCATAGCACACGTTTCATACTTATAAAGTATTTAAATACTGCTCATATTGATGATGATCTATATTAAATTGTACAAATTATTTCTTATTGTTCACTACTTTTAGATGTAGTGCAAAGTATATATTAACTACCTGTCTCTTTCTCTGTCTCTCTTTACAATCTGAGAAGAAAACTAAATAAATGTTGTGTGCTATTGTGAACTTCCTAAATCACTCTTTTCTTGCCCCATCACCCTTCCTCTCATTCTTGGCCCGTGACAAGTGATTCATATTTCACCTTTGCTATGAATCTTTTTCTCTTTCTCCATCACAAGTAGCAGGACATAAATAACTCATGGGCTTTTATTGCTCATTTTTGGTCGGTGGACCTTGTGTTCTGTTCACACAATGTGGTTTGGATGTGAATTGCCCCTCTGACCACCTCTTGTGACTCATCTCCTGGGGTTGATATACTGAAAGTTGATCAAACCTTTAAGAAGTAGATTTCAAATTTTTATTCATTCAACTCTATTCTTAGCATTCAACTGTTAAATATTAATCAATAATGATATATTTGTGAGCATTTAAGTAAAAACTTTTATTACTAAAAAAAAAAAAAGAGTAAATTTCATAGGGTAGGACTGAGTCATGGCAACCTGATTTCAGAAGGAGCTAACACGGCTCTTCTGCTGAGAACTGCTTAGTGGTTAGGGTCCTGCCTTCACCCCAGGCTCAGGTTTTCTATTAAGGCAGTTTTTTCTCACACTGTCTACCGAAATGTGGTGTATCCAGAAATTATTTTGTCAGTACAGGTGAAATGCTCTTTGGCATTATCTACTCTAAAACTGTAAGCTAAGTAGACATCTTTTCTTTTTAAAATATTCACAATCACTTATTTTTTTACAACACTACCTGAAGGATGTATATACATATCTTATAGTTTGTCTGGGTCTTTGGTTATTTTTTTGTTTTGTTTTAGTATGTTTTCGGGGATTTGTTTTTTGGGGAGGTGGTTGTGGCTTGGTTTGTGTGTCTATTTTAAAAGAGATTAAAATTAATTTTTCAAATTTTTGGTAGAAGGTCTTTTGTTGCAATATATCCTGAAATAGTTTGATTACCCTTTTATTAAGCAATATCTCCTCAATAACATTATTATTTATCTTGTTGTTTCTTCATATGTATATAGTTTGAAAAGACCTTGTCCAATATATTTCCTATTTAATTGCAACTTAAATAGCTCTGGACAGACTAACATTTAAAAAGAAATATAAGCATGCATTTCAATTAAAAATGGAACCATTCCATGTTTTCCCACAAATATGATTCAGTCAGTGAGCATCTCCCTATCACATGCTCATTAAGATACTTTTGGATGGAAAAGAGACCCTATTCTGACTTTGATTGACTTTATTGGCTAACACCCCCTCCCATTATTCAGATTCATGAATTCTGTTTTCACTTACATAAATTATTAGAAGGCTTTTCAAGTTTTTTAAGTTCAGATAAGAAAGGCAGGAAGTTCAGATAAGAATAGTCAGTGGAATGTAAAGTCTACTTTGAGATTATGCCCCTTAAGATGGAAGGGAAGCCATGAAGTCTCGACAATTTGACTAGGCAAGACCTGAGCTGAGGCAACACTGAAGCATGAAACAGATGTGTATGTGTGCATATATATGCAGAAAAGGGGAGATTCAGGAAAGGCTTAGAAGTACACGGTGGTTAGAAAAATGAAAATGAAGAAGAATGTTTAAATAATTTTAAATTTAAAAATCTATTAATTAAAAAAGGAGATTTTATGCTTAAAGGTTAAAATGACACACACACACACACACACACACACACACACACACACACACAAAGACATCCTCAATTTTGTTGTGCTTATTACTTCTTTTTACAATATCTATTGTCATCTTTATAGATTTAGAATTATTATCTGATTTAAGAGTTCCTTTAGTGTTCAATATTTATTTTCCGATGTTCTTATGTCATTTAAATATATCTATAATTAATTAGGCTGTGATGTGAGAGTGAATGCCCAGCTCTATGAGGTTTCACGTTATGAAAATACGGCTGCTGCAGATTAACTTTCTATAGATATGAAGCTATATTGCTAGATACCATTTAAATCTATATGTCTACCATTCCAGTAGGGATGCCTGCACCATCATTCACAGAATGAGAATTCACCAAATGTGAGCACACACACAAACTTGCAACTTCTTATGCAACACATGTCTAAAGGGACCATTGCAAGATGTCAAACCCTGGAAGGAAAAACTACTACACGTGTGATGGTTGACAAGCCGTGGAACTATTATGTATTTCAGATTGTTTATGGCACTCATATACTGCCATGCAATATTAATACAAAACAGTAAGTGATTAATTCATTAAAACAACATAATTACATTTGGTTTTAAGTGGGCACTGAATGAGCTAATGTATGCAAAGTATTTGGAAGAGAATGAGCAGAGGCTGAATATTCAATAAGCTACAATCATCACTATTTCAACATTATCACAAGGCTACAAACCCCCACATTGGTACAATGTAGCTGTTCCCTACCTGCTTGAGTGCAGTAGTCCCTTTGATATCAAAACAAACATCAGCATTCCTCTTCTTTTACTTTCGAATAAATGGCTAACAATTCAGGCTTTAAGCAAAAGTACATTTCTTATTACTTCTTTTACTTCTTAGATAAAACATAATTACATCATTTTGTCCTTTCTGTTTCTTCCTCCAAGTCTTCCCGTATATCCCTTCAATATCTTTTTTAAATCAAGGACATCTTTTTAAATTAATTGCTGTTACGTGCATATAGGTATATGCACATATATTTTAAATATAAACTGCTCAGTCTGTGTGTTGTTTATATGTGTGTGCTCTGAGCTGTCCACTTAGTACTTAATTAATAATTGTTATTTTCTTCCCTGGGGAAGATTATTTTTCCCACTTTCAGTATCTTTACTTGCCTCTACTCCTTTGTATAGTCTTGAGATTTCATGGGATTTTCCCTGTCCACTTTAGCATCACCCTTGTCGTGCTTGTTCAGCATGTGTTTAGGCAGTAATACTGGTGAGATTTCATGGATGTAGCTTCTGGTATTCCTCAGAGATATAAAGCTAAATTAAATGCCCCGATCTTCTGACTCATACAACCCATCCACCCATTCCCCCATTTCACAATGTTTTTCATATCTTTGCTTTCCTTAAAGCCTTCCTTCCTTCCTTCCTTCCTTCTTTCCTTCCTTCCTTCCCTCCTTCCTTCCTTCCTTCCCTCCTTTCTTTCTTTCTTTCTTTCTTTCTTCTTTCTTCATTTGTTTTTTTCATTTTCTGACTTGCTTTGTACTTAGGCAATGTAGTGGATCCTGTGCTATGTCGCCCAGATATCCCCAGTAGACATGATGCAATAATGACCCAGCTTCATGCAGTGCCAGCAGTTTTATCCTCAAGCCAAGTATTTTACCAGGAATGTCTTCAGAGAAAAACATTACCTCACCCAAGCAGCCTCTAGCTCAGTGTATAACAAATATAATAAGACATCTCTCCCAGAAAAATCAGCCCTTCATTGGCATAATCCTTGAAAAGACTCAGCAACAGGTGTCTTGAGGTTAGTCACCATCTCCAAGTATTTGCCTAGCATTTCTTCTTTAAGCAGACAGTCTAAGCAAGATGTCTCATGCTGAAGATAAATGGACATGTTCTATCCTGTGTTAAATGTCTTCATACTCTCTAAGCAGACAAGTGCACTACTTAATATGTCTATCCTTTTCACACTATAATCACTTCTTTCTTGTGCTCTCTACATGGTCTGATGAGAAGCTATGGCTTTTTTATTACTTATTTTCTTGACTAGTGTTTGATCATTTCTTTGTGTTTATTATACATGTTTCCCAATTGTTACTAGAATCGGTACACAGTAATGAGGTCTATATGAATATGGCTTCACAAAATTGGTCTTTATAAACAATTCTTTCCTTTTAAAGATTTTTTGAGATTATAACATATTATTTTTTTCTTCTTTCTTCCTTCAAACTCTCCCATATTGCCCTTCCCATACCCATTCAAATTTATGCCCTCTTTTTAAACTAGTTATTATTAATGTATTATGTATAGACACATAAATTCCTAAATACAGCCTTTTTAGTCCATATGGTATTACTCCAGTGTTTTCAAGGCTGACCACCAGGCACTAGATAACCAATTTGAGTGTTAGTACAAGCATCTGTCCATGTCCACAGTTCCTTGTGTAGGGTTTAGGACTTAAATCTTTCCACTATATATCTTGGCATGTCTACTGGTGCCATATTTGTTCAATTTATATCTCATTTTGGGCAGTTGTGTTGGTGATACTTTTTCTATATAGCTTCTGACAATCATAGGAAACACACTGAAACAAACAAACAAAACCAAACAAAACCACACCTTATTGGTCTTCTGGCTCTTATAATCTTCCAGCTCATTCAGCAATGTTCCCTGAGCCTCACATCATGTAGTATTGTAGATGCATTCTCCAGTCTTGAGAATAGTCTGTAAGTGAGAGGAAGTTTATCATATTAAAGTGCTTCACTGGGACCTATGCCTTATCTTACATCTTTTAGGGAGAGCAACTATTTACACATGTTGTATCCTGGTTGAGATGGTTTGTTTTTCTATTATTTTCACATTTATTTGGGTTGTACCATTGTCTTTCTCTCTCATTTCTTGGTAGAGATTGTTTTTCAATGTCATCTGCTAATACTCTGATAAATACTATGTCATAGCTCTAGAACAGTCAATTTCAGCCACACCATCTTCTGTGTGTGTGTGTGTGTGTGTGTGTGTGTTTTCTTAATTATCCTTGGTCAAATTAAGAATTTTGGATCCATTCCAAATGTATTTAGTTTTATTGTTTAATGTTTGCTCTTCTCTCTGAATAATCTGGATTCTCTGAAATTAAAAAAAAAAAAAAACTTATATAAATAGTAGAAAGCTAAGTTTCATCAGTTCTAGTAAAGTCTGCTGATATGCTAAACTGTTGAGGAGTGAGACAGAACTTGGTTTTGAAGACTTCCCAACTGTATCCACAACCAAAAGTATAGATGAGTTGAGAAGGATATGAAATTCCTTAAATATTTTAACCTTGATTTTCCTCATGACCCTTGCATGATTTTCTTTGACCCTATGTGTGAAGCTGATGCCAAACATGCTTTGGGAAGTGTAAAGTTTATAAGTCCGTAGGAGTCTGTCTGTTTTTCCTTTTGTTGAGGTAAGTGCTTGCCAGGCTGTCTTAATATCTCAGCAGATCTTGAAAGCCATGAGTATTCCATGCATGTTGATCTTGAGAATGGCCTAATCACCACACTGAGCTTGGGTATGAATAAGAAATGCTGCGAAAGAATGTTATTCTCAAACTAGAAATGACACGGAAAATACTTAGATGATCACATAATGTAAGTTCTGATAAGACTCCTCTGATGCAGATAAGTTTACCCTAAGGAGAGAAAGGAGCCCATAGCTGTGTTTTACAGTGTGACACAGAAAAATAGAATAGCAGTGAAGACAATCCAAGTGTATTAATCTCCCAGTCCTGTAAAACAAGGAGATTAAAGACACAGCACAGGCGGTTGAAGGTAAAATGCATATTTATGTGCATTGAAGGCTCAAGGACTCAAGGCTTTGGAAGAAGAGAGGTGTATAGACAAAGTAGATGCCATTATCGTGACCCATCATATTCCCAAGGATAAAATATCAAGCATTGAAATGGAATAATTATTATATAGAAACACATTTTCCATTAAAAGTGAAATCCCAAGTTTTAAAAAATTATTCACCTTTGTAATTTTAGAATATCTGTTTGTTTTTTCTTTGATCCTTACTTTATTTGCTTTGAAGCAAATTTAGTGAGAAAAAATTTCTTCCTAAGTCCTTTAAAAATGATGTAGAACTAAAAATTTAAATATTCAGTCATCCTCTAAGGTTTATAGCCTTTCCAAAAAACAAAACTGGATCCAACCCTAAGCAATTTGAAAAGCTGTCTGACTCTTACTACCCTGGACTCCTAGAATGGAAGTGATTACCAAACTGCCACATTCCTTATGTAAGTACAGTTTCATTTTCCTGTGAAGTAGGCAGAGAGCATGTATTATCATGAATGCTACAGTGTCCATTACTCCAATTTTCATCCTCTGTGAAAAGATGCTCATATTTTATATAAATATGAACATGAAAGAAATATTTTTATTATATTAGAAGTGCACTTGTTCTCTTTATTGTAAATTTTTTCCTGTCATTCATCTTACATATTCAAAACAATGAAACAAAACAGAGGATCATTATAGTGTTTTCATAAATTAATGTAAACTTCCAATAATTATATAAATCTCTAATTAAAAGAAAGAAAATATTTGGGATAGTACATGTTTATTTAAATGCATAATTAAAATAAATACAGGCAATGTTAATATGTTTAGGATATTAATTCTAAACTTACACTTTTACTCTTAAAATAATTTTATGTGAGCCATATATATTTGAGAAAAATAAAGCCAATATATAAGTATATTAGCTAACTGTTCAAGTGTTAAATTTGATGAACTCTTTAAAACTCTCAGATGGCAAGTTTTTCTCTCACATTATCTATATACAGCATCTACTGTAGTCCAGGTATCACTCTGGGAAGTAGAGAATTAAAAGTAAACCACTACAGAGTAAATAATATAGGCTTGAAATAAATATTACAATGTAATAAGAAATGTTTAGTATGCCCTAATGTCTGAAATTTTACTAAAGGGTAGCATCCAATATAGTCCATGAATAGAGACTAGTAGTTTGCTAGATAAAAAAGCAGAAAAGGAAGGTGGATGTAAAACTAAACACAGAAGCAAACTCTGGGGCTCATCAGGTGAAGGTGCCTACTGTCAATCCACACCAAGTCATCACATATGGTAGTTCCACACATACACAGACAAGCAAATGAATTTCTAAGTAAATAAACATCAAAACACAGAAGTAAACATATTGAGCAGAAAACCAGAGAAACAGTAAGATACACACACACACACACACACACACACACACACACACACACACACAAAATCTCATTCTCAGCAATGACAAAATATTAAGGAAAGAGACTTGAATTAGAGAACTACTGCTAAAAAACCTGCCTTATAAATTTTAAGCCATGGAGTAAAGGACAACAAATATAAGGCAGGTTCAGGTTCCATTCTTCAAAATGGTTAGTACCAGAAAATAGTACCAGAAGCAAACCAGATGACACAAGACTTTTGAGTGGGAATGTCAAATGTTTTTGAACAAATGACTTTTGGATTGGGAATGTGAAATATTTTTGGCATTTATGAATGTTGTATAGTCTTACCACATGAGTTCCGGTGTGTGGTTTTCTACTTATAGCAGCATGAGGGTTCTCAAAAGATTCTGGATGTTAGAACCATTTAGAATGAGGCTATTTAAGATAAGGATGAGATCTGAATCATTACAACAGTGTTCACAGCCTTTCATTTTATGCTAGACAAGTAGACATTTTCTTCTGTGAGTTTTACATTCACAAACCATTATTTCTTTAGATACTAAGAATCAAAAGGTCATTAAAAAATGCATTTTTGAGAAGGAGTCACCGACCCATGAGAAATGTCAGGGTGTCATTTGTTGGAAAAGGGTGACATTGGTTTTTTATTGCTGTGGTTATTTTTCATTTCAGGATATAAAATGCCACTTATTTCTAAGTAGTAGGTGTGACTTCTATACTTGTACTTAATGGAAGCAGAGCAGGAAGTTGCTTTTATTTTTTTGCTGGAGTCAAATTGGTAGAATTAATCACAAAGACAGAAATAGAAAGACCACCAACCCAAATTGTCATGGCCAATTTGATAAAAACAAACAGTTAATTAAAGCAAGGGTTTTGATTCATGTACATGGGCTGCCTCGCTGTAAAGTGGGGTTTGAGAGGTCAGCACTGGAGGTGAGGAAAACAATTTTACAGTTCAGGGATAGGGGTTTCCAGTGGGGAGTTGCTGCGTAAATAGATGGAGTTATAGAAGCAGAACACAAGCAGAACACTTTAGTCATAGTGAGCTCCTGACACAAAGACATGATTGCACTGTGTCCACTACGGCAAGTATACACGGCAAGGTAGCCACAGCAACGCTTTTTCATGAAGGCAGGGTGGCAACACAGCCATAAACAGCTTCATAAACAAAGACAGGACTGCATTTCTGGAACAGTTGTGCAGAACCATTTGTAGTTAAGATGACAAAAGGGGACAGTTCAATCCTTGAGAAACACTTTGGTCATAAGCAGGAATGAACATCACTGCAAAATGGCCTTTAAGGCTACAATGATGGCAACTGTTTGCTTAGGTAGGAAAGTGGCTTAGTATGAATTAGGGAAGAGAAACTTGAGAAAATCTTGGTAGCTTTACCTCTTGAGGTCAAAATACCTCTTTAGTGGTTAAATGTTGTTTTATCTACAAGTAGGTTGGCTGTTCCTACAGTATCAAGATCCTGGGCTGCAGAATGCTCTCCTAATCATCCTATCATCAAAGGACCTGCAACTCCCAAAGATTCTGACTTTATCAGAACAAGATGTGACTAGTCATTTTGGTTCTCTCATCCCACTAGAAGGTTTTGCTAAGTGAACATAGGAAGAGATATCCTGTGATATCTAAGAGATCTAGAGCATCATGGCTTGTTGAGAAAACAACAACAAAAAATAATGACTAATTACTCAACAAACATGATACTTATCTCCTATTTATTGATAAAAGCTTCTTTAGAATTCACCTTGTAACACACACCATTTGAGGCTACACACCCCGGTCTGGACTTCTTATTTAGATTTTCTTCATTAAACTGTGTCTCTCAACTAGATTCTTTCTAGAAAATAAGAACTAAGAGCCCTGCTATAATATTAGCACTGGCCACTAATGTTCTAATAAAATAATTTTATCATACTAGAAAGATGATTTCGATGGTGAATTTTCAAGAGTCTCCCATGTAGATTCTCGCCTCTGAGTGCTTGATGAAAAACCATAATAAGAACCATAAGGATTTGTTGTAAGGCATTGGATATTGTGCCATTGTCATCAAACTTTCTGTCACAGGCTATACCTCAAAGGGCCAAGATAAACCACCCATTCTTATTTGAGAAGCTAACTCAAATAAGCAAATTAAGAGAAAACAAAAAACAAAATGAACAATATAATTAAATATTAAAACATAAGGAATCATACAAAACAATACAAGGGAATGTATTCAATATGATCACATTGGAAAGGGGTATATATATATATATATGTGTGTGTGTGTGTGTGTGTGTGTGTGTGTGTGTATGTGTATAAATAAATATATATATAAAACAAATACATATATAAAACTAAGTGATAGTGACTTCTATCTACCCTCTCCTCCAGTGTCCTGAAATAAAATCAATGACATGTATATATATCTAATCCTTCCTCAAGGTGCAGTTTGGCCCACCACTGACCTTGCAATGTCTCTATAAAGTTGCAAACCTTTTTCTCTGAGAAAAGAGTCTTGATTTGGATGTCCCAAATTCCTCTGGAAATGCTAGTCTCTTAGTGGCCACTGTTTAAATAATCTAATAGCCAACACGGCTCTTTGAAGCATAGTCATTTCTGCCAGGCCTTTTACAAGAGCAGATCACAGGAATTAGTTTGCATTTTTAGTGAACAGTATCTTGATGCCTGAAGATGGCAGACTTAAAATGAGCACACCCTGAATCATGCTTCAGATGATGGTTTCAAGGAGGAAAGAGCAGTGTACTAGGTAATGATACTCTTGGCCCATCAGAAGAAGTTGCCCAAATGAGAATCAAGACTCAGAGTTCTACTGCAGGTTCTTGTAAAGAATATATTCCCACAGGAAAAAACATGGCAATAATAATTATCATCTTTTTTCATTAAAACACTTTTATGTTTGCTTGTTTTGTTTTGTTTCAACAAATATAGTCTTTTCCCTACACCCAAACTATATCTCTGAATCAAAAATTAAGACAATGTGATATATACAAAGAAACATGTTCTATTTCTTGTAAATAAAAAAGTTTGTTCCCTTTGGTTTTTTTTTTTTTTTTTTTTTTTTTTTTTTTTTTTTTTTTTTTTTTTCTGGAATGCTTTGCTAATGCTATGTTCTTAATTCTTTCTACCTACAAGCCTGGGGCCAGCCTTTATAGATTAGTTCTCTCCTGCTGAGTGGCTCATTCCTTTATTCCTCTAAGATCTTCACATTCCTGTTTGGTTTAAAATGACATCATCAGTGAGATTGCTTGGAGAAGCAGTATGTTCTCCTTGAGAGATTTTTGTAGGAGGCTCCTAGGCTCTCCCTCATTCACCAGCTCTTGCTAAGCTGAATTTCCTGTTCTTTTCAGACTTTGTTCTTCTTTCCACCTGTTTGCCAGACTGACCCTCACTTCTCTCTATAATATGTCTGTTCTTTTAATACTGTACTTTTTCTACTGATGCCCACAAGAGAGCTGCTAAGACACGTCCTGATGCAGATCTTTGTGACCCAAACCAGTAACAAATTGAAAACTGCACAGAAAGTAATAGAAAAGCTTATCTTGGACTTCGTTTGAGTTTGCAGAGACAAGAACAAACCACACAAGAGAAGTTCTGCCAGATCCTGACCAATACAGATGCTGATGCTTGAAGCCAACCATCAGACTGATCACTGGGGTCCCATTGGAGGTGTTTAGGGGAAGGACTAATGGAGTTAAAAGGGCCTTATCTGGTATCAATGGGAGGGGAGGCCCTTGGTCCTGTGAAGGCTTGATGCCCCAGTGTAGAGGAATGCTAAGATAGTGAGGCAGGAGTGGGTATGTGGGTGGCAGAGCACCCTCATAGGGTAAGGGAAGATGGGCTAGAGGGTTTGCAAGGGGAAACTGGGATAATATTTGAAATGTAAATAAGTAAAACATCCTTTTTTTTTAAAGAGATAAAGGAGAATCAGTGTTCCCACTGTTTGGGTTTACTTGTACTACTATGCTTTTGTCCCTGATTTGTTTATTCGTGTCTCTTATCAGGTTTGCTACCCAATGCTGTACATTTTCCCTTCTGAACTCCTAAAGGGCACAGGTGCACTTGCCCCCTCTGCAGAAAGGCAGTAATTAAAGCATCTCTAGCCCCTTCATTAGGAGCTCATGTGCTATTCTGTCTTGAATTTCCCGGCCTCTAAAGAAATATCTTCAAATCTCTCTGCTCTGGATCTTCAGTGGCCCCCTTAACTGATCTCTATGTGACTGATTCTTGCTGATTCATGAACATTAAGGAAGAAAACAGTGTCAACACCAAAACAAAAAAAAATTCTTTACACAATCACCAAAGGTACATCTGGGCATGACTTTCTTGCATCGAATCTGCTGCCTTCTCTGTTAAAGAAAGTAGTGAAAATTCCTCATTAACTAATTTTATAATTGAGACTGTAATCCTTCCAAAGGACCCAAGTCCTGTTGGTTCCATTTCTCCAACTTTAATGTATTTTAAATCAGCATAACAAGACTCTTTAAATGTGCTTTTTTTTTTTTTAACTTTGGGTTTTTGCTGAGGTCTTCAGGTTCAATTCACATTTTTGTTTCACATTAATTAACTGATATAATTAAAGGTCTTAAATAAATCAGGACAAGATCTGTGCAGTATACCCTCAACCGTAGAATTTCATTAGTGCCTCATTTTTCAATCCTGTTACATAGTGAAAAGTCTCCTTTAAAACACAGCGTGGGTATTGCTCCACTTGTTAGCCCTCAGTGGCTTCCATTCTCCTTCAGTGGATCTGCTCCCCATGGCAGGAGACCAGTTGGTCTTGTTTCCCATCATGACCAAGTTCTCAAGCCCTAGGATCAGCTTCTATAGGTTTCAGTTTGGGTTTACTCTACAGTTCTGTGTCTCTGTATAACATTTTTCAATTCTTGGCATGTCTGCTCATATTTTTGTCTTCTAATGAGCTTAATGTATGGGTATAGTAAATGGATATAGTAGACTAAGAGAAGAAGGTCTGCCATGGTCAATCCTTCCATAAGTACAATATAATAATGAGTCTCTTTTTAAATCAGGTTACTGGCAAAATTCAGGAAATGCATCAAAATAGGATTGTGTATGTTTCCTAATAATAGTCCAAGTTCTTGACTCCCAAAACTCAACAAGTTAAGTCCAATTCCTTACAGCATGTCATGACTGATGTTCAGGGGGAAAACGATAAGTTCTAGGAAGAGAAACAGATTGGATGAGAATGTGATGTGAGTGTGCATCTTAACAGAGGGAGGGAAGTGGTGTCTGGAAGCAAAGCAACACCAATGCATCTGTTTGTGAGGTTTTTAAAATGTTGTAGTTTTCTCTTAACCAAGCAAGCTCCCAAATAATTGAGACAATCGTATTTTACTTATTTAACATCTTTAATAGATTAATATCTGATCAACATTAATTTATTTTAATCTTCTAAACTAATCTTGGTACTTTCCAGCCCAAATTTCTAAGACACCCACATTTTATAGCTTTCTTTGTGCTGTTTTCTGATGTTGTCTCCTAGACCCTGTTCCCCTGGCTAAATCCCTACTTCCTCTCTCTACCCCCACCTCCTCTGGCTGAGAGGAAGTCCAGCCTTAATCTCTTTCTGATCAGACACCATAAGATGAGCTCCACATTGACTGATTAGAGAATAATTGGGGATCAGTATTTATACAACATTGAAACAAAAGATTCTCAGACTAAAGATTACAACCAGATATGAGGGCACAGAAATCAAAATTTCTATTATGCAAGGATAAACTTTACAGAGTCCATAGGTACTATTTATACATGTAGGCATCGGCTATCAAAAGTGCAAGGAGAGGTCAATTGAGCCCTTACCATGTCAAAACCTTAGTACTGAGTTTCAAGATGTTGGGCCTTATAGATGATGTTTACCTGTTGGTTAGAAAACCATCTTGTTCATATTTCTCCACTTTCTGGTATGCTGCTCTGAGATTAAGAGAACTGGACTTGCTACCCTGAGGTATGACACACCCAACTGTGTGGTTCTGTGTTGGGAAAAACATGAACAAGTAATAAATGCATAGAATTCTGAAGATTACCAATTTTTCTGCACGAACCACGGACAGAGTCCATTTGTGTTCATTGATAGGGATCTGACTGACAGTGCTAAAATCTCACTAAATGTACCAGATATCTTCATTAGAGGGCTCTTAAAGATATCTCTTCCCACTTATTGAACTTAATGTGTCTTACTTAAGTTTGGTTTGTACTGAACTCTAAGAATGCATGAATCTGTAACAATTTTCATAGAAACATAGTTTATAAATAGCAATTTCAGAATTAATCATCCCAGCTTCTTAGAGGGAAGTACTGTAGGAGTCAACACTTACCTATGTGAAGGCTAAAACAGAGGAACCTTAGCAAAGATTGAAATAGAACATTTTACGGTTAATAGACATTGTCAAGTAGGAAAGCATACGCCCAGATAAGCGTGCTTCATACACAAAATACTGCTAGGCTAATTTAAACCATGTTTGCCTCAGGTTTCTCAAATGCTTAATGACAAGTTGTTTGGGGTTATATTTTATTTTGTTTGTGTTTTTGTTTAGTATTTAATGACTTTGATTCTCTACCACCAACATAGACGGCCCCCTTTGGGCTCTACAAACCATAATTGCTAATTGGGTACATAGGGAAAGAATCAATTTAAACTAACTGGGTCATAAAGCACATAAAGGTTTCTAAACCAAGGGAGCAACAGCTTAAAATTGCACTCTAAGGATATGACTAAATCACAGGTACATTAAAGTTGTGCAAATGGCTTCAAGAAATCTGCAGACTTAGGGCTGTTTTTACCATACAGAGTGTTCATTTGCTACACTTATGCTGATCCACCTACTAATATCAGCTAATGACAGAGAAAGGACATGCAAATTAATAGCTTGATCCTAGGGGTCAATTTGTTTCAATTAAAAGTATTATTTGCCTAAAGCATGCTTTTGTTTCAGGACTGCCTTTGGGTTTTAGAGGCACAGTTCGCATAGCATCCATTAAAAGTATATAGATTCCAGGTCTCATAGACCTGAAGTAGACAAACAACTTTACAGTTTTCCAAACTAAAAAACTTGTTTTTCTAGGATATTATATGTAACGATATTACTTGTGAAAACGGGGTCTTGGTGTTTGAATATCTATCATCTAACATGAAGAAATTAAAAATAAAGTAAAAGCCCGGCCTGGCCACAGACAAACTCCAAGAGTAATTTTAGAAAAAAGTATTGGCATCTGTAAGCCCACCCTTCAGTGTAAGATGTACTTCGCCAGAAAGTATCAGCCAAGTTCAATCCTGGAGATGGCGACGCTGGGCTATTCTGAGCATTTGTGTGAATGTAGACTCATTGCTACTGTAGATCTATGATGTTCTTAGCCTTTAAACAAACATCTCAGATTATGCAGATGCAGATTAAAGTTGAAGAGGATCTTATAACAAACTTGATCAAAAGACTTCTTTGGAGTGAATAAAATGCCTAAGAGTTAACTTTAAAAAGTTTTAGTGGTTCAGTGTGTTGGTCAATGATATGGAAGGCTGATCTCAAAAAGCACTTTAAGGTATCATAAAATGCCATCTACCCTTTAAATTCTACATTGTTAGGTTACTGTTGACTATTTCTTTTTACTTTTTAATTATTTTATTCATTTATATTTTATCAGTTGCCACCCCCTATCCTTGTCTCTCTTCCCACACATCCTCATCACATTCTTCCTCCCCATCAGGCCTCTCCCTTCCCTGGGATCTCATGTCTCTGGAGTATTAAGGTGTATCTTCTCCTACTGTGAGCAGACAAGGCAGTTCTCTATTATATATCAAACAGGGGCCTCAGACTAGCCTGTGTATGCTGCCTGATTATGGCTCAGTCTCTGGGTGCCCCATGGGTTCAAGTTAGTTACGACTGCTTGTGTTCTTATAAAGTCTCCTCTTCTGCTTCGTCAGTCTTTCTCCTGATTCAACCATAGGTGTCTCCAACTTCAGTCTAATGGTTTGGAGTAAGTATCTGCATGTGTGTGGATCAGCTGCTGGTAGGGCCTCTCAGGAGACAGCCATTCTTGCTGTAAGCACAACATAGCATCAGTAATAGTGTCAGGCCTTGGTGTCTCCAAGATGAGATGGATCCCAAGTTGGGCTGGTCATTAGACTACCTTTCCTTCTAACTCTTCTCCATATTTGTCCCTGCAGTTCTTTTAGACATGAGCAACAGGATAAACTGTGTTGTGTTGGGGTGTAGGAGAGAAGCCCATAAGGCCAGAAGAATAATTGGAAATATGCAGCCTGGTGGGGGAGAGGTGGAGGTCCCTCTAAAAAGACCAGAGACCCAGGAGGTGAGAGACTCAAAGAGTTAAATGGGGGTGAAAATAGCCAAAATAACCTTAAAAAGGAGAGAGAACTCGAAGAGTCCATCCCCAATAGATAGACCATCCTCAAGTGGAGGGACAAGGTTACAAACCGTTGATTATTTCTAAAACACTAAAGCCTTATATTTTAAACATGAAGTTTCTTCCCAAATCCCAAGATCATAAAGATATAATATTATCCTTATACTTTATTTATCTACCTAAAGCAAGTGGCCACTGATCCATTTGAAAACACATAATTGAAAAATCCATTTAACCACAAGAAAAAAAAGTGACAGAATTGTTGATTAATGAAACATTGGCTATGTGAAAGATTGATTAGAGAAAGCTGTGTTGTTATGATCATCCTTTTCTGAGTCAGTACTTTGGAGTGGCTGATAAGGTTTAAATGGTATTACTAGAAATGTGGCCATCTGATACCAATGTCTTTATACAAGAGCCATGGACAATGCACACAGACATTCTAATATGTATCATCAAAGTTGTAATTACAAGTTCAGTGTCAACTGTAAATTATTCTCACTATTTTATAATTAGTCTGTATTCAATTAGCAAGTGCATTTATAATATCTCATTAATATAGTTACTAATTTATGACAAATGAATTAATCATTTTCTCCAGTAAATATAATTGTGGCTTACTGACAATTTCTTTAGAATACTTACATTTTCTTACAATTAAACTGAAGTAAGAAGTTTTATACAAAATCTTCAGTACTACATTCATAAAAATGATTGAATTTTAATAAAGAAATATTAGAATACAATGTTAACGATTATTGTTAAGGCTTGGAAGAAAGACCCCAGTGGTTGCGAAAATTTGCTATTCTTTCAGAGAAGCAGAGTTTGTTTCCCAGGACCAATGTTGGGTCATTCAGACCCTTGTTGGTGAAGCCATGGGATATTCAACACACTTTTCTGACTGCACAGAAACTCAGAACCAGACACATGCATGCACAATTGTATACAATCATTTCTAAAATGAACTATTGTTACAGGACAAAGGATCAGAGTTTCTGAGAATTATTTCTATTTAAAACCAATTATATATATATATATATATATATATATATATATATATATATATATATATATATATATATGTATGTATTATTTTGGCGTTTCATATCATAATTGCTTCATCTGAAAATGAACCCACTGCATGAAAGAGATAGCCATTGTCACCTCATGTCCCTCAAAGGGTGAGAGCTTGGAAACTAAAACACAATTTGGACTTGCCACATAGAACTCTGATTTCTTTCTGTTATTATTTTTTTTTTTTTCTTTTAGAAGTGGGCATCAACTGAATTCTTTCTGGTAGAAGGAGTTCTAGAAAGTGATTTTGTAACTTTTAAAAGAAAAAGTACCTTTCATTTGACAGTTCATACTCTTTTGAATTTTGTTTATCAGCTGTATAATTACATTTTCCATCCCCTTTCCTCCCTCCAAACCTACCATAGACCCTACTCAACTTCCTTCAAATTTATCATATTTTTTCACTAATTGTTATTCCTAAATATAGCAGTTTTAGATACTTATATTCCCATGTAAAATCAATCATAGCAGACAGAGGCAGCTCATGCTCACACTGGTGCATAAGAAAAAGGAAGAGAGTGAATGAGGTAAATTTAAAAGGAGATCTGTGTTTTCTGTTTCCTGAACTTCCTTATCTGCATTCCTGTTTATGTTTCCTCTTGCTTTCCTTTAATTGCGTGAACTATAAGGGACCTATTTGGACCTTAGTAAACCTATTGAAATATACATTGAAGTGTAACACTTCATCTACGTTGTCCCCTCCACTCCAGAGTCAGCAGCCTCAAATCTGTTTACTCTCCAATTTTGCAGTTACAAATTTAATGAAGAATATATACTTACTGTGCCTCTTACTGGGTATAAAAGGCAGGGTTTGTACCTACATGAATCACTTCACAACTTCCAAAACAAGGCACATTCATTTTGAAAATGTAAATACGGGATTGGCAATACTTTACAAAGTAAGTACTTTGGAATTCACTGACTTACTAAAAGATAAGCTAAATTAGATTTAAAGTTGCCGAGCTTTATTTATTAATACCTTGTCACTGTCTTTAGTGACATCTGACAAGGTAATTATGATGACTGCATCGACAATGAGAAAACAAAATTTTAATAGACTACTTCTTTAATCACAATCAAATATCACTTCTATTGACTTGGTTTTCAAAAGATAGAGGGAACTTCTAAATTAAATCCAATGTGCTAAAATGAAAAAGGCTTGGAACTAAGACTTTATCCTTACATATTTTTTTCAGATATGAAATTTATTCAAGTCTACTTCGTTGCCACACTTTGTCTCAAATGTTTGGATGAATTGTAGATGCTATCCAAATTTATTAACATGTGTTGTTCATTCAGAACTTCATTTGTATTGCTGAAATAATAAAAAATTACATGAGATGCAATTGTTATAACTGATTTTAAGTGACATTATGCTACGCTAACAAGAAAGGATTGAAAATATTTACTAAACAAAGTAGGTAGTAAATCTACGACTTTAACTTTTGTAAATCAGGTGTTGATCATATGCTGCACTGCCTGCCTGTCATTCTTTACTGACAACTCATATTTTCTAAATCAGCCAAGAATTTTATAGCTAATTCTTTTTTTATTCTATTTAAGGAGAAAAACTGAAATCAAAAAATGAGAAAATCGTATTATGTGGAAAACTCACTTCAATAACTTTCTCCTTTATCGGGTATCGAGTTAAGCCTGACACAGTGTCTGATTTTCTGGGGAGTCTAGAAAAGAGGATTTTTCCTTTCATATCTAATGCCATTGACCTGCTTTGTTGGTTCTCTCTTTTTTTTTTCTCCCTAGCACCTCTGTAGTCATGCAGAGAGAAGTCATACTAAAGATTAGCATTACATTCTCAACCTTAACCTCAGCTCCAAAATAGAAGATGGGTTTAGTAAGGATAGAAAAAAATACAGGAGTTGCCTCTCTTTAAAGTTTACAGCCTCTCTAATTGGTTCTACTAAGGAGTCATAATAACTTTAAAAAGAATATATATATGTATATATATATATATTAAAAAAAAATAAAGTCAACATAATGGGGTACCTCAAAACTAAATAGGACTTGTTATTTTCAAAACCTTAATGAAAGCGAAGAGAACAAGTGATTTGTGGAAGTATGTTCTTTTCTTTTATATAAAATTCATTCACATGTTACATCTTTCAAAATATATGCTAGATTTTTAAACAAGTGTGAAACTTCATATCAGTATGTATTCTGTAGAAAGCATTACCATTTAAAAATAGGTGTGTTTGCAGTAACACCCAAGATGTTATCATGCTACAGTAGTTAAAAATATGGAAAATTGATGAACTATCTGAAATGTTGTTAAAAGCCAAATAATAGCTTTAATACATAACCCATAAATTATATTCAACTAACCATCTGAGATAGAACAACAATTTATCAAAGCACACAAAAGCAAATACCAAAACAAGCAGCATTATTATTAAATATATCAAACTTAGCTCTTGCTCACAAATGGCAGAAATTAAGCATATTAAGTTCACCAGAATTATCTCCTTAGGAATGTTTTCAATCACCTTGCTGGAGATAAAGGACAATCAAAGAAGAAATAGTTCTAAGCTACAAAGTCAAAAGGTAGTTGACTACTGTGAGCCTAAAACATTAGAAATGGGTCACAAAAGTTCTTATTAGGAAAACATTTGGACTTGAACTGCATATTTTCTTTGAAAATGTTCTGAAATCCATTACTATAGAGCAAACCAGGGAAGACAAGGCTCTGAAATTTATTGCACCCCACTTTGGTTGGATTAATGGACAAAAATTCAGGAGAGAATGGAATTCTTAGTTCTTTCTGGAAGAACATACATCATTTCATGGATTAATAATTTTATATAGGGCATTTAAAATTTAGAAATAAAAATAATGTCATATAGTAACATAGAAATACATGACTAAATCTAAACATTAAGTATAAATACAAAAGAAACAAAGCCTTAAGAATGATGGATTAGCCAGATTCTGGTAGTTTAAGGTAATAATATACACTATGGTCAAGTAACCAAACAATAGAGAATTTAATCATACAACTACAGTATGCAAAGGTAAATCAAAGTTGATATTTTCAGAATAAAATATACAAAAGCATAACCTGAAAATATAGGCATTATATGAAATAATTTCCTAAGCATTGTAGAGAGTATGAATTAATTGGAAGAAACCAAGAGATGTATTTATATTGAAGTACAAAGGAAATTGTGATATAAAATATGGCAAAAGCACACATTACACATACAATTATATATGATAGAAAGGCACAATCAGCAGCATGTTTTTATAATGGTTTTCAGAAATAAAAATGAAAGAAAGAAGTAGCAACTTTGTGAAATATTAAACTTAAAACATAAATTTGACCTGAGAAAGTTTTAGCTCCCATGGCAAAGGAAAATGGCATATTTCAGTCAATAAACTAATAATAAACTAAGAATAAACTAAAACACATAAGTACTAAAATAATTGTAGATTATAATTGTTAGAGTGTTAAATCTCAACATTACTAAACATAATTACACTTAAATATATTTTTTTCTAAAAAGTAAGATACAAACAAAAACTGGCGTTCTAGTAGAAATTGTAGAACTGAAAATATAATTTTCAATTGCTAAAATCAAATTAGAAAATTGTATAAGTATTAATTACTATCCTCTACTATAAAGTATAAACTAAACATAACAAAAATAATGATACAAGATGAAGGTACTGGTTAAATATATTTGAATACTCTGTATATGTAGATGTTCTAATTTAATTATATACTCTATGTATTTTATGGTTTATTGGTTAACATTCAACTATCAGTTAATATTAATATGGTAATGGATCTTTGCTTCATTATCAAATTTAAAGGAAGAGTGAGGATTGAGTAAAGACCTAATGCTGCTTCTCTCTCTCTCTCTCTCTCTCTCTCTCTCTCTCTCTCTCTCTCTCTCTCTCTCTCTCTCTCTCTCTCACACACACACACACACACACACACAATCACTCTCCCTTTCGCTCTCCCTTTGCTTCTGATTCACCTATTCTCCCCAGGGCCTTGCTCTTCTTGCTCTCAATAAGCAGATACATCATCACTCAGCCAAGCTCCCAGTCATGAGAAGACCCACTCTGACCAGTTAGTACTTCAAATTATATAAAATAATAGACCCTTGCTGTCTATACTGTTTTAGTCTCAACGTGAGCATGTCTGCTTTTTAAATATCTACTTATATATAAAGTATCTTCAAATGGTTGTTACTGGAGAAGCCGTGATGCTCATAAAGAAAGAATGGGGACCATTGCATCTCACAGGGATACTGGTGTGCTAGGCAAGGGACACACACTACAGACTTTTGTGCAGCATCTTTTCTAGAAAGTTCATCCTTTGTGTCAGTCTCTACCTTAACATAAAGCAGGTAAAACCCACCCACTGACACTAGCATGATATTTATTTTGCAAATTATTCTATACTTTTAATGTTCCACGAGTCTCTGTAATTAAAGTCCTCTTTTTTTAAAAAACTGGATTGTTTTTCTATGCACCCATTTAGCATTAGCAATCTGCACCATTATAAACTAATCAATGAAATGATTTTTCCATAAATTGTCTCAGAAAATAAATGTCACATGCTCTTAGTCTCTAAACAGTGTATTTTTATGGATTCAATAATTATTGTAAAACACAAGCAAGGGTCATTCAGTTACTCAAGTTCAATATATCCATGATTTTCAGCTGTTCTCCTAAGAATACATTCTGGATCATGATCTGATAAACATGATACTGTTGGAGTAATGGAATGAATTTCACAGAAATTTTAATAAAATAAATCATTTCATAAATGAAGCCTTAAAAACAAATACATGTGCTAACAAACATAAAGAAAACCTATTCTCATGACAAAACCTTAGAGGAAAATATCTTAAGAAAAGTCCTATAAAACTCTATGACTTTTATCAGTTTCTTTTTTCATTATTTTTTTTCCTTTCCTTTTTGTTTTTAAACTCCAGATTTTATTCCCCTAGTGATTTACACTCTGACTATTCCACATCTCATACTTCTCCCTACTAGCCCTGTATCGACGTGGATGTCCCCACCCCACCACCCAACCAGAAATCTAGGCTCCTTAGGGCCTCCAGTCTCTTGAGGGTTAGGAGAATCTTGGCTGACTAAACCAAGACCCAGCCGTCCTCTGCTATATATGTGTTGGGGCCTCATGTCAGGTGGTGTATGCTGCCTGGTTGGTGGCTCAGTGTCTGAAAGATTCAGGGGTCCAGGTTAGCTGAGACTGCTTGTCCTCCTACAGGCTTGCCCTCCTCCACAACATCTTCCAGCTTTGCGGTAATTCAACAACAGGGGTCAGAAGCTTGTGTTCATTGGTTGGGTGCAAATATCTGCATCTGACTTTTTTTAAAAAAAATTATTGGATATTCTCTGTATTTACATTTCAGAAGTTATACTCTTGTCCCCCCACTCCCGTCCCTCCTCCTCCTCAACTTGTTCCCATGAAGGTGCTCCATCTTCCATCTTCCCATGAGAGTACAAATCTTTCAGCTATTTCAGTCCTTTCTTTAGCTCATTCATTGAGGTCCCTGTGTTCAGTCTGATGTTTAGCTGCAAGCCTCCTCACTTGTATGATTCTGGTAGAACCTCTGAGGAGACATTTATGTCTGGTTCCTGCCAGTATACACTTCTTGGCATCAGCAATAGTGCTTGAGTTTGGTGACTACATATGGGGTGGTTCTCCAGGTGAGGCAGTCTCTGTATCACTGTAGATCTTCTCTTTAATCCTGTCCTTCTATTTGACCTTGTATTTCCTCCCCTGTTTTGTTCTCCCTTCTAAGAAGGACTGAGGCATCCACATTCTGATATTCCTTCTTTTTGAGTTTCATAAGTTCTGTGGATGCTTTCTTGGGTATTCCCAGTTTTTTTTTTTTTTTTTTTTTTTTTTTTTTTTTTTTTTTCCATACCATGAGTTTTCTTTTGTGACTGGGTTAACTAACTCAGGATGATAGCTTCAAGTTCCATTCATTTGCCTAGGAATTTCATGATCTCATTGTTTTTAATAATGAGTAGTACTCCATTGTAAGCTGCTTGTTGGGTCTTTAGGAGGGCAGTCAGGATAGGTCTTTTTTTGTGAGCACACCATAGGATCAGTAATAGTGTCAGGTCTTAGGGCCTCTCCTTGAGCTGGATCCCACTTTGGCCTGTCATTGGACCTCCATTTTCTTAGGCTCTTCTCCATTTCCATCTCTAGAGTTCTTTCAGACAGGAATAATATGGGTCAGAGTTCTGAATGTGGGATAGCGTTAGCAACCTGATCCTTCATTTGATGGCCTGTCTTTCTGCTAGAGGTGAGTTTTACAAGCTCCCTCTCCCCACTGAAAGATACTTCATCTAGGGTCCCTTTCTTTGAGTCCTGAGAGTCTCTAACATCCCAGGTCTCTGTTATATTCTGGAGGGTCCTCCTAACCTTCTAACTCCTTAGGTTCCATTCTTTCTGCTGGCCCTCAGGACTTCTGTCTTTTTTGCCCACCCAATACCAGATCATGTTTCCCTTCCCCTATCCCCATCCCCTTTCCTTCACAAGTACCCCCCCCCCCACCATGTGGTTGCTTTCTTCTCAGTCCCAATGGGACTGAAGTGTTGTTACTTGGACTCTTCAGCTTGCTGACCTTTCTTAGTTCTGTGGACTGTATCTTAGGTATTCTGTACCCCCCCTCATGCATGTCCTATTGGGTCTGAGTTACCTCACTCAGGGTGATATTTTCTGCTAACATCTATTTGCCTGCAAAACTCAGGATGCTCTGGTTATTAATAGCTGAGTAATATTCCACTGTGTAAATGAACCACATTTTCTGTA
>NC_137982.1:52445384-52495384 GCF_963924665.1 Micromys minutus | reverse complement strand
CAAAGCAATGATTAGGGACATAATAAGTCATAAGTGTGGTTATTCTATGTATTTTCTTGTACTTGCAACAGTCATACATAATGTTTAAAAGAAAAAATAGGGGCTGGTGAAATGGCTCAGCAGTTAAGAGCATTATCTGCTCTTCCAGAGGTCCCAAGTTCAATTTCTAGAAACCATATGGGAGCTCACAACCATCTCTAGTGGGGTCTAACACCCTCCTCTTGTATGTCTGAAGTCAGCTATAGTGTAGTCATAAATAAAACAAATAAATAAATCCTTTTAAAAAAGAAAAAATAAAATGACAGGAATAGGGAGAACTGGTTTATTTGTCCTGCTGTTGCTGCTACTCTAAACAGAACTTTCAAGAGACATAAGCTTGACAAGAAGCCAGTCAATTGGAAGAGTATTGATGGTGGAAGATTAACAAAGGCGATGTTTACAAAGGAATGTTGGAGATGGAGGAAAGGCTGGAATGTAACACTGTGTTGGGAATGAGCAGAGTCCAGCGATGGTAGGATACTGGGAGGAAGAAAATCGACAGTAACAAGGTAAAATCAGACCAAGAATAAATGAGGTCATGTGAGGCCCTTAAAGCTCCTGACCTTCTTTATTTTTCTCCACATAAAAAAAGAAACTATTTTAGGGTTTTAAGCAAAGAACAGCATGATCTGACCCACTTTTTAGAATAATAACTCTAGGTGCTTTTCTTGGACTGAGCTATCACGGGTGGCAATGGTTAAAGACAAAGTCAGGTTAGATTGGGATATGACTTTCAATATCCGCACAAGAGCTAGTGAGGACTAGGATCGCAACAGTTGAAGAAAACAAGTAAACCATGTTAAAATCAACATGCATTTTTAATATATCCATATATGGTTAAAATAATTAGATAATGAATTGGAGATGAGACTTAAACAAAAGAGAGGAGCAAAGAATGAACCCTTCATATTTTTGTGCCTTAGTCACAATCCCAGAAGTACTATCAAATGGATCAGAAAAGCCATAGATGGGATAAATGTGGAAGGTAATTTGGAACAGCTCCATCTAAAGATGACTGCTGAGGAATCCAAGTGATTTCTCAAGTCAAGGCCAACAGTTAATGACCATAGTTTAAGCCAGAGCTTTGGGCTAGAGATATAAATTTGGTTGGCATGTACTCAGTACTCGAGCATAAAGTTGGATACCATTGCCAAGGGAATCAATGTGCTGAGTTACACTCAGAGGACAAGGCTGAAAGGAGGACATCCACCTTGAGACAGAAAATAATTGTCCATTTCATTAAGATGAAATAATCCACATAAGCATGATGTCCTGAAAGAAATGGGTAGCACGAGTATGCCACATGCTCTAAGAAGTCAAATAGGATACCAGATGCAAACTGGCTATTCAAAAGCAAATGAACAGAGAAATAGCATTATGTCACAAGCCCAATGCCACACTTCGCTGTGAGACAGTATTTAACCATGACATAGCAAGCATATAAATTTAAGTTTTCTAGTCTTATCTTCTTCCATTTAAGGTTAAGAACAAAACTATTAAGGAAACTTATTTTCTATCCAATTTGGAGAAAATCGATATCTTTTTCATTCCCCAAATCAACATAGCATGACCGTAGAAGCTCTATGCTTAGTTACTTTGATGAAGGCATTTCCTACAAGGCAAGATGAAGCTTGAGTGTTAGTATCAGACCTCAGGCTCCATAACCATCTGTTTGTAGTCTTCTTTTCTCTAAGACTCCCTTATCTGCAGAAAACAATCTCAGTGTAGGAAAAGAAGAGGATGGTAGCTAAGCCCGCAAACACACATTGTAAGAGTAATATCCCAAAGGCAAAAAATAGTCTTAATTGAAATATAGTCTCCAGTTTCTACCTTTAAAGACTTTCCCCCCTCTATCACACAGCATAGCGTTTCATGTATATGGAATGTCATACAACTCTGCATCAAGAGCTTTACTCACTGTCTCATGAATATAGCAAATAAATAAAATATTACAAATGTTACTGCTGTTACCAAGTATAAGGAAGGACACAAAATTCTGTAATAACTTGTTTTTCATAAGACAATAAACAGAAAAGATTGAGAAAACGAACTAGGATTTTTGTCATATTTTCTCTGATGCCACAATTTTTTAGACCCATCATACTATCATCTTTTCACTCATCTTGTAGTTATGACAATAAAAATGTGTTCATTGCATCAGCTGCATTTTAAAGAAACCCTTTGTATACGCATCATGATTTGAAGGTTCTTTGCAAACTGAAGAAAGGTATCTTTTGAAGTTACCTTTTAAAACAAACCAGACTGGTCATCTGGTTATGTCTCAGCAATAGAGTTAGTAGAGTGCCAGTCTAGCATACACACAACCATGCACTGGGTCCTCAGTAACACACTAAAGAAAGAAGAACACATGTATATGTCAGGCAATGAAGCAGATACACTGAGGCTGACCTGGCTGTGTCTTACAAGGTGTAGTTTCTGAGTATGGAGGTAATAAAATGTATGAGTGTATAAGATCACAATATAATACAGGCTGAATGCTACAAAGTCTAAAGGCTACACAGTGGTTCTGTGGTCTGAACAGGAAGCGTCCCCAAAAGATTCATGTTGAAGGGTTGTTCCTGAGCTGGTGAAGCTGTTGAAACATGATTGTAATGTAATATTTTAACCAAATCAGGTGATTGATCCATTGATGTAGTCATAATTTGTTAACATTGTTTCAAAGTGGCGGATAAGAGGAAATGGGCCAGTTGTTGATGGAGATGCTGGTCTCATCAACCTCATTCACTCTCTTCCCACAGGACTAAAAGCAGCTATGAACAGATGGGAATGAACCCAAGTCAACCTTTCTTCCTTCAAGTCTATTTCTTCAGTATGCTTGTTTGCTTGGTTTGGTTTTGGACTATTTTTGAAGAGTTTGTTTGCATTGGGCCTCAGTTGAATATGTAGCACTGATGATCACCAGAAAATATGTAGATAATTCCAAACATGATTTGTTCATCCAAGGACAGACACAGTAGCAGGGAACCTAACTACAAAACAGAGACAAAGATGGCATGCACAAAGGCTTCTGTGGGGGCCAATGGGGACTAAGAACAGCTGTAGTAGAAAATTGATGGTCTTGGTAGTACTGTGCGGGATCATCTTCATATGTTACCTGAAGTAGGAAGGTATGCCGTTCTCCACCCGGGGATCATGGACTGTATGAGAATAAAGAAGAAGCTGAGCATTCACATGTAATGATTGTTCTCTTCTGACTGCGCACATAAACTGATTGGCTGATTCGAGCTCCTGCTGCCTTGACATCCCCACCATGATGTACTGCACCTTTGTCTGTGAACTAAAATGATCCCATTCTCCCTTAAGCTGCTTTTGTTACTTTGCTTCATTACAGCATCACAGTTGGAACTAAGATGTGACATCATGTGCACCTCAGCCATTTTCCATAAAAGGCAGTGATCATGTTTCACCGCAGTCTCAGTAATATTAGCACTGTATTAGGAATTGTGTCGGTGTCATTTGCTCTGAGCCACTACATCCCAGCTGCTCCCCTTAGGTGAATCATGTTTTCTTCCACATAGATGAACAAACTAACAAGCAAATCAAATCCCAAATCAGACAGACAGAATGAATAAATCCAAAACATATTAATGACCCCAAAGCCTTCATCCTTAGCCACTTAAATATGCCAAAGATAAAAAAAAAAAAGTTAAGTTTTTAGTAAAATGCCTGTGTATACTGTTGTCATCAAAAAAGAAAACTGAAATGTAAAAGTGCTGTGTCATTTCGGAAACTGAAATTCGTAATAAGCTACCACTGAAGTGTTCTAACATAAGAATAGAATAACAGAGTTATGACCTTAGAAAAATCACAGGATTCTTACTTAATAAACCTCTAACAGACTCAGATGTTTGGGCCTGCATTGTAGTTCAAACATGACCTAGCACCATTTCACATATGTGGGGTTTGTGTATTTCCTTTAGTCTAAATGTGAGTTCCTCTATAAAGCTCATCTCTAACCTTTCTTTCTATTTCTAGGATATATACCAAGTTCACCAGGCTTCATCCACATTCGGAGACATGAGATAAGAAATGTACTGATAGATGATACGGCCATGATAAATTCAAGTGTATATGCTTTTCCGAGCCCACATATTGCAGGAACTCCTGAGCCCTCCTGATGTTCATACAGAACGTTCATTTATTTATATAAAAATGGGTCTAAGTACATTTTCAAAGAAGTTCCCGCAGTCTCGATGGATTCTTAGAAAGGTCTTGGGCCCATAAATGTTAAGAGCCTTTTAGGCAGCTTGGGGGCAAGTCCACCAGTTCAAAGTAATTGAATTTGTACGGAAAATTGCTATAAAGTAGAAGGTTAGTACTATGGCAAGAGATAGGGAAGTTATAATACAAAACCAAATGATAATTCTATAAGTAGGCCCACAGTATAGGACACTTTGAAACAATAGTTTGTTATGGTTACTGTGCTGAACATATAAACCTATGTAGTACCATGGTGTATGGTTCTTTCTAATACGGCTATATTAGGCATAGGGGAGTTGTGACTGTTCCCACTACCTTGCATCCTTCTTCTGTCATGTCAGTCTGAGGAAGTCATATATATATGTCTGAGCAACTGTCCAGCTTTGCTCTAGGTCCAAACACTGGCACTAACTAGCTTGCTGTTTGTCTGCTGACAAGAATAAAGACCTTTACTAAGGTGATACCAAAAGTCAGATTCAATGTGAAGAATAGGGCTGAGGTATTAACACTCTCACCCCTTATTCTTGAAGAAAATCTAATTGTATAAAAAGCTGTAGAATTATACAATCCCGAGCACAGAACAGTATTTCCTAAGTCCAAACAACCTCACCTCAGAGTCAGTGGCTGATTCCCTCAATGTTTGATCCAGATAATAAAGCCTACGGTAGAGAACAGGGTTAGGGAGAGGAAATGTTAGCACAAAATATTCCTTTATGGAAAAATATTTATCAAAGAAACTTCCAGAAGAATATGTTCAACAGTACTTAATTCATGGAAGTAAAAAATGTTAAGAAATCCACTGACTTCCCCAAGTTTGAGTTCTAATAAAGGATAAAGCTGACCAACTGATACTATTATCTTGGATTTCATAAGTAAAATTCTTAAGCACTTTCTATATAGGCACTACATATCAATTTCTCTTTCTCAGTGGAGTGTTAGAGGCTAATAGTCCAACCATGGTTTTCACTAAAATTCAACCTGATTTTTTGGACATTGATTTTGTTATTCAATGTGCGATTATCAACCACAGACTTGACTCTCAAATTGATTTATTTCTAAAATCAAGTTATATAGACAAAAAATATACCTGAATTGAAACAGAATTAAGAATCGATATAAAAAAAACAGAAGAATTTAAAGAGATAAATACAACTCTATAAGTGTTTTTGAATAAATATATGCAAACCCTCTAGGTAGAGCCCTCAAAATATTATAGAAAACTTCACAAATTTCCTTCTGAAAAGGGATAGGGACTCCACAGGAAGACCAACAGAGCCAAAGGACCTGGACCCTTAGGAGCTCTCAGAGACTTAGCCACCAACCAAATAGCCAACATGAGCTAGGCCTATATTCCCTATACATTTGTAGCAGATGTGCAGCTTGGTCTTCATGCAGGTTCCCCAACAACTGGAGCAGGGCTGTCTCTGAATCTACTGCCTATCTTTGGATCCCATTCCCCTAACTGGTCAACTTTATCTGGCCTCAGTGGGACAGAATACACCTAGTCCTGCAAAGACTTGATGTGCCAGGGTGGGATGATACCCAGGGGTGCCTCTCCTTCTCAGAAGAGAAGAGGATGGGAATGAGTGTGGAGGTGTGAGGGGATGAGAGGACGGGGAAGATATTGGAATGCAAAGTGAATAAATAAATAATGGGAGGAAAGGAAACTAAAAAAATTTAAAGAGGTAAGAGTAACTCCACAAATATTTTTGAAGAAATATATGTCTAGATATAACCCCCAAAATATAAAAAAAACTTTGTTTTATGTGTGTGCATGCACGTACACATGCCTATATTTGTATTATATATATTGCAATATACACATATATAGATTTCAAGCATATATAAAGAGATGATGAAGAAAAATAATATAATACAATACAATATAATGATATAATGAAGCATTTCAAAAATGCAATATTTCTCTTTGGAGAAGAGAGAAGGGGGAGGGAAATTTCATGGAGCCTATTGAGGAAATGCTGTGAGAGGGAATCATTGTGACAGAAGAATGGAAAATTAGATAGACTCAGGATAAACAAACAAATACGTACAAAAGAATGGAAGCAAGAAAATGTGGGCACACATAAAACTTCACAGTTCCTTTACTTGGTCTTTAGCATGGGTTATGTGATGAGAAGCAATGAACAGAAAGGACTTGAAATATAACTTGAAATATATCATGCAGAGCCTTGAGCTTACTCTAGACATCTTGTGCATAATTTAGTGGGCAATGGTGAGCCAATAAATACTTTTTGAAGATACCCTGTCATATGAAAGATATACTTTTTGAAATTTTAACAGACAAAATAAAATGAATTTATGTTTTTACTCTGGGTGAAGGATTTGCAGAATATGTAGAGGGATATGCTCAGTTGAAAGTGAGAGATAAAACTCAGAAGAGGTGCAGAGACTGGGGATGATTAACATCTTCAGAATGAATGGAAATAAAGCCAAATGTAAAGCGCATTAAATTGCTGCCCAAAGATCTGACCAGTGGAGGAGAGATCACCAGCACTCATGAGTGTCCCTACCCTCAGAAAGAAACATCACTGAGGGAAAATTCTGCACTTGGTCTTTATATGGCATTCTTCCATGATAAACTCTAGTCAGAGTTAGAACAGGAACAAACCTAGCTGATGGGACAATAAATGTAGCAAGGTATTGGTCTGCTTGGGATGCAGTAATAAGTTATCATAAACTTGAATGCTTACCAACAACAGATACAACCTACAGACCTGAAGGGTGTTAGTTCCATGATCAGAATAGTGACAGGTTCAGTGTAAGGAACTGCTTTCTAGTTCACAGATGGCATCTGCTCATGGTGCCCCTCCATGATAGAGAACGACAGTTGCCTCTCTGGAGTCTCTTTTATAAGAACATATTTCTAATTATATGGGCTCCTCCTCTAAGGCTTCATGGCCTAATCCCATTATGTTGGTGTTGGGGTCCAGGAATTGCCCCAGAGACCACTCAGACACTGTTCTCAGTCAAGCAGGGAGAGTTTATTGAACACACACCCCAGGACTGATTGATCGGGAATACAGGTCAGACTCAGAATCAGAGACTACAACCCTGACTGTTTCCCGGGGCAGCTGATAAAGACAAATGCCACAAAAGCTCAGAGCAACCGTGAAAGCTCATACGCAGGTTCGGAAAGTGCTGCCAGGTGGTTTTGGCAGTTAGTTTAGATCCAAGCTTAATGTAGCTAACTAACAAAGCACTCCTAACCTATGTTATTGCAATTGGCTTTAAAGGAGGGCAAGGGTCTGGGAAATTTCCAAAGCACCAAAGCATAGAATTTAACGGGATATGTGACTGTTAACTCGGGCGTGAAGAGAGTCCTCAGTAACAAAATAAGATGGCTGGCTACGGGCAGAGAACAGACCAGCTACAGTAATGTCTGAAAGGAGGCTGCTGCCTAGGGCTTAACAGTTGGGGGTTGAGATTTCAGCACATGAAACCGGGAGAAGACAATCATTCAGATTTTTACATAATAAGATGAGAGAAATAGGCAACATCCTGGGGGTGTGGGGAATCTGTGGGAAAAAATAAAAACTGACTTGAATAGAAGACAGGATGGGCATCTTTTTGACCTGGAGAGAACTGAGGCTGTTCTCTCTGTATTGATGTCACCAACTCAGAGTGCATAACCCCTGACTAACAAGTCCCACTGGTCTTTGATTCATCCACACTAGTGTGCTGTGCAGGAAGAGTGAAAGCTGTGTCTCATCCCTCAGCACCTAAGTCAGTGCCTAACACAGAGAAGACATTTAATGCCAATGTTTCAACAACTCAAGCACTTTAAGTAAAGAAGCTTAAAGTTTCACAGGGAACAGGGCAAGGGGTTATGGTTAAAATGAAGGTAGTAGATGATGACCTAATTACCCCCAGTGGTTTACTTAGTGGATTAAGGAAGTCACCATTATGGAAATGGTCAGTATAGCAGTGATGTGCAAACATTATATATTCTTTCCAAAGTGGAAGCTTTGTGCTGGGAGAACTGTACTGATGCTGGTGCTCCGGGTTTCTGTTTTGTGGGGGAGGGAAACATGTCCTTAGTTTAATCTTCTAGGTCACAAGTCTGTTATTGAGAAAAGTCAGAACAGAAGCCAAGCAAGAATCTGAAGCAGAAAACCATGGAGAAACTGGCTTAATAGGTCTACACTCACGAGAAGAAATACGGGGACAAATAGAGGAGCAGGGATTGAAGAAAAGATCATCCACTGACTGCCTCACCTGGGCAGCCATCTCATATGCAGCCACTAAACCCAAGCACTATTGCTGATGCCAAGAAATGCTTACTAGCAGGAATCTGATATGGATGCCTCCACAGAGGCTCTGGAAGAACCATACTGATAGAGAGGGACTGAACACGGGGACCCCAGTGAAGGAGCTAGAGAAAGTACTGAAGGAGCTGAAAGGATTTGGAACCCCATGGGAAGTACAATGTTGTCAACCAATCAAATCCTCCAGAACTCCCAGGGACTAAAACACCAACCAATGAGCACACATGGAAAGAACCATGGCTCCAGTTGCATATGTAGCAGAGGAAATCACTGTCTGGCATCAATGGGAGAAGAGGCCTTTGGTCCAATGAAGGCTCATTTTCCCAGTGTAGGGGAATACCAAGGCGCTGAGGTGGGAGACAGTGATTGGGAGAGGGAGCACCTTCATGGAAGCAAGGGGAGGGGGGAGAACAGGAGTGGGGGGAGAGGGTATAACATTTGAAATGTAAATACAAAGAATATCCAATAAAAATGAAAGAAATAGGTCTAGCATGTCCATGCTTAGCATTCTTTACATAGCTCAAGATGACTGCTCAGGGAACAGGACAGTGGGCTGGGCCCTCCTACATCAATTACCAATCACAATAATTCCCTTCAGACATCCCTATAGACCAGTATGGCTTGGGCATTCCCTTGAGATTCCTTTCTCAGGTGATTCTAGCCTGTGTCAAAGTTGACAGTTGAAGCTAAGCTGAAGCTAAGTAGGGAATTCCCTGCTTTCTCACCTTAACACATAAAAGAATCACTTTAAATCATAGCCAAAGTCTTTAAACTCCAAGGTCTCATGTGGGTATCAAAATAGAAAACAAAGTCCAACTTTTAAGAATTCCTACAGTATTTAAATTTTATAGCACTTAAATGTTCAAAGTATCTTACCTGTGGGCTCCTAAAACTGGCTTCATACTGTCTTATTCCAAAGGAAAGACAATTCATAGAAATGATAGCTAGTACTCTGGACTTAACTTTACAGGACATTTAAAAGAAAAAGACACATCTTAAATCGTATTTTAGTAAAAATAAATAAGTCAATGAATGAACTTCTAAAAAGTACTACTAGTACTACTACTACTACTACTACTACTACTACTAATAATAATAATAATAATAATAATAATAATAATGTCAACAACAAATGCTCAAACAAATAAAAGTACTTTGTTGAGTGGTGGTGAGGAACATCTTTAATCCCTGTGCTTGGGAGATAAGCAGGTCTCTGTGAAGTTAAGTCCAGCTTGGTCTACAGAGCTAGTTCTAGAACAATCCAGGCTTTACAAAGAAACCCTGTCTCACAAAAGAAAAAAAAAACTGCTTTTGAAAGCTGAAAGACCACAGGGATGGAGGAGACACCAAGAGGACAAGAAACTATCAGTAATACCCAGATGAAGATTTACGCCTTCCACACCGTGTCCCCTCTGCTTGTGGTTTTCTCTTGCCAAGTGTTTCAGACCATGTGAGAATATGAAGGCTGAACATGGGCTCCTTTACCATGACCCACTCTCAGATATCAGAGAGAAGCCATAGCTCTATAGTCCCGAAGAAATATTCCATTTTTAGAACTTGAGAAGAAATAAAGTAACCAATATGCCAAGAGCTGAGTTGGAGCCCTGCAAACTCATAGAGTAAGAACCGATCCTGGAAGGGTCTTCAGAAAGCTCTCAGAATTCCAACGTAAAGATGGTTGAATATAAGTGTGACTTCCAGTCCTGTTTAATTAGGTAGATGTACTTCAGCTGATAACTTCCATCCAGTATCTCAGTTTCAGTTCCAGTGATTTCAATAGCAAAGTAGACAGCAAGAGGTAGTAACAGTGAACAGAAAATGAAGAGAGGGAACACCTACCTAGTGAGTGAAGTATGCCCATTAGGTGTGTCGTTACCTTCTGAACTTGTTTTTCTGGAGAGACTGAGTTGTACAGATTTGGAACCCCAGGAGGTGATCTGTGCAGGTACACACACACACACACACACACACACACACACACACACACACACACACACACACAGTTATCTAATTACTAAATGCCAAGATATTCCGTCTGTTTCTGAGCCTAGAGCCATTTAGGCCACTTTATTTTATTGTCCAATTTAGGAAGACTGTATACTTTCATTGTATTTCATTTTAACGTTTTCCTTTCCACCCAAGCGGTCGCTCTTCTAAAGTGTCAGTGGTCCTCGGTCATCATCCCTTCTCAGTGTGCTGCTGTCCTTTCCACTGCCCTCCCAGTGGGCCAGGCAGGTCAGAACTCTGCAGGGATTTTAAGAGTTTGAAAAGTTTGATTTTTTTTTCCTGAAAACACAAACCATTTCACTGGTTTCATGCATTCCTGGAGCCCTAATCACCTTGGATTCCTGGTCCCAGAAAAAAGTAAAAAGAATATGTTTCTTCCAGCAGTAGCACCAAAATTATTCCCTGGTAACTTTCAGCATTGCTAGTTTTATAAACAATTCACAGCAAAGGAAACAAGAAATAATCTGAAAATACAACCATCTAACAGTTTCAACAGAAATACAAAATTTACTCCTCTGAGGTTTATTGGAATTTTGTTTTGTTTTGGGGATATTTTGTTGTTCTTCTTCATTTCATGAAATGTTCTACAGATGCTAATAATTGTTCTTTTTCTCTCAGAAATGGATGTCTTTTTCATAGGTGAGAAAATAAGAAAACAGAGAGAATATTTTGATGTGGTTTCTTCAAGCTGCATCATTTGTACCAAAATTTTGCACTTCAGAACCCAGAGTCATAAATAAAGCTGCCAGACACTCAGAAGGAATTCACTCTGATCCACTATTTTTAGACAGAAAAGGATCCTTAAACTATCTCAGAGAGAAGAATTGTTGGATAATGTTTAGTGAAGTGGTAGGGACCTTCTAATATGTAACAATCCTGAGGCATCAATGAATGAGTAAATGAACACATCTCTTTACCCTGAATTACCTCAGGGACAAGGACGTCAAGCTTGGGCTTGGTTTCTCAAATTATGGTGACAGAATTTTCAATGATCTCTGTGACAACTGTAGTGACAAAAGTAAAATTGCATCTGTAGTGTATATGATTCACAATTTATAGTCTTTCTACTCCCGAATGTTTAACAGTGCCTTTTAAAGATGACAGATGGCTGGTTAAGGTGGAGGAACACAGTGTAGGAACTAAAAGTCACATATGACATGCTGTTGCTCAATAAAACCTCAGCAGTCATCCATTAATTTTTACTTTTTAGTTTTGCTTTTATTCTTTACATACATTACATTCTAGATGCAGTTTCCCCACCTCTTCTCCTCCGAGTCCTCACTCCTTCCACCCCCCCTCCTCTCCTCTAGGTCCACAACACCTTCTTCATTTCTCTTCCCAAAAAAAGAAGGAGAAGGAGGAGGAGGAGGAGGAGGAGGAGGAGGAGGAGGAGGAGGAGGAGGAGAGGAGGAGGAGGAGGAGGAGGAGGAGGAGAAGGAGAAGGAGAAGGAGAAGGAGAAGGAGAAGAAGAAGAAGAAGAAGAAGAAGAAGAAGAAGAAGAAGAAGAAGAAGAAGAAGAAGAAGAAGAAGAAGAAGAAGAAGAAGAAGAAGAAGAAGAAGAAGAAGAAGAAGAAGAAGAAGGCCTCCAGGCATAAACCATATCCCAACTGTAAGCAAAAGAGTCAGAGGTTTTATACATGCACACACACACACACACACACACACACACACACACACACACAATTGTATTTAGCAGCAGAAGCCACACCTGAATTAATTCAGCATTGAATTGAACATAACTAAAGAGTAATTTTTTTATTCTTAAGCTGTAAGACTGGATAAATTTCTTACTTAAGGGGACTTTGCAGGTAAATTATAGTCACTTTCTAAGTGTATAATATTTTCACAGAGATGTGTTTAATAGACTAAAATTTTAGAAGGCAATTGTTTAAACACTTACTCAATGTTAAATCTCCTGGGATTTGTGTCACCGAATGTTTACAGTCCAAGAATTCAGATAAGAATATTCTTGAGTCAACACTATTTTTTTAAAAAGTCACCCAGTTCTTTTTTATTCCTTCTGAGAAAATGGTGCAGCTTTTATAAAATCCTTGTCCTTGCAATTGCTGTTATTGCCAAGGTGCATCCAAACTTCTAAGACGTGATAAAACCATCCATGGAGGTCGTTGCTCCCTGGGTGACCTTCAGGTTGTAGAGCCCTGGGTTTGTCCCCAAGTGCATTGAAGAGAAAACTCGGAGCAGTCCCAGGGTCACAGAGTGTCTAGATTGAAGCTGGAGAAGATTCTGCTGTGCCAGGCTTGTGTGCAGCTTTCCTGGGTGCCCAGACCCCAAACAACAGTGTGGGAATGTGTAAGGATCAGGAAGTTCTGACTGGAGAATCTTTAGTTGGGTTTTCACTAAACTAAACTGAAATCCATCATTTCCTAGAACTATGCACACAGGCCACATGCTACAATAGAGTTAACTTCCATGGATTTTTACCAATGGCAATCGTGCCATACCACAAGAATACTGTAAGTACATATTGCAAGGTGTATGCTTCATTTATGCTTGTTTCTATTTTAGGGAGAACTTATTGTTAAAACCATAGTGCAGTGCTTTGGATGAGAATGAACTCCATAGGTTAGTGTATTTGAACGCTTAGTCACCAGTTAGTTGAACAGTCTGGGAAAGATGAGGAGGTGTGGCCTTGTTGGAGGAAGTGTCACTGGAAGTGAGCTTTGAGGTTTCAGAAGCTCACACCCGGCCCAGGCTCTCCCTCTCCATCTCCCTCTTCCCCTAACTCTTCCCTCTCTTCCCCATCTCCCCTCCCCTTCTCTCCGTTGCCTTTAGAAGAGAATGTAAAACTCTCTACCAAACCTATTCCATGCCAATCTGCTTCCATGATGATCATAAACTAATACTCTAAGTCCATAAGTGAACCCCAAATTAAATGCATTCTTCTATAGTTTCTATTGGCCATGGTATTTCTTAAGGAAATAGAACACTAAGACACATGGATGCAAACTGTAATTTAATATGTTAAATCAATATAATATTATATTCTAGCCTGGGATACACATCAAAATGCTATACCAACAGAAATAAAATAAACACACAAATAATAAATACTTTTAAAAATCAATCAGAGGCTCCACAAGAAAGGAAAGGATTGGCACAGTGGAAGACGAACTGGTAGAAATTATGCAAGCAAAGAGAAGAGAAGACACCGTTTTATTGACATGTTGTAGCACGGAGCACCTGAATAAATCTACACAGGGAGTATATGAGGAAAATAGATTTGATGGAAGAATGGCCATATGCTTCCTAAATTCACTATTTTAAAAAAGCAATGTAACCATATAGAGAGCAGGAGGAACTCAAAGCATCATAATCCCTGAGTAACAAACAAGTGGGAAGAATCTTGGAAATCAAAAATAAGGAGAAAACCTTCATTTCATCCAGAGTAAAGTTTATCAATGAAGAGTTCTGGCTGCAGACAGCTCTGGGGTCAATGGCCAGAAATGATTCTAGAACCATCTAGAATTAAAGAAAGAAAGAGAGAGAGAGAGAGAGAGAGAGAGAGAGAGAGAGAGAGAGAGAGAAAGAAAGAAAGAAAGAAAGAAAGAAAGAAAGAAAGAAAGAAAGAAAGAAAGAAAGAAAGAAATATCACCCTTAGAAAATACCCAGGTCAATGGGGCTAAGGAGGTCCCATTTTCAAAACACTTTTATCAAAATTCTGACAGAGGAGGGAAACACATTTTTGTCTAAATCTCACTATATAGGCTTGTCTGAATTGTAACTCACTAAGTGGATTATTCTGGTCTCCATCTCACAGGGATCAGTTTCTTCTTCCATGGTGTTGGAATTAAAGATGTGCACCACCATGCTCAGCCGAAGTGGAACATTGTTTTAAAATGCTGCATTAGACAAAATTAATTAGGTTTTATTGCTGTAAAGCTTGTCATAAGAATTACATTTCTAAAAAAATAAAGTAAAAAATTATTTGGGGATCCATCTTCAAGCTTAAGGTTAGAACATTTCCAGAAACATTAACCTTAAGTTAACAAAAGCAAAGAATAGTGGTCACTACTGGAATTAACTTCATCTTTGTTTCCTCTGTGTCTGTATCAGGCCCTACTTCCCCTTGAGGGTAAGCGTGTTAGACAACTATCCATATTTTCAAGAACATCGTAGGTCAAAGACCATCTAACATTGTTGATAATGTTGCTTTCCAATGTACCAATTCAAGTCACCCTAAGGGTGCCCGGGCCTTAGCCTGTCATTTCTGATTTTGAGTTCACAGTCTGTTAAAAAATCTTTAGAATCTACATTAATGAGTACAGAAAAGGACAACCACAGCTAACGGGCTTCTAAGCATGGAAAGCCCCCTCCCATTCCTGCTTGTAGTCTTAGGTACTGGTTTATAATAACAGCCTCTGAAAACACTGCATGCAGGAAGAAAAAAAAAGTATGTAGTCATCATCTGAGAGCTAGAGTTACCAACAAATGCCAAGGCAGATTTATCCGCAGCGAAAGCCTGGAGCACAGCCAGTCCACGGCACAGCTCTGCTCGCTGCAGCACACCATCAGAGGGAAGATATTATAGGAGAGTAGACAAGAGCGAGATCTCAAGAAGCTGTGGCCCAGCAGAGTGAACAAAAGTGACATCAACAAGGAGGACTGAAGGAGTGTCAGAAAAGCACACAGAGACAACTTGAAGAAACACAATATTGTCGCTGTCTGTCGGGAAACAGCAATAGCAGCAGACAGGCCAACCTGAGTGTGCCACTCAGAGGTGAAGTGGCTGTTACTCTGTATGAAAATGCTGACAGCCTCTAACATAAAACCGGGACTCTTAAAAGAGTAGAGTACTTCTGAGATGCAAACATGCAAATAAAGAGATGCCTGCTCACTTTGGAAATAACCTATAGATCTAAGCAGAGATGCTGGAAAATGTAAATTCTCTAAATAAAAAACTTCGTTCCTAGAGTCTATATATCCATCAATCACTGGTCCTCTAAACACTTTCAGCTGGGCCAAGCCTGTAAATCTCTGACTTAAATCCTGTCTCTTCTGAGATACTTAGGTTGATTTCGGTCTTTCTGACTCAGTCATTCAATTGCAGAGTTCCTGATCAGGGAGTTTTGGACAATTAGGTCCAAACTTTCCAGGGAAACTGTACAATAAACGGTTCGCATTGAGACCTGGCTTGTTGGCCTTAGAGAAAGAATCCAGCTCTATCCTTGCTCTAGAGGCCATCTTTGAAGGAGCTCACTTTCTAACTAGAAAAAAAAAGTGGCAGAAAACTAGCCCATTTAATAGAAAAGAACTGACCACTGGACACAAACCATAGCAACAGTGTAATCATCCTAGGGAAGCAGGAAAGATTTCATGAGTTACAAGTAAACATAGGGGTTATAAGTACCATTTTTAAAGTATCAGTATCTTGAAATTAAAGGACATTTGCAAATCCAAGGGTAATAGACAACCAAGGGTAATGGACCATTAGAAGACCAGAAATGATACAACATAAAACATCTGGGGAAATGACTCAGCAGACAGGAGCAGGAGGTACTAAGTCCCTTCCAAGCACCAACGGAAAAAGGGAAGCACAGTCAGTCATATACACGCTCGTGACCCAGTACTCTGCATAATGGGATTTTTCCCTCCCAGGGAAGCAAAGGTTAGTTTTAGAAGGATTCCACCAAGTCTTAGAAAACAATAAAGGGAGAGACTTGCCCAGAAAAGAGAAGTCGACCTTGGGCTGGTACAATTTCTACTGAGAATCAAATGCAAACTCCAAAACTAAAACCCCCTGACAGCCTCCATCACACTCGAAATACACGTGAGCTCAACAGTGAGTGGAGGAGACGGAAGACAGACAAGGAATCAATGACTTAGAAAAGAACCCGGCTTCTCTGCCTTCTCTGTTTCTGTATTTAACACACTGCATGCACCTGGCAGGTAAACCCAACATCTATTAACAACAACAACAAAGACATTTAAAAATAGAATAACAGGAATATTTGGAAATTAAGCCAGTGAAGCTTCTTGTTTTCTGATAGTCATGAGCCCCCAGAGAATGATGCTAGATCTTATTTTTCACTTTGTCTTCAGAGCCAGCACCAGGGACAAGGAAAATTTGTTTAAATGAATAAATGAATGAATGCTAGTTTGAAGCTTCCCAATCGGGCTCTAAACCATTTTACTTTAATAAGCAGACATCCAGTGACTAACTAATCAAACCAAACACTTTTTTGGATAATGTATAAATATACAAAATTAATTTATTGAAACTCTCACTTCATTCCAGTTGACAACCACCATCAATTTGGATTCTCTTCACATCTGTCAGCTTCCTGATGCAGCTGTCATAAAAAACGCCAGTTGCCACCTTGCGCAGGTATTCCTGCACCTTATGTTTTATGATTCAGTCATTGAGAGGAAACATTTAGATAGTTGACCCACGGTGAATTTAACAAGCGCCCGACACGCATCAGCAGTATCACACACAGATGAAATTGCCGCTGACTGGGTGACAGCCGTTACTGCGGGACAGCCGGAGCCTTCAGGGCCTTTAAAGTGAATGAGAATGACAGTTCTTCACAAAGACCTGATGCAAATTTCTTGACAGGTTATATAGTCACACACAAAGGCGCTCCGGCAGCTGTCACACATCATCACTGCTTAAACATGCCAAACCTCCATTAGAGAGCATTCAAAAAGAAAAGGAAGAAGAAGGAAACTGGAGAAAATTGCAGTTGTGATTACAACAAGTAAGATAACATTAAATTTTTTTTCAGTCCCAAATCCAGATCATGGTCTAAAAGAAGGAAGGAAAGAGAAAAGAAATGGTGGTCCGTTATCCCCATATTAGGCGTTAAGAAATAATCAGATTCTCTTATTAATAAATATATATTTTGAACATGTTTATTTTAATTATTTAATAGTAACTTCCCGGCAGACTCTGCTGCATTTGTACTGGGGTGTTCACTGTTCCCAGGAAGTGTTGATGGATTCATCCTTCCCCTGACCTTCCCACATCTCACACACCTCCCTAGAACTCTGTGGAGGACTCTGTAGCCACACTGCCTTGACACTATGTTCTGTCTGCCGACAAGATGGGACACTGACTTGTTGCTTGACACTCTAACTAAGAGAAGCCATCACCTAGTGAGCATCTCTGTGGACTAGTCGCCACACTGGAGACTTACAGACTGTCTACAAATCTCACCATCCACACGAACTAGGAATATAAACGTAAGCACATTAAATTGACCTCTCTAGCTTCATTTTTTCCAATGTATAAAATGAAATAATAATAACTCCAGTGAGAAACTGTGGGCAGACACTCCATCTCTGTCTTTCAAATAAGTACAATGCCTTTAAAAAAAAATGTGTCCGTAAATAGCAGAAGCGTGCTGAGGTATGTTAGGGCATAGGGCTTATGAAATATTATTCATCCTTGTAGGCAAACATATAGACATGTCATAGGAAGTAATAGAAGCCTTAGGCAATTTATCTTGAAAAGTATAATCACACGTTTAGTACTCTCTGTTCCCTTGAGCACCAGACGACAATCAGCATGTATGTGGAAATAGATCTAGCTTGTGACTTGACTAAGACTCAGAAGGTCTTCATGCAAATTCTTTGCCCTGTCTAGAACCTACAGGAACCATAACAAGCAAGTTTCTGGAGAAGGATGAGCCAACGAATGCTCCACAATATCTCTGCAGCAAATGTGTGTACCATGCTCAAATTTGCACTGAAAACATTAGGAAAACTCGCTATCTCAGCAGGAGGGCTCAGCTAAAATCTTCCATCTTCTAGCAGACAGCTGAAAGAAAGCTTTGACAGTGGCATGTAAACACAACATAGAATGTCACATGGAACTGTGTGACTGGGTTTTCTCTGTTAGCCCCCATTAATGTCTCTGCAATAAAAGTGTCTGGCCCAAAGAGGAATGTAACCCAAAACCTAGGTACTTCCAAAGCATGATGGCAAACCAAAAACAATAAAATCCAGATGCTTAGGAGAGAAAATAAGTATGAATCAGCTTCTAAACATAAGTCAACTCTAAGGAAAGGAGACTGAGAGGCAGCCAAGTGAGACTTTCACTTGCTCAGAGGCAATGGAGCATGAATTCTAACCTAGTCGTGAGCAGTGCTGTGTCGGATGACTAAGCTCTCTGGTCAGCTGAACTCCAGCCTGTAAGCTATATATTCAGTGTGCCCTCTATTCTTCCTCAGCATCCCATGTCCTCTCTGTGTCTCGGGAACCAAAGCCCAAGAAGGGAGAAGTCCTCACAGAGCTGTGTTCATAGTAAGAGACAATGCTCATTAAGATGTATAGAAAATCTACATGCCAGCAAACTCAGACACGATGGGGTTGTGTATAGGTGTGTATGTATGTGTGATGTGTGTATACATGTGTGTATATACCCCCTTTGATCACATGGTCTGTGTCAGAAACATTAATGGATTAAATTGTTCCTGCTGTATCCACATAGTCTCTCACAGTCATTCTAACTCTGATTTCATGGGTGCTTTTCTGGCCTCCATGGGCATGAGGCACACGTGGTGCACAGACATACCTGAAAGTAAAACACCCATAGACATAAAATTAAAATGTTTCAAAATCCATAAAACCGCATTCACATAAATAAAAATGAAACTTGTTTTAAAATGTTCCTGCATGCTGTAAGTCACATATGATATGAATCAGTGAACTCTGATTTCTGTGTTTTGAGTTTGCTCTTTCTGTCTGTCCTTCCTCTAAAAGTAAACCATGGGATCATTTCTGAACTTTGAAAACTACTTTACTCTGAGCTTGACTCCACATCTTTACATTTCAAGAAGCCTATGCTACTGTTTCTAAGAATCTCACCATTGAACATAACAGATTTTTGTTTTATTTTGTATTATTTTTCGGTTGGTGCTTGGGTGGCAGTTTTGTTTGTCTGTCTGGGGTAATAATCTACCTTAAGCAGTTACCATAATAGGTGTGTGAGATGTTTATAAAGTATTTGGCATGTGATAACAAATTACCTTGAATTGTGCGGTACACAAGACAATGAAATACAAACCCAGACTTTCATTTCAACTATCACTAGGCAAAATTAATCAAACTAATTTATTTTTTGTATCTCACCTATCTTTAGTTGTAAAATGAGATTAAAATAGTATAAGTTCCATAGAGTTGTTAGGAAGATGAAACTAGTTAATGTTCTATTTAGAAGCCTCTAGACTAGCACAAGAAATACACTAAAAATGTCATGCTTGCTGCTATCACTCTAGGCAGGATATTAAATGTTCCTTTCATGCCTCCAAGCTTACTTACTGTATAACCAGCCTGGCCCTTCACTGGTGCCGGCTGCCCACCATCATAATATGTAAGTTCCCCACCAGGGCTGACTGATGTCTAGGTTCTTGACGTAGACCCAGCCAGGCCCCTCTGTACTCTGTAGCTTCTGGCTGAGCTTATGATAACAGCTAAGACTTCTTTGCAGTATTGTCCTTGTTTCATTGTTACCACAGGAAACCCTGATTGTGTTTGGACTTTAAGTTTTATTCTGAGAGTAGACGCACGTATGGCTGTGCACCCCACACATCCCTGGTGACCCCAGAGGCATCAGATGTTCTAGAATTGTAGTCACTGCAATTGTGAGCCATCACATGTGTGCTACCAACAGAACCCTGGTCTTCGGCAAGAGCATCCAGGGCTCTTAACCACTTAGGCATCTTTCTTATTCACATACCCTCAATTTCATATAAATTATATTTAAACTAAATTTAAAAATTGTTTGAAATTCAAATTTAACCAAGCACTTTGCATCTTAGCTGTCATATTTGGCAACTGTGCCTTTATCTATGTCAAGCTCCAACATGCTAAGCATCATAAAATGAACTTTTATTTCAAGATCCCATTAGCAAGGCTTTGGTGGGAGGAGGTGAAGAGATGGAGGAGAGCAAAGCTATAACACAGACGTACCTGTCACCTTCCCAGACTAGCATTCTCTGCCTCACATAGCTGAGGTTGTTTTGGGTTCCCACATGCTCCAGATCTCTCTCAATATAAATACCACAACAGACAATGCGACAACACATTTTGATTCTAACACCGTTATTTTATACTTTTTGTCTCAATAATGCTATTATCTTGAAGGCTATAATTTCAAAAGGTAACCAAGGAATTTGTAAGAGTCACAGTTTAAGACTAATTATAATCATCTTCTAAAGATTAAGAGAATGCATGAAAAGACAGAAGCAATGTATAAGTATGTGTCTGGGGAACTGGAATCAACCATGCCTTAATATAGACTGAAATTCAAATATCTATAGACCCAGCCAGGCAATGCAGTGAGTAATTCAGTTCAGAGAATTTGTCCTCATCTCCATAGAAAGAAACAATATGTCCTGTGTTGTCACAGATTGCTGACTTTTTTTTTCAGAAAATGGAAAAATACTAAATTTTTGTTGTTTGTTTGTTTGTTTTACTAATCATTCCATTCGTTTACATCTCAACGATATCCCACTTTCCAGTTATCCCCCACACACAACTCCCCCAACAACAACCTCCCTCAGCTCCCCCCTTTGCCTCTATGAGGGTGCTCCTGAGCCCACCTACCCTCTCCTGCCCCAGCCCTCCAGCACCTCCCTAAGCACCAAATTTCCACACATCCAAGGGCCTCCCGTCACACTGAAGTCAAAAAAAGCCATCCTCTACTACATATGTACCTGGAGCCATGGGTCCCTTCCTGTACACTCCTTGGTTCGTGGTCTATTCCCTGGGAGTGCTGGGTGGTCTGGCTGACTGATGTTGTTCTTCCTATGGAGTTACAACTCTCCTTAGCTCCCCCATGAGGGCCCCTGACCTCAGTTTGATAGTTGGCTCCAAGCACTCACTTCTGCATTGGTCAGTTGCTGGCTGAACCTCCCAAGGAGCAATCACACAAGATTTCTATCAGCAAGTGCCTTTGGCAATGGCAACAGTGTCCAATTTGGTGTCTGCAGACAGGATGAATCCATAGGTTAGGCAGTCTCAGATGGCCCTTCCTTCGGTATCTGCTCCATTTTTTGTCCCTGTTCCTCTTTGGATAGGAACATTTCTGGGTTAAAAATTTGAAGATGGGTGTGTGGCTCCATTCATCGACTCAGGAACATGACTACTAGAGGTGGCCTCTACCAGTTCTATCTCCGCTTCTCTGCTAAAATCATCCCCGTTGAGTCCTGGAAGCCTCTCCTTTCCCTGGCATCTGGATCCCTCCAATGGTTATCCCAGTTTCCTCATCCCCCTGCTACATATTTTTATTCGATTTCCTGACAGTCTGCACCTCTCTCCTGTGTCCTCCAGTACCTGATACTGCCTCCTCTATCCTCTCCCTCTTCTCTCCCTGTCAGGTCCTCCCTCCCTCCACCTCCTGCTATCATCCTGCCCCGCCCCATGCAGGTCAGTAGCATCCACACCCTCCTAAGATCCATATACTCTATGGATTGTATCCCAGGCATGGTTGGACTAATATCCACTTATCAGTGAGCACATACCATGTGTCTGGATTGCCTCACTCAGGATGATATTTTCTAGATCCATCCACTTGCCTACAAATTGCTGAGTAGTAGTCCATTATGTAAATGTACCACATTTTCTGTAGTCATTCTTCTATTGAGGAAAATCTGGTTTGTTTCCGGTTTCGGGCTATCATAAATAAGGCTGCTATAAACAAAGTAGAACATGTGTCTTTGTTCTATGTTGAAATATCCTTTGGGTATAAGCCCAGGAACAGTAAAGCTGGGTAATTAGGTAGAATTGTTTCCAATTTTCTGAGGAAACACCAGACTGATTTCCAGAGTGATTGCAATAGTTTGCAATCCCACCAGCAATGGAAAACTGTTCCTCTTTCTCCATATCCTCACCAGCATCCATTGTCACCTGAGATTTTATCTTAGCCATTCTTCCTGGTGTGAGGTAGAATCTCAGGGTCATTTTGATTTGAATTTCCCTGATTAATAAGGATATTGAACAGTTCTTTAAGTGTATCTAAGCCATGGGAGATTGTTCAGTTGACAATTCTGTGTTTAGTCTGTACCCTATTTTAATAGGGTTATTTGGTTCTATGGACTCTAACATCTTGAGTTCTTTGTAGATTTTGAATATTAGCCCTCAACTTGATAGATGGTTGGTACAGATCTTTTCCAATCTGTTGGTTGCCCTTCTTGCTACTGACAGTGTCCTTCACCTTACAAATGCTTTGCAATTTTATGAGGTCCTATTTGTCAATTCTTGATCTTAGAGCATAAGACATTGGTGTTCTATCAGGAAATTTCCCCCTGCACCCATGTGTTCCAGGCTTTTCCCCACTTCAGCAAATCTGGTTTTATGTGGAGGTCCTTGATCCTCTTGGACTTGAGCTTTGTACAAGGAGATAAGAATGGACCAATTTGCATTCTTTTACATGCATACTACCAGTTGAACCAGCACCAATTTTTGAAAATGCTGTCTTTTTTTATACTGGATGTTTTTAGCTACTTTGTCAAAGATCAAGTGACCATAAATGTGTGAGTTCATTTCTGGTTCTTTAATTCTATTCTATTGATCTACCTGTCTGTCTCTGAGCCAATACCATGTGCTTTTATCAATTTTGCTCTATAGTACAGCTTGAGGTCAGGGATGGTAATTCAGCCAGAATATTGTTGGTGGTTGAAAACAATTTTCACTATCTTGGGAATTTTGTTATCCCAAATGATTTTGAGATTGCTCTGTATAACTTTATGAAGAATTGAGATGGAATTGTGATGGGGATTACATTGAATATGTAGATTGTTCTGGTAAGATGATCATTTTTACTATATTAATTCTGCCCATATATGAGCATGGGGGATATTTCCATCTTCTGAGATCTTCAATTTTTTTCTTCAGGTACTTGAAGTCTTGTCATACAGATCATTCACTTGCTTGGTTAGAGTCACACCAAAATACTTTATATTATTTGTGACTATTGTAAAGGGTATTGTTTCCCTAATTTCTTTCTCAACTCATTTACCCTTTGAGTAGAGGAAGGCTATTAATGTGTTTGAGTTTATTTTATATCCAGCCACTTTGCTGAAGAAGTTTATCAGCTATAGGAGCTCTCTGGTACAACTTAGGGGATCGCTTATGTATACTATCATATCATCTGCAAATGGTGATATCTTGACTTCCTAGTTTGGAATTTGTATCTCTTTGATCTCTTTTTGTTGTCTAATTTCTCTGTCTAGAATTTTGAGAACTATATTGAATAGGTAGGGAAAGAGTGGGCAGCCTTGTCTACTCCCTGATTTTAGTGGGATTGCTTTGAGTTTCTCTCCTTTTAGTTTGATGTTGGCTACTGCTTTGATGTATATTGCTTTTACTATGTTTAGGTATGTACCTTGAATTCGTGGTCTTTCCAAGAATTTTAACATGAAGGGTTGTTGATTTTATCTAATGCTTTTTCAGCATTTAATGAGATGATCATGTGGGTTTTTTCCCTTTGGGTTTGTTTATGTAGTGAATTACGTTGTTGGATTTCCATATATTAATCTATTCCTGCATTGCTGGAATGAAGCCTACTTGATCATGGTAAATGATTGTTTTGATATCTTCTTGGATTCCGGTTGTGAGAATTTTATTGGGTATTATTGCATTAATATTCATTAGGGATATTGATCTTAAGTTCTCATTTTTTATTGGATGTTTCTATGGTTTAAATGTCAGTGTAACTGTGGCTTCATAGAAAGAACTGAGTAATGTTTCTTCTGTTTATATTTTGGGGAATATTCAGTCTTCTTTGAAGGTCTCATAGAATTCTGCACTAAACACATCTGGCCCTGAGATTTTTTTGGTTGGGAGACTTTTGATGGCTGCTTCTATTTCCTTGGAGGTTATGAACTGTTTATATGGCTTATATGATTCAGATTTAACTTTGGTACCTGGTAACTGTCTAGAAAACTATCTATTTTATCTAGATTTTTTTCAGTTTTGCTGAATATAGACTTTTGCAGTAGGATCTCATAATTGTTTTTTAATTTCCTCAGTTTCTGTTTTTATGTCTCCATTTTTATACCTGATTTTGTTAATTTGGGTTCTGTCTTTGTGCTGTCTGATTACTCTGGCTAAGGGTTTATCTATCTTGTTGATTTTCTAAAGAAAAAAAACTCATTTTGTTGATTCTTTGTATAGTTCTCTTTGTTTCTACTTGGTTTATTTCAGTTTTTAGTTTAATTATTTCCTCCTGTCTACTTCACTTAGGTATATTTGTTCTTTTTGTTCTAGAGCTTTCAGATATGCTGTTAAGCTTTTAGTGTGTGCTTTCTCCATTTTCTCTATGGAGGCACTCAGGGGTGTGAGTGTTCCTCTTAGCACTGCTTTCCTTTTGTCCATAAGTTTGAATATGTTGTGTCTCCATATTCATTAAATTCTAAAGTCTGTCATTTCTTTCTTTATTTCTTCCCTGACCAACTAATAATTGAGTGAATATTCATTCAGCTTACATGTGCATGTGGGCTTCTGTTGTTTTTGTTGTTATGAAAGTTCAACCTTATTCTGTGCTGACCTGATAAAATACATGAGATTAATTTAATATTCTTAAATCTGTTGAGGTTTGTTTTATGTCTGATTATATGGTCAATTTTTTAGAAGATACCATGAGGTACTTAGAAAAGGATATAGTCTTTTGCTTTAGGATGAAATGTTCTATAGATATTGTTAAATATTTTTTGGTACATAACTTCTTTTAGTTTCACTGTGTCTCTGTTATTTTCTGTTTCCATGATCTGTCCATTGGTGAGAGTGGGGTATTGAAATGTTCTACTACTATAGTGTGAGTTTCAATGTGTGCTTAGAGCTTTAGTAACATTTCTTTTATAAATATGGGTGTCCTTATATTTGGGGCATAGATGTTCAGAATTGAGGGTTCATCTTGGTGGATTTTTTTCATTTGATGAGTATTTCATGTCCTTCATCTTTTCTGATAACTTTTGTTTGGAAGTTTATTTTATTGGATATTAGGATGGCTACTCCAGTTTGTTTCTTGGGACCATTTGCTTGGATTTTTTTCTAGCTTTTTACTTTGAGATAGTGTCTGTCTTTGTCACTAAGATGAATTTTCTGTATGCAGCAAAATTCTGGGTCTTGTTTACGTATTCATTCTCTTAGCCTATATCTTTTTATTGGAGAGTTGAGTCCATTGATGTTGAGAGATATTATGGACCAATGATTGTTGGTTCCAGTTTTATGTTTCTGTTGTTGTTGTTGTTAGAGGTGCAATTATGTTTGTGTGTTTCTCTTCTTTGGGTTTGTTGTGAAAAGATTAATTTCTTGTTGGAGGTGGGTGTAGTTTCCCTCCTTGTGTTGAACTTATACTTCTATTATCCTCTATAGGACTAGATTGGTGGAGAGCCATTGTTTAAATTTGGTTTTGTCTTGAAATACCTTGATTTCTCCCTCTATGGTAACTGAGAGTTTGCTGAGTATAGTAGCCTGGGTTCAAATTTTTGTTCTCTTAGGGTCTGTATGACATCTGCCCAATATCTTCTGGCTTTCATAATCTCCATTGATAAGTCTGGTATAATTCTGATAGGTCTGCCTTTATATGTTACTTGACCTTTGTTTCTAACTTATTTTAATATTCTTTCTTAGTTTTGTGTATTTGATGTTTTGATTATTATGTGATGGGAGGAATTTCTTTTCTGGTCCCATCTGTTTGGTGTTCTGTAGGCTTCTTGAATTTTTATAGGCTTCTTTCTCCTTAGGTTAGGAAAGTTTTCTTCTATAATTTTGTCAAAGATGTTTGCTGGCCCTTTGAGTTGTGAATCTTCACTGTCTTTTATACCTATTATTCTCAGGTTTGGTCTTTTCATGTGTCTTGTATTTCTTGAATGTTTTGAGTTAGAAGCTTTTTGGTTTTTGTACTTTCCAAGAGGGTTTTGTCAATGTCTCCTATGGTATCTTCTACACCTGAGGTTCTGTCTACTATCCCTTGTATTTTGTTGGTGATGCTCTCTTTCCCAGGTTTTCCATCTCTAGGGTTGTATCCCTTTGTGATTTATTTACTGTTCCTATTTACATTTTTAGATCCTAGACTGTTTTCTTCAATTCCTTCACCTGTTAGATTGTGGTTTCCTGTATTTCTTTAAGGGATTTATGTCTTTCCTCTTTAAGGGCTTCTACTTGTTTGCCTGCGTTGTTGTATATTTCTTTAAGGGAGTTATTTATGTCCTCTATCATCATCTTGAGATGAAAAGTTAGATCTGACTCTTGCTTTATAGGTGTGTTTGGGTATCCTGGACTTTCTGTGGTGGGAGAACTGGGTTCTGATGTTGCCAAGTAGTATTGGTTTCTGTCTTATGTTCTTGCACTTGCCTCTTGCCATCTGGTTATCTCTGGTGTTGATTGGCCTTTTTGTTTTTGACTGTGAGCCTGTAATATTGTGATCCTGGATCTGTCAGAGCCCCTGAGGGATGGAACTGCTACTGGGTTGTGGGCTGAATGGGTTGGGATCCAGAGCAGAAGGTCTACTCCAGGTACCGGTGCAAACGGGAAGCAGTGCATGTCTCTGACTAGGTAGGGTATCTGTGTCCCAGGGTCTGAGGGTCCCAGTTAAACCACGTATTAGGGCAGTGTCTGGAATGTGTCAGAATACCTGGGAAGTTGAGCTGCAACTGAGGTGTTGGATGAATAGTTTGGGATCCAGAGAAGATACTCTGTTCCCAACACAGGTACAAACCAGAAGGAGTTCAGGTCTGTGATTGGGTGGTGTATCTAAATATTAATTTGTTTATAAAATCTCATAGAGTTAAAAATCACTGCAGAACCCAACAGTACACACCTCTAAGGACCCACCATTCTTATTTCAAGTTATATACTCAGCTACCAAGAGTCAACTCCCTTGAGCTTCAATCTCTTCCTGATGAATGTTATAATCAACTAAAGAATAATTAAACTTTAATTACTAGCTAATGTAGAAACTTATTCTGGGTTCTACACCACCATCCTGGCCAAAGTATGTCAGAAAAAAATTTATTTGCCATTTTTGTCAAAGCCAGTTCTATTTTTCCAAATCTCAGTTCCTAGAAACCATGGGTCTAATTTTATTTTTCTTTTTTCTACCAACCCAAAGATAGTTAAGGAGGTAGCCATGATTCTGAAACATGGGAAAATGTGCACTTTGAGAAAATGCATTTTTTACAGAGGGCTTTTTTTAATAAATATAATTGAATACTATACTCATTGCCCTATGAAATGTAAACTTTAAACTCTAAGTGTGGAGCCCAATAGTGTTGCACTAGGGATATAAGCTATTGAATGTTTTCCAGCTAAAAATATCTTTACAATAATCATTTTTCATTATATTTCCTGCACAGTCATTTGAAATACCTTCTCCAGTGTGGATAAATCATCCTTCAGATGGCTGTTGCTTAGTCATGTGATCCTTCTGAATTTAGACTCCTTGGGTAAGAAATCATGTAAAGTGCTGAGAATCAGTAGATGTAACATGGAAACCCAACATGAGGATTCTGGCTGATGATTTGATTGCTTGGGTCTCTGATTAATTGTCCATATACATAAATAGATGTGTAATTACTTTAATCCAAGGCAGCAAAAAATCCTTTACAGCATCTGACTAGGAACACTGGGTTATACCCCTGATGCCTGTGTTCTTCGTGGCCAGCGACTTCATATTTAGAAGGTTTTTTTGTTTTTGTTTTTGTTTTTAAGAAATAAGATGCCATTAGTAAGTATGTTTTATGTATATCTTAATCAATTGCAAAAAGAACATGAAGCTAAATGGAAGCTTTAAATAAACTTCTAACCAATGCTGAGATGATTCATTTGTACTCCAACAATTCAATGACAAGGCATAACATTTATAAGTTTTGGAATAAATCAGATGTGGGTTCCAATCTATCTCTAAACAGGTCTTGAGAAACATTCATTAATGACTGTACAACTCAATTTCTTCATACATAAGTGCAAGTCAAAATATCTACCTTCCAGAATTTTTATAAGGACTAAATGAGCTGAAACACAAAGCAAACCTAAAAGCAATTTTATATCCCTATTTATGAATGTGCTAGGTGTTTCCAAGAAATGAATGAAACTAGAAAATTAGAATCTCTTAAGCAAGAAAAATGAGGTTCACATGGTTACATGAAGTTTAAAAATCTAGTGAAACTCACTATATGACCACTGACTTACTTTTCATTCATACTGCATCTGCCCTGTATATGACAACATTAGAGCATTCATCATGTGAAGCCTAAGCCAGAACAGCATACATATATATGTGTGTGTGTGTGTGTGTGTGTGTGTGTGTGTGTGTGTCAGTGTATGTCAGGAGAAAGGAGGAAGTGTCAGCAACCTCGGGTCCTATGTTAGCAAAGACAACTTCTCCTCACAAAACATTTCCTTGTGTTTTTAGTCATACAGTTTTTCAAGCAAGCAAGGTGCAACTTTGGCACCTGAGGTCAAGATAAGGATACATAGAATCTCTGATCCTCAACTATCCATAAGGAAGCTCTGCTGATGTTGCTTTCCTCACACAAAGAAACCAAAGTAGGTAGCACATAGACAATATCATTTAGCTCCTGCAGTGGCTAGCTCGGCACCTGTTAAGTACAATGGCACTTTGTGTTCCTCACAGATGTACATTTAAGAAGAACTAGGCAATGGTTAAGTTTTGACAGTGCTACAGTTTGATGGGGATTAACTGTCCGATGAAGAGCAGAGAGGGGATGATGTTCCCTGAATGGATAATGGTTGGCTGTCAGATCCTCATTCACAACACACACTGAGAGTCATAGATGGAGCAATGATGCTCTTGCTCAGGGAGGAAGGTCCGAGTGACAGGGAATTCATTTGTATCTGGCCAAACCTTTCGACTGTAAAGAACTCAAGTTAAGTCATGGGGAAATTATCAAGGACAGGAAGACTATTAATCTATATAAGCAGAAATTGAAAATGGACCATAGTCAAACATGAAGTCAGCTTAGAAATCTGTCCTCTCAGCCATGCCTCAAAGTCACATGGTCTCACCTGCCACCTCTGGGGAAAGGAACTAGATCAGGATCCCTGTTTCCAATAAATATTCATGACCTAAAATATTCATGACCTAAACCTTGGGACATAGCTTGGTTCTTTGCATGAGTTTTGTGTGATTGTCCTTTTCCTGTTGTTATAATCACTGTATTTCCTAATGCCAAGTACTTATGATGATGATCTGATGCTCCAAACCCATCTACTCATGTAGCTATCACATAAGACTTACTACAACACCCACATGACATGGAGTTATAATAGTCAGTTAGTTAAAAGAGACTAGATAGGGAGAGAAAATGATGATCCACAGCAGACCATAAGGAATGACTGTGTAAGAAAACTTGCCAAATGCTTTACTTAAAGACCCCTGACAAAGGCAGAAGATAGAAGAGCTGCCAGCACCTCCTGCCTCACCAAGTCCAGCTGCTATCATCGAACTTTGGACTCACATTTAAATGCATTGGCCAAAGTCAAGATGACTGGGAGAAAGAGTGCATCTGAGTGGTATTCAATATCGGGACAATAATATTTTAAAAAACTGGAAGGAGGGGAGGAGGAGAAACACTGGATATAATTTCCCTTTGAATTAAAAGATATTAAATTAGTAAATGTGCTCTTCAAAATATTATAAAAATGAATTTCTTAATCTTTATTAAATGTTCCTCTTGCTCCCTAAAGAGATAGGAGGATTTACAAGTCGGACAATTGATACAATTGCAGTATCAGCAGTGCCAGCTTTACTGGCCTCCCAAGAGTATCACATGCCTATTGGCGTGTTCCGAAAACAGTGAATTTTCATAGAAATCCCAACCCATCTTCCTGGCTGAAGCATGACAAATATTGAGGTGAGTATATTTCAAACACAGTCGGGTGAATGCAGCCTGAAATTTTGCTACTCTTATCCTCACAAGGAGTTAGTCTAATGTCAGAGTTTAAAAATGGTTTTTCTCCTTTTTTTCCTGAAGCTTCTTTCTCATTGTTTATTTATTTTTTATTTGAATATATTTATTATAATAAATTTTATTGATGAAGTAAAAATATTAACAACAGCAAATAGATCATATCATTTTTATGGGTAAGAAGACCAAGACAGCCCACATATACACTCAACGGTAAAGTTATGCTTACAGCTGACTTCATATCTTGGATTGTAGAATTTTAGTTCACAATATTTTAGGGTAAGACCTGAGGGATTTAGTTGAAGATCAGCACTAACAGAAACCTCGTACAAAATATTCAAATTTGGAGGAGTTGCATTTCACAGAAAAATAACCAAACTTTTCTTCCAAAACAAGTAAGTCAAAATACTTCATTTAGATTGTTGACAAGTCATATGACTCAAACCTTTTTGAAATGCCTCAAGTTTCATATACAAAGACACTTTGAGAGAATTTACACGTAAGAGAGCAGTCCCTTACAATTTGCAGTTGCTTTTTGTTTTCCTCATCATACACAGCTGTCTAAGAATTGATGAGATACTCCAGAAAGAAGGAATTCATAATGTTTAAATTATCTTTCTGTGTAGCATGACAAAATTCCACTGTTTTCTGGGGGTGTGTGGAAGGGATCACAAAAGAAATGAAAGTCAAATCTGAATTTAAAATGAGGTGTCATGACTGTGAGTGAAGAAGAATGTGATTGGGGATCTCTACAAATGGTCAGAGTTAATAATCTCTGATCCTTGGGGGCAGAGAAAAGTAGGCAGTAACCTAGAACTTCCTTTACATAGCTCTACATGATGAGTGTTTTATTTTTTTTAAGAATACCTATACATTTATTCTTTTAGAGTGTTTTAAACATAAGACTTCTGGATGAAGAAAACCGTGTGTCTGCTTTGTTACTGTATCATTTCTAGGTCACCATTTAAGAGTCTTGATATTTTGCTGGGGGTACTGGCCATTAGTGAGGTACAAGCATATTTTTTGCACTTTATGGTGCCTTAGTCCATCCTGTGGTGTATGTTCTGCTTCATACTAATACTTAGGGTCTCTCTAGACTTTCCAATAGACTGACACATTGACTCTTAAATGATTAATAATGAGTTACATTATCATACCTAGCTTGTACATAAATTATTTTGAATTCATTTCAAACTCTAAATCCCACTGTTTTCATAGGTTGAAACCAAACTTTTACTATTTATATTTTGAGTACAAGTACACAAAATTTCCCTTATTTTATATGCACTGCTGGGGCAGCCACAAAGGTCTCTTAATGGAGTGTTAATGACACTCAACACTTTAAACTGGCAGTCTGTGGCTAAAAATATCGATTCTTCTCCATATCACATACATTATGTAACCTATAGATCTTCCATGCTGAGCCACTTACTGTTTCAAGTTGCTTTTTGTCTCCTAAAGTGTCATCTTCCTTGTCCACCACTATTTAGAGCACTGTGACACAAATCTTCAAGGTCTGAGACTCCAGTTCTTTTCTGTGTCTTAAAATGTATTTACCAACAGAGTACAAGTGAGAGAAAAAAGATCAAAAAATGTTATTTATGCTAATGAAAAACTAGCCTACTTACTAGGGAGAATAAAATTTCAGCAACAATGATATAACTAGCCATTACAGAGGTAGTTTTTGTCATTGGCTTTGTTTTTGGTATCTATAATGTTCCCTTTGGACAGATAGTAACTATTTGGTACAATTTATTTATGACACCATGTTCATCAGACATTGGTATTGTACACATTGTCATAAGGAAATTCCAGAAAAGTTTCAGCTCAATAAAAAAAATTACAAGGTGCGATATCTCAGAAAGAAGGAGTGTATACAAAGATACTGTCAGAAAGGGAGGAGTAATGTTTGTCCTCAGTTTAGGGTCATCGATGATGCCTGTATAACAAGACACATCAGCCAAACCAAAGCAAGCTATACAGTCTCATAATGGGTATCAGAACCCTCAAAATAGAGACTCAAAGATCCAGTGTGAATAATCATTGTTATGGTTATACTCTATGTCAGATGGGAAACCACAGAGAAATAAGATATTTCAAAACAATCTGATCTTATGCTATTAGACTCAACTGACTGAGGAAACCTAGCAAAGCCTATCTGTGCCCAGTCTTTTTGATTCACCTCTACACAGCGTTCATTTCTTCCCATTTCCCCTTCTAAAACAGCAGCAAGGTAATTCAGATAATTTCTCTATGGTCTGAATTTTTAGCACAGGAAAGTAGAGGCAAAATCAGTAGCATTTTTAGTCTTCATAGTTTTCTTTTATGAAGAAAAAGGAAAAGAAGGCTCTCATTTTTTTACCCTGAATTAAAGGGAAAAATTCAGTTTCTAATGTTTGTCTGGTAGTGGGGTAGAGAGGGTAAAGAAAATAGGGGGCAAGAGGTCAGGAGGAATCTGGAAGGGTGGTTGTTAAGATCTCAAATACTATACTTTAAGGTATGATTTTCTGAATTCCGATAGCATGGAGGAATGGGGGTGGCAGGGAGAGATTGAGCCTTGCCAACACTATAGAGCATGCGGTACAGTACATACTAAACTATGCACAGGAAATTCAAGAGGTCGTGATATAAGGGTAGCAAATCAAGTCATCTGAATTTTATTCTGCAGAGAAAGGCTTGGCAAACCTTTCTATGCAAGCCGAGCTAATATATATGTACTGGGCGTTTCTGGTCATCTACACGTCTACTGTGGGCTTGTCTGTTTCATTGTACTCTTCCTAGCATGGCCAGGGTCTAGATTTAGCCTTTAGGATTCAGTGTGCCAACTCCTACTATGGTCAATGCTATATTTCAGGAATTCTTATATCAGGAAAAAGTGATAAAAAGCAAAAGAATGACATCAGAGACAAGGCAAAAGCATCACTTATAAGTTTTAAAAACAGGATACCCAAGTACCAAGAGTGGAACATGATAACACTACCTGATAAGCCCATGGCTTGTGCCAGAATTTGAATAGTGAGGTTCCAGAGAAAAACACAGCGATGGTATTTTGGAAAATAATGAAAGCATACATAGGCCTGGCCTTGAGCTTCCTGTAATGGCATTTCCACCCTTAGGTTAGTTCTTTGCTGTCAAAAGGAGAGCTTCAGCAGCCAAATCACTGCACATCAAGTAACATAATTACCTAGAGCATCCCAGTAGATTCTTACTAAGCAGACCTTTTACTCTTCTTGCTTATGGGCTCTGTCTCTGAAAATGAATTCTCAGTCATAGTAGTGATGAGTTTAGTTATAGAACTCTTCAAGTATATTCAGTAAGCTCAAGAGCTAGTGGGGAAACACGTCCCCTCAAGAAGCCAGCACCATACCTGTCTAGAAGCTTCTTCGGAAAACCAGGAAAGGGTAAAGGCTGGGTTACCTAAAAACAAAATTAGAAGAGATTTTGTTAGACAGTCTTATCTAGTGAATTCACTGATCATGTGTCATCATACAGAGGAGGTATATTCCTCAGGGCAAGACTCGTGGGAATAAATAAAAAGTGTAATTGTTTTTATTTATGTAACAATAAATATATAATGTTATATAACTAGAAAATACAAAAATAAAAAGTGCAGCTGGGTTTGCATGAGGTGTTTTGCTCTTATGAGAAATAAGGACTCAAGCAAAGGGACATTCTCCATTGTACAGAATCTGGTAGCCAGAAGGGTGTAGGTCTCCTGTTTTCAGACAACCTAGTTTACTAGGAGACCAAGCTCCTGTCTCAGCAGAAGTGACTAGCCTCAAGCCTAACTAGTTAATCTGAGACAGCAGTCAGGGAATCTAGTCTAAAGTAGTGGCTTCCAGAAGTCCTGATTCCTGGGAACTCTGCCTCTGCCTCCAGCCCTCTCCAGAATATATATTTTCAAGTCCATTAATTTGTACAAACGTATCTTTGCCTTCTTGTCTCCTTTCATGGGAAACAACTTGACATTCTCAATCATCAAATCATTCTTTTTAAACAACAACATTTAAAGCCTGTTTTAACTTTTCAAATATTAGTACAAATAAATCTTACTTATTAATATTTTGCCTCTTATTCATAAAGATCAGGTTGACATCTCCCAGTGCTAGGAGTCTAAGAGCAGAAGGGTGTACAGTGTAAGGATGTTTTCTTTTCTTGTTGAACACTTACAGGTTTGAAAATTTTTGGTTAAAAAACAATTTAAGATTTTAATTTAATTTACTAAATGAGTCAGTCATTTTGCCCTATTATTTTAGGAAGACGGGCAATGGCACTAAATAGGCTTGTGCTGGGTGGTGGTGTCTCAAAAGATTCATTCCGAAAGCCATGACACACAGTTTCAGTCCATGGTAATTAAGTCAACATGGTGTGGCCTCTCTGCAGATGAACTGTTCAGTACTAGGAGGCCAATCTTTCAAAGATGCTTACTCATCAAGCATAGACTCCCTTTGGTCCAGATCTCGATCTAAAGCAGCAGTTCTCAACCTGTGGGTCAGACATCCTTCATATCACATACTTACACAGTGATTCATAGTATTAGCAAAATTACAGTTATGAAGTAGCAACAAAGTAAGTTTAAGGTTGGGGGTCACCACTACACAAGGAACTATATTAAAGGGCCGCAGCATTATTCTTGCCACTCAAAAGCATCCTGGATAAACCCTGGGAAACTGAAGCTCAGCTCTGTTAGTTAAGAAGCAGCACACTTCAGCACTTGTCCAGTATAATCATATTATCCCTGAAGCCATGGGATCAGCGGAGGCAAGTCTTCTTAATAGGTATTATGTGAACAAGTTTGATAATATTTCCTGCCAACATTTCTATGAGTCACCCTTATCCCCAAATGATAAATATTCAGTGTCAAAGACAAAGACATCCCATCTCTTCTGAACATAAAAGAATACTTTCATTACTCCTGTTTCTTCTCAGCCTTCTAGTGAATATTTATTATCAATAACTAAGTAGAAATAAGTTTCAGAGCACACCACTGGAAACTTCCAAGGTAAAAAATAGATCAGCATAATCAGCAATCAGCTTCTAATTAAGCAGCAGTGGTCAGGGAACCAGCATAGACTCATTAAATAAATTAGTTAATTTTTTATTAGATATTATTCAGGCTAGAAACCGTGTTCTGTTTTTAAGCCCAAAAGGAGCCTTTGACTTGAATTTTAAATAACAGGTAATTTTTCTGTGCCTTATAAAATAGCATGTTAGTTGCTCAAATGTCCCTTTCGCCGTAACTCCTGTACAGAACCGTCACCCTCCGGGCTCTACCCATGCTGACTTTCAAGGTTATTTTGAAACTTCTACTCTTTCATTTGGCTCAGCACCCACAACTATAATTAATCCTTACTTGGCAAGTGTATACATCTTCCCAGTTTCTCCTTCCATCGGGTGCATGTGGTCTCAACTCTCAGGGTCTTGCCGGATAAATTATACTTGGGTCTCTTCCATCTGGATGATCCTGCCTGAAATTTCCCGAGCATGCCCTCACCTGGTGTTTATCTATTTTCAATCGACTCCTGAGGTACCTTTTTGAAAAGTATGAGGGCTGAGCATCGGGAAATTACGTTGTGTTGGTCAAAGTTTCACAGAGCTTTTTTTTTGGGGGGGGACATTTCTAATTACTATTGTTTTCAATAGAAACTACTTATAATCCTGTGTGTTGCACATAACCTTCCTTGATGTTCATTAACACTGTAGGGCGGCTCTACTCTCTGTCTCTATGCCCTTAAAATGGAGAACTAAGCTATATGGGTCACAACTGCCACCACCCACAATGCTGACAGCCTGTCAATTTGGCACCTTCAATATATTTGTGGCAGTTAGAAAAACAGTAATCACTTCCTTCTAGAGTTATCAGATCTCTCTACAGAAAGCAAAGTGTGTGTGTGTGTGTGTGTGTGTGTGTGTGTGTGTGTGTGTGTGTTCATTCCACTTAGCTTTCAAGTTGCACACTGTTACTTAAAAATACCACCAATCTTAGCAATTGACAGTGTAATAAAGGAAAAAGTGAGTTTCCATCACAAATTGTCTTTCCTTTTTCTCTAGAGAAAAATAAATCTATTGAAGTAAAAAAAAAATTTAATAATGACTGTTGGTGTCAAAGGAATGCTTAAGTCTTTGTATACAAACTAATATGTCATCAAAAGCAGTCCATCCTCAGAGCTCAGCAAATTCTAAGACACAACAAGCTTAAATGTCAAGATTTAGAAATTGCAGTGGCTGTATCCAACAGAGAACTGAAAACCTGAGGAAGAAAAAAAAAACTAATACTTTCTTCCAACAGTAAAGTTCTAACAGCATTAAAGTTCATGAGGCATCTGACTTAATTCCTGCTTTGAGCAACATTCCATTAGAAACTCAGATAAAATGATAGGCATGAGCTTGAAGACCTTGCTAACGACCCTTTAATGGAATTTTACATGTTGTCACAGTGCATATTGACAGATTTTGACAGCTTAATAACATCCGTAAGAATCAGAATCAACTTATGCTTAAGACCTATGACTCCCTTATGTAACTAATGAAGTAATTATTGCTCTTTCCTATGTGGGAAAAGGTCTGAACATGGGGCTGTATGATAATATAAAATCTCATGCTGTGACCTACAATAGCATTCTGACAGATCCCTTCTACAATTCCATTCATTAGGTTCCCAATGATATAGATGAAATTATTTGCAAAGGTATTTCTTCCAAGTCAAAGAAAACAATTGCTACTATACACTAAAATATGCTTTTTTAGAATGGCTAACATCCAGCATGCACAAAATGGAAACGTATCACTGATATAAAACTGCTTATATGGAAAAACTTAACTCTAGTAAGTTTCCAAAAATTATGTGCAAAATGTTCAATTAAAAATAATCAAGATTCAGTATTCAGGTTTTTTACAAAAAAAAAAAAAAAAAAAAAAAAAAACCAGAAAGTCCTTCTACTATAACCTTAGACAAGCCTTGATTAGCAACTACCACTTAACTACTATGTGGAAAAAATACAATAAAGTATTTAACACTTGTAATTATTCTTCTGTAACTATACCATTACAGATTTTAGTCTTATCTAACAGCAGTGGCTACTTGCTGTTACAATGCTACCTCCTCAGAAACTCACAAGAGCAAGTAACCCTAATCTTGCCCTTTTGTGGAAATGGCCCTAAACAGAACTGCTGTTTGACGTTTGACATTATGATTGGTACATGCAGTGTTGAGTACTATCCTAGACAAGAGAACAAAATAGATTTATGTGAGTGAACCATTCTGAGTGTCCTCCTAAGAATAAGAGAGTTTAAAGAAAGAATTATGTCTGGTTACATAATGATCCTTTTTGGGTTTTGTTGTTGTGGCTGTTGCTACTGCTGTTAGCTATTAAAATCTGTCAAACGTGAGACAGAATCCATCTAAATCTTTAGATACAGTCTTTGAAAACCTACCAACTATAGATTCACCATAATACTCACATAAAAACTGCATTTAGAGTCTCAAATAATAACAATCTACAGAAAGGCTGTGTGGAAAAAAAATGACCAACCTTATAATTCTATTCAATGTCAGTGTGCTCGCAAGTAACTCATGGGAAGCAACTGACAACCACACTGGAGGATTACAGGAAGAAGCTGCATTAAGGAATGCATGAATTATAACCTGTGGTGGGATGAGCTATTCAGGGATACAATTGCCAGTGAGTCACCCATGCTCCCATAACCTACTGGTTCATGACAGGAAACATAGAGAAGGTGATTTCTCTGTTTTGATGTTAATGTCCTATCTTGGATGAACAGGTATCTGTTTAATTGTCCCCTAGGAAAAGTCACACGTACAATGTGATCCATGCACCTCAAAAGCTAACTGTAGCCCACCGTAACTTCTTGAGGATTCACCTAAGACCTCAATTTATAGAGAGAAAAACTAATCCCTTGCCTTTCTGTTATTTAATGGTCACTATTATTGAGCACTCAAACTGAGATTGTTATCCTTGAAGAAAGAAAAATCACCTCATTATATCCAAATGTTACTTCGTATATAAATGGTGCTATAAAACTAGGTACAAGTGGAAGGCTTGCTTTCTTATCACATCCACCCTAAGCAGTACTGTAAGCGTAAGAATAAATGAAACTACTCAGAGTTTATCATTACAGATAAAAAAAATGGAAAAGGTTCTGTTCTCATTGGGCATCATCTCCCCTCCTCTACAATGAAAGACCCATGAATGAGCCATGAGTTAGAAATGATCCCAATCATTTGAAGACCATCTTAATGGGCACATACATTATATGAAATGTTTCAAGACTAAATATCAATATAAATTCCATAATCAGACCATCCAAGATGCTAGCATACCAGAGCCACCCATTTGTAAAGAGTAAAAGTGTGATTTCAATTTTTATACATTTGTTGAAATAGTCAACCAAAAACAATTGCTTGTATGGTGATAAAAAACCTTGTGTCATTGGTACAGAGACAGGTAGATCAATGGAATAGAACTGAAGACCCAGAAATAAACCCGCACACCTATGGTCACTTGATCATTGACAAAGAAACCAAAACTATATAGTAGGCAAAAGGAATAATTATCAACAAAGAGTGCTGGTCTAACTGGAGGTTTGCATGTAGAAGAACGCAAATTGATCTATTTTTGTTTTCTTGTACAAAGCTCAAGGACCTCCACATAAAACCAAATAAACTGACTCTAATACAAGAGGAAGTAGGAAAGAGACTTGAACACATTGTTGCAAGGGAAAATTTCCTGAACAGAACAACAGTGGTTCAGGCTCCAAGATCAACAATTGTCAAATAGGACCTCATGAAACTAAAAAGCAACGAACACTGTCAATAGGACAAAATGCCAACTTACAGATTGGGTGTAGGGAGATCTTTACCAACCCTACATCCAACAGAGGGCTAAGATCCAAAATATACAAAAAACTCAAGAAGTTAGACTCCATAAAACCAAATCACCCAATTAAAAACTGGGGTACGGAGCTAAATTTCCTTCCTCCATTTTACTGAGTAGTGACTCATACTGCAGTAAACACAATATACATAGGTCTCTTTAATATCACCTCAAGTGAAGTGTCCTTTAAGATTTCCCTTTAGCCTGGCTAAGGAAAGGAAGGTAAATGCCCTACGTATAGTTTGGGTGCACAGCTAAAACTATCACCCTTTTAAACTACTTTTTAATACCAAATCCAGCATGCTAAACTACTGAGCTTGCCAGGATATAACTGAAAATCAGACTGAGCAGGTCAGCAGCCCCGGATTTCTCACCTTCCCCTTGACATTTTAGCCCAATGATATCTCAGTACCCAACGAACTGCTTTCACTTGTCATTGACTGGGTGGATTGTTGCCAGCTGTTGCAACCACGCTATGACCGCCTGATCGGCCAGCATCGTTTAATCTTAAGAAGGTCCACTTCAGTCTGTCATTGTTCTAAAGGTTTACTATCCCTTGGATACAAAGCCAAGAGCTGCATGCGGAACACAGTCAGATAGGTTAGCTCTAAGCTGAGCACAGCTGCTCAGCAGTCATACCAGGATGCACAGTCACTTGGAGCCTGCTCGGCCATTCACTAAGATGGTCGTTTGTGACTCTGCCTTTCAGTGATTTCTTGCTTCTATGCAAGTACCAGCACAGGCTTCTCCTTCTTATGACTACATTGTGCTTTCATCCTCTCTCAGAGGCTGCCGTGACACCTACAATCAGAAAGTCGTTCCAGGAGCAAATCTTTCTTAGTTATGATTTTCAGTTAGATGCTCAGATGCATTGGAGAAAAGATTGCTGGGATAATATTGCATCCTAGGGTGAGGTAGAACATTCTAGGCCAAGGCAGAGATCATTATTCTTTCATATTCATGAAGAGATTTTCTTTTATAGCATTTTGCAGATATGATAACATCTGTCGGCACAACCTTCCAAAGTGGGATGCGGGTGGGAGGATGATTATCCATTGATAATAGCAAATAAAGCCACGAGAGATTGTGCAGAGGTAGACTTCCAGTCCCTGGAGAGCCAGGGAAACAACTCAGATCTTCTGAGTCTTGGAAAAATTTACTTTCTAGTAGATAGTGAGCTACTTTTGCCACTTATTAAGGAGTTTGTTTTAAGGCAATATTCCTTTAAAAGCCAATTAAGTGCTTTTATATCAGTGTCAAGGATTTGAATTAGAAATGAAAGAAGCCTATTAGAAATACCATGCTGTGTCTGTAGCGTGAGGAGAGACCACACTTACCAGCTCAGTTCTGAAATGTGCTTAACTTTCACACTCCCTAGGACTAGAAAGAAGCCGAAGCTTTGGAACTGATAAATTAAACCGACTGGTTGTGCCTTTATTTCAAACCAGAACCATGATATTTAAGTCTGCTATTGACAAAGATGCAACAATCATCCTACATTCAGGCTCTGCTAGTACTGTGGTGGATCTCTTATGATAGTCTAAATAAACCCCCCACCCAATTTTTGGCCCTTAGAACATGTTCTGGCATAAATACATGCACTGAAGTCAGAAACCAAACCATTCCAACACCACTAATCGTAGCACCTTAACCATTTTGCAACCTAACAAAACCTTACCCTCCGATGACTCTCTATAATGCATTCATTCTCCTTGAAAAATATCTGGCCAGAGATTAAATAGAAAAATCACTCTGATAAAACATCCTTTCCTGAAGAAAAGAAAAAAGAAAAAAAAAAAAAGACAAGCTCTAGCCCAAATTAAAATCTTTAAAGTAAAATTGATGAGTGATAGTTTCTTCCAAATTGAAAGTATTTCTTGCCTCAATTTTGTGACTCCTCCTCTCTGCATCAAAGCCTCTTCAAAATAGAGTAAAGAAAGGCTTGGCAAGTATTTATACAGTGTGCAAGGCTTACAGAGCTAGAATACCAACTCCTCTCCTTCCAGATTCTTCCAACATCTACCCACTTTCTATTGGGCAAAAGACAAGTCTGAGCTACCTGTGTCCACACAACGCCACTTGCCTCCCAAACCCTGGACCTGGAGCTTATGAAATGTTAACATTTTCCCTCATTTCCCATGTTTCCTTTTAACCTCTAGTTAATATTTTGTTCATTCCTGCAGGGCCGACTGTGGCACTTTGATAAAAAAAAAAAAAAAAAAAAAAAAAATGCCCCTGACTCTGTTCTCATTCATTCAAACCTTTAACAGTTCAACCTTAGTGAACATTTCTCTACCACTGATATAATATTCATTTACACTTCTCCTACTATACTATCATTACTTACAAGCTGGACATGAAGGTATATAGCTGTAATCTCAGCATTTGGGAGACAAGCACTGGAGGGTAAGCTAAACAGAATCCATGGTCAGGCTGGGCTCCATGAGACCCGGTCTCAAAAAACCAAACACATGCGCACACATGTGCCTGAAACCTTAGTCTAGAGCATGACCAAAACGAACCCACACCCTGATCTCACGGAGTCACAGTCCTGTGGGGAAGATGGCTGTGATTATCAAATATAGCAGAATATAAGAGCACCATGCTCCTTGGTCTTGTGGGAGGAGCATTTCCCTGCAGAAATCAATTGTGAAATTTTGTGAGAGGGAAGGGGGTAAGGAGAAGGAAGGAGAGCTATAAGGGAGGGGGACGCTAATGCAGGAGGGAGGGAGAAATCCAATTAAGTTCAAGGGCATCCAAGCAAAAAGAACAAGAGCATGGCCAGAGACCAAGAACCAAATGGAATAGGGATTATGCAGTTCAGTCTTAACCTACTTAATGGAATGTTCTTTGCAACAAAATGGGGATTTGCTATTTCCCAGAAAGGCACTGTGGTAACGTGAAAAATGTATATATTCAGGTTGAATATGATGTTCCTAAGAGTTATAACTTTTTCCTTGATGCAAAATGTAAATTAAACTCAAAGACTTATACATGCAAAACATATATAACTCAGTACATCCCTACGGCATCCTATAGTGACTTAAAGTCAAATGATAAGGAATACTGAAAGAGTGTGGTGTGATCAACAAAGATTAAGAGCAATCCCTACGTGTGCAATACTTATCCATGACTCACAAACCTAGCAACTCATTCATAATGGAAACCTTTCGGCTCCAATAAAAATATATTATATGTATGTAAACAATTGAGGAAAATTCAGACTTTTGTCTACTTTCAAGCCTTATTGGATAGGTGACTTTTCATGCAGATGTATCACATTCAATCCAGCTCTAGAGAGCTGTTTAAGGGTAGTAACAAAGGGGAACCTAACTGATGGTACTCATCCTTCCAAAGAGTGGCTACTCAGCCTCAGAAAACCAGCATGCAGCACTCCGACCGAATACTGTCTGTTAACCAGATGGGTTCCCCATCTGGGTCTTTTTAAGCACAGCAGACCTGGTTCTCCTACGTGAGTTAAATTATGCAACAATTACTGGTATAATTTTCACAGTGACTGTCTATTTATATCTTCCCTATCAAACCCATTTCTTCTCCCATATTCCAATTTACCAAAAATGGTTATTATCTTGTTACATTTAGATCATTTTGTAGGATAAAATAGCTTATGATTTTCCGAATCCTGAGATAGGTATTAAAGTACACAATTTGTACAGCCAGTATGCAGGTCTGTGTAGCAGTTCCTCGGGAAGCTAGGAATCGATCCACCTCAAAATCCAGCTATACCACTCTTGGTCATATACCCAGAGAACATTTCACACCACTACAGAGACATTTGCTCAGCCATGTTCATTGTTTCTCTTATTCATGATAGCCAGAAATGGAAAACAACCAAACATCCCTCAACAAAGGATCAAGAAAATGTGCTATATTTATACAATGGAATATTACTCAGCAATTAAAAATGAAATTATGAAACCACAGGCAAACAGAGAGACTAGAAAAATATCATCCTAAGTGAGATAACTTAGACCCATAAAAACAAATATGGTATGTATTTGCTTACATGTTAATGCCAGCTGCTAAGTCATTAATAAACAAGCTACAATCCACATAAACACAGAGCCTAAATATGAAGTAGAGGACTACGGGAGAGAGAAAAATCTACATAGCAAGGGGATATATAATAGATAGTTATGTGTAGAAGTACCAAACAGAGAAGAAAAAGACCAGAGTGGGAAGAAGTGATACAAAAAGGGACAGCTAAAAGTGAGATCCATTTGAAGGATCATATAGAAACCCTATATGGGAGTTTCCTAAACTATATACATATAGTAAAGTTATCTAAATTAAATCACCAGATAACATGAAAACAGAGTCCCAACTGGAAATTTTTTGTCACCAAATGGAGCTTCCGGTACCAGAAATAGGTTACATTTAATCACATTTTTAGCCAAAGGAGTCCCAGGGAAACCCTCCAAACAACCTAGGCTATTGCCAAGACTAGTGGTTACTTTTCACAAGGTCCTATTGCTGAAGACAATACCTACACAACTCATTAAATGTGGAGAAGTCAAGCTGGTGGCAATTTAGAGTCTACCCCCCTGTGGACTAGTGTTTATGGTACATGAAAGTACTCTGCCTGCTACTAAAAGTGAAATGTAAACAAACAGCAATGCAGCTACAGACTCTACAATCCACAAAGGAGACCTGCCTATAAGTCACTCTAGTGCAGTAGTGACACAAAGCTTGTGGAAGGAACCAAGCAAGATCTAATTTGATTTAAGGCACATTCCATGAGATAGAAGCCATCCCCAACACTACTCAGCTGGCCAACACCCTAAGATGAGATAGGCCAGAGACCTAGGGAGAAAACAAATATTATTGTTCTGCTAAAAAAGATTGCAGCAATAATATGACTCCCAAGAACATTCTACTGCGCTTACAGACCAGCACGTCGCTTAGCCATCATCAGAGAAACCTCCTTTAGCAGCAAATAAAAATAACTGCAGAGACTCATAACCAGATGATGTACATAGACTGAGAGACCTCGGAAAACTCACCCTGCAAGAGATGTCTCTACTAAATCTCTTCCCTCAGGGATCAGGAACACTTTGGAAAAGGAGGTGAAAAGATTGTAAGAACCAAAACAGATGAGGGGCAGGAGGGAAAGAAGTCCCTTTAAAAACAGCAGGACTGACACATGAATTCAGAGTCTGAGGCAGCATGCAGAGTGCCTGCACAATTCTGCAACAGACCCTAGAGGTGAGAGGAGAAGCAGGCACAAGCTCCTATCACCAATCCAAAAGCTTCTCCAGTTGACCATTTGTGAAAGTGAAATTAGGTCTTCTCCAATGGTGGCTCACCAGATGCCAACACAAGACAAACTCAATAGTATCTTTAGGGCTCTTTGTCTCATAATGTCACATCAGGGGATATTTTTAAACCTTACAGATCCTTTAAGTATATTATGGTTTCTGGTTTTTTTGTTTGTTTGTTTGTTTGTTTGTTTGTTTTTGGTTTTTTTTTTTTTTTGTAGTTAAAGCAGAGGAGAAGTCTTATAGCAGTTGGTCACCATGGTATTATAGCTGATAGTTACAGATATTAAACAGGTCTAAGATATTACATAGTCCATCAGCGTGTAGAAATCAATGACAACAAAAGCAACAAGCCCAACATGCATTTCTTAGCCGGATTCTTGGGTGCTTGCCTCCACTTGTGCTGGTTACATTGCTGCAGGACAGGTCGCTCACTCTCCCTTCCCTGGCTGAGGTCAGACAGGAACCTTCAGAAAACTGGCCTAGACTGAGGTGTCATCAAAGAAGACTGGGCAAATAGGCTCTTTACCCCTTTCCTTATTTTCATTTTATGGGACACCAAAATAAATATTATTTGGACACAAACTAGTTGCTACAACAGCCCATTAAAAGTCGACTAGATGCAAAAGAAAGAGAATGGCAGAGGCTGCATGGATGTATATCAGTTTTTCTTGAGGAAAAAAAAAAATCCACATTCTAAGGGCTCTTAAAAATGTAGAAAACTTGCCCTGTTACCACGGGTTTTTAGAACACCTCTAAACACACACAAAATAAGACAGTACCTACAAAGTTCAACTGTTGCTTAAACTCTAAAAGCATTTTTGTATTATTTTGTTTTGATACAGAAGGGGGAACTCAGCTATAAAGAAATATTAAAAAGTATATTTTGTGTGGCCATCAGTCTTAAGAGTATTGGGTTGCTTGCCTTCCCCAGCTTGTGCTGATAGTATAAGCTTGTGCTCAGGGGTATGTCGTGGGGTACTCTTGTCCCTCCCCTTCCTCCCTTAACTCCTCCCTCCCTATCCCATGGCTGAAAAGCCACCCCTAAAAGGAGCCACTCCTTTTTGCTCTGGTCAATGGTCTCTGTGAAGTTGGGGTCATTGTTCACGATGGCAGCATCTGCACTCTCGGCTGACTCAGCCCCCTTGGCCTCATTGGTGTGGTAGGTGCCCTTATGACGGAACATGTACCGGATGAGAAAGACCAGGGTGCAGAGGATGGTGAAAATTACCACAGCGATGACCCCTCCAATGATAGCTGAGTTTCTGTTGACTCCGTTTCTTATGGCTTGTCCTTGTCCTGGGTTGTATGGGAAATCAGCACTGGCTGAATCCAAGTGATCTAGGTGCCAAGGGTCAGTGGCCGAAGACATGGGGAAAAGCGTCAGTGGGGAGGCCCCGCAGTTGGCTTCCACGAGCTCACCCTGAATGTGCACGTGGGCGGAGGCGTTTGTCTGCCTCAAGGCTGCCTTGAGAGGGGCGACGTGGTTGAACTGGACTCTGGAAAGGCAGCCTGTGAAGCCTGGGGTGTTGTATTTGTGAATTTCTTGGTCGATTTTCCCCGTTTCTCTTCCTTTCAGCTTGCTCAGGTGTGCCCTTGCCTTGTGATGCAGGTGGATTTCCCACTGGCCAGAAACGCTTCAGCCTAGTACAGCTCTTTGTGCCGGATGCTGGAATTTCTGCCTGCTGCTCCCACCACTGGTGAGATCAAACTCTGAGCTACTGAAAGGCAGGTCATGGTTTCTGGTTTTATGTTTTTATGGGATCCTGAGTGTCTCTGCATCCGGTCTTTGTACCTTTTCCTTTGACTTTTTTTTCTGCTATTAGTATATTTTGTATTATTCGGATCGGTTTCTTTTTGTTTATATTTTATTTTACTATTATTCCTTAGATAAATGATTCTCTTTTAAGAAGAGACAGAAGGTGGGTGAGACAGGAAGGAGGGAGAAACTTGGAGGAGTTAGGGGAGGAGAAACTAAAATCCAAATATATTGTATAAAAATACTTTTTCAATTAAAAAAGTTAAAAATAAAATAAAAGTATTTTATCTTTTGAGATCAGAACATGATTTCTCTTCCCCTTTCTCCCTTCACACTTTTTCATGTGTCCTTCCTTGCTCTCTTTCAATTTTGCGGTCACTTTTCTCATTGTCGTTACATTCATACATGTTCTTAAATACATAAGCTCGGCCTGTTCAGTCTGTCTGCGTCGCTTCTCTGTTGCTATGGTGAAACAGCATTGACAAGGCGGTTCATAAGAGGAAGCACTGAATTAGGCATCCAGTTTCACAGAGTCCGTGATGGAGGAGCAAAGGCATTGCAGCAGGAACAGCTGAGTCACATCCCAAAACACAGACAAGAAGAATCAAAGAGAGCCGACTGGAAATGGCATGGCTTTTGAAACCTCTGGGAGAAAGAAAAAGAAAAGAAAACAAGAAAAAGAAAAGAAGACAAGAAAAAGAAAAAGAAGAAGAAACTAAGTACTAATCTTTAACTTTGATTTCACCTCATTTCTTGACCTGGATAGTTGTTTTATGTATATTTTGGTAATAAATTATTGACTGGTTGGTTTTTCACTTTTCTGCAGATGTTTTATTTTACACATCAATTGCCACAAATCTGAAAAAAAATATATTTAAAAAACCCAAGCCCAAACACCAAGTTTTCAAAGTTTTCTTTTCCCAAGCTTCTGCTGACATCACAATTTGTCAACATCCCATTGGCCAAAGCAAGTCACATGGTATAGTCAGAAGGCAAATATTAGCAAGTACACATCACCTTGACTAAGCCAGGAATTAGCAACTGTTTTGGTAAAAAGCTAGACAAAAATAAACCTTGGAATTTGCAAGCCACATACAGTTCTTCTGAGTATTATTCTGTGTACGTTTCGAAGGCTTTTTTAAAAACACAACCATTATTAGCTGAATGCTCTACTTCATACCCCTCACACCAAAGCTGCAGTCGGAGTTAGCCCCTCAAGCTATAAGTTTGTCAGTCGTTTGATTGAGTCATAATAACATTACTATAGGGAAGTTATTTAAAGTGGAAAAGCCAATTTAATCTATACAACTTATCCCCTTTACACAAATAATTCATATTAATGCCTCTGTGAAATGGATGTGTCCCGCAAACTCAGGAATTATAAATTCAATCACCTAAACAATGGCACTAAAAAGGGAAGCTTAACAGGCAGTGCTCATGATGAGGACTCTGTCCGTCTGGATGTATTAATGCTCTAGTTTAAAGGCCTTGCGGGAGTTGGTTTGCTCTCTGTTTCACTTTTCAGCCAGGTGAGAACACAGTGTTTGCCCCTCCCCTTGCCTTTCTGCTCCTCTCCAGTGTGAGGGATCAGAAGTATCAAGACCGCTCTCACCAGAAGCCAGGGGTAACACCATTGTCCTGGTCACCCAGGTTCCATGAAAGCATAACAGAACCCTGCCCCTTACAGATTCCTAGTGTGTTCTGCTTTGTTATGGGCGAACACACCAAAAAGACACCTACTATTAGCAAAACACGTTCCTCCCCACCCAAAGGTTCTCTCTCAACAGTTCACCCAAATACACCGTCAGACCAGTGTCTTGTCATTTCTCACCTCCACTCTGATGTGTAAAGCCAGAAAGTTGAAAAGGCCACTCCTGGCGGTGTTCAGGGACAGAAAATAACTGTGATAAACTCTCTAATCCAGAAACTGGGAAGATGGCAGACACATTGGTGGCCCCTAGACAGGCAGAAATTTTATGGGTCAAATGTGAGCATTCTCATCCTGCTCCATAAAAGGGGGTCAGCACCCTCTTGGAGGAACTTAGTGTGCTTTGTTGCTTATTTCTCCCCCTATCCAGTGTGTCAAATCAAGTCATGTAGCCAAGTCCTAAGTCAAAAACCAGAGAACCCAATATGAGGCTAGAGCAAGCAGAAGTCACATCACGCAAAGCCAGCCATTCAGTCTGTCAGAAAAACTTCATGTTATAACAAAGTACAAAGAAAACCATGTTTGACCTCTATCTACTAAATCTACATTAAAGTTGTTAATAAAGAAACCAACTGGGTCCTAAACTTGTGTTCATTGAATATCAACACAAAGAATTTTATTTAAAGCAGTGAGAATTAAACTTTTAAGAAATTACTAAATAAGGAACTCCAAGTGGTTATTAACAGTTAAAATTTGTTGAGGACGAAAAAGAAAGAAGTGCTTAATGATAAGAAATTATATACATACATAGAAACTAATTTATGCAAAAATGGATTTTAGTTGATGCAAGGTTCATTATGAGGTGACATTCTAATGAGCTTTCCAAAACCCTAATGGAGTCTGGGTGCATTAAAAAAAAAAAAAGCCAGAATATCTCACTCTGAAAATATTGTCATTGTTACTCTAACTATTCACATCACATGGTGTAAAGCATATTCTATTCTGAGGACAACATTTTAAAAGGGGGTTGATTAAAATTAAATGCGTGTACAGGAAGACAACGCAGAGATTGAAGGGCTTTGGGTTAACACTAGATAATGCACATTTACAGCCATTTGGAAGCTCATCTTAGAAAGGGGAAGGACACTGCTAGGAAAGGGTTTGCCGTATAAGAAGGAGGGGCTGGGATTGCGTCTCCAGAACGCCTGTAAAAAATCTGGGTATGATAGTGAACACATCTGAATTCCAATGATGGATAAACAGGGAAAAAAAGGATTTCTGAGGCTTGCTGACCAATAATTCTTGCATAATCCACAATCCTCAAGATCATTTAGAGGTCTTGTCTCTAAGAAGATTCTGGAGCGCAAAAGAGGAAGAAACCCAATGTCAGCCTCTGGCTTTCACTTACATGCAAATGTGTCTGTCCATGGGCTTCTGTGCACACACACACACACACAGAGAGAGAGAGAGAGAGAGAGAGAGAGAGAGAGAGAGAGAGAGAGAGAGAGAGAGACAGAGACAGAGACAGAGACAGAGAACTAAACATACACACACATATACACTCATACTCAGGGGTCAAAGAGGAAGGGAAGAAAAATTATCATGCAATAATTTCACACTGTCATGTAGAAAGAAAGTAGATCTATTGGTTGTTGCTACAGATAAGGGATTTGAGAGTTTCTTCTGTAATAGGCTGTGAAATGCACTACACGTAGGACAATCTCATGTAAGGAATTAGCCACCCAACTGCCGATAAATCTGAGTTCGAACCTAGGATGACCTAGGAGCCTCTATTTCGATCTGTCTAAGACTGTCATTGTGACACTTGGCTTCTTAGTCAAAATGAGATTCTAGAGATTCACAGGATCTCAAAAATTGTGTGCAGAATTCTTGCCAGATTCTGAATTTTGCATTTCGGTGATATACCTGCAGCTATTATAAATTTGATGAAAAAATTTGTGATAAATAACAA